>NC_059104.1:114454302-114781802 GCF_020740685.1 Jaculus jaculus
AAGGTCTTTAGTCCATTTGGATTTAATTCTTGTGCATGGAGAGAGAGAGAAGAATCTATTTTCATCCTTCTACAGATACATATCCAGTTTTCCCAGCACCATTTGCTGAAAAGGCTGTCTTTTCTCCAATGAGTATTTTTGGCATTTTTATCGAATATCAGGTGGCTATAGCTACCTGGACTTATATTTGGGTCCTCTATTCTGTTCCGTTGATCTACATGTCTGCTTTTGTGCCAGTACCACGCTGTCTTTGTTACTATGGCTCTGTAGTATAGGTTAAAATCAGGTATGGTGATACCACCAGCCTTATTTTTGTTGCTCAGTATTATTTTAGATATTCGAGGTATTTTGCGATTCCAAATGAATTTTTGGATTTTTTTTTTCTATTTCTGTCAAGAATGCCTTTGGAATTTTGATGGGGATCGCATTAAATGTGTAGATTGCTTTTGGTAAGATTGCCATATTCACAATATTGATTCTTCTGATACAGAACAAGGGATGTTTTCCCATTTCCTTCTGTCTTCTTCAAGTTCTCGCTTGAGTGTTTTATAGTTTTCATTGTAGAGACCCTTTACTTCCTTGGTTAGGTTTATTCCAGGTACTTTATTTTCTTTGATGCAATTGTGAATGGGAATGATTCTCTGATTTCATCCTCTGTGTGTTTGTTGTTAGCATATAGGAATGCTACTGATTTCTGTGTATTTATTTTGTATCCTGCTACATGGCTGTAGGTGTTTATCAGCTCTAACAGTTTGCTGGTAGTCTTTAGGGTCCTTTATATATAGAATCATGTCTTCTGCAAATAATGATAACTTGATCTCTTCCTTTCCAATTTGTATCCCTTTTATGTGTACCTCTTGCATTATTGCTATGGCTAACATTTCCAGTACTATATTAAATAAAAGTGGGAACAGTGAACACCCTTGTCTTGTTCCTGATTTTAGTGGAAAAGCTTCCAATTTTTCCCCATTAAGTAATAAATTGGCTGTAGGCTTGTCATAAATAGCCTTTATTATATTGAGATATGTTCCCCCTATTCCCAGTACTTTTATCATGAAGGGATGTTGGATTTTGTCAAATGCTTTCTCTGCATCTAATGCAATGATCATATGATTTTTGTCCTTCAGTCCATTTATATAATGTATTACATTTATCGATTTGAGTATGTTGAACCATCCCTGTTTCTCTGGGATAAAGCCTACTTGGTCAGGGTGAATGATCTTTCTGATATATTCTTGTATTCTGTTTGCCAATATTTTGTTGAGAATTTTTGCATCTATGTTTGTGAGGGAGATTGGTCTGTAGTTTTCTTTTTTTGTTCTATCTTTGCCTGATTTTGGTATCAGATGCTGCCTTCATAGAAGGAATTTGGTAGTATTCCTTCTTTTTCTATTTTATGGAAAAATTTAAGAAGCAATGGCATTAGTTCTTCCCTAAAGGTCTGGTAAAATTCAGCAGTGAATCCATCTGGGCCTGGGCTTTTTTTAGTTGGGAGATTATTGATAACTGTTCAGATCTCCATGCTTGTTATAGGTCTATTTAAGTGATTAATCTCATCTTGTTTAATTTAGGTAGGTCATATAGATCAAGGAAATCATCCATTTCTTTCAGATTTTCATACTTTGTGGAGTATATGCTTTTATAGTATGTCCCTATGATTTTTTGAATTTCTCTAGAATCTGTTTTGATGTTACCTTTTTCATCTCTAATTTTATTAGTTTGTGTCTCTTCTGTCTTTCTTTTAGTCAGATTTGCTAAGGGTTTATCAATCTTGTTTATCCTTTCAAAGAACCAACTCTTTGTTTCATTGATACTTTGGATTGCTTTTTTTTTGTTGTTGTTTCTATTTCATTAGTTTCTGCCCTAATCTTTATTATTTCTTCCTATCTACTGATTTTTGGTTTGCCTTGTTCTTCTTTTTCCAAGGCTTTAAGGTGAAGCATTAGGTCATTTACTTGTGATCTTTCTAATTTCTTAATATAGGCACTTAAAGCTATAAATTTACCTCTTAGGATTGCCTTCATTGTGTCTCAGAGATTTTGGTATATTGTGTTCTCATTATCGTTTGACTCTATAAATTGCTTGATTTCCTTCTTGATTTCTTCATTGACACATTCATCATTTAGAAGTGTATTGTTTAGTTTCCATGATTTTGTGTATGCTGTATAGTCTTCCTTGCTATTGATTTGTAGTTTGATTCCATTGTGATCAGATAGAATGCAAGGAATTATTTCAATTTTCCTGAATTTGTTAAGATTTGCTTTGTGTCCTAATATATGGTCTATTTTAGAGAATGTTCCATGTGCTGTTGAAAAGAATGTATATTCTGTAGCATTTGGATGAGATGTCCTGTAGATATCTGTTAGGTCCATTCCTTCTATGACCTCATTTAGTCCAGATGCCTCTCTGTTTATTTTTTCCCAGGATGACCTGTCAATTGATGAGAGTAGGGTGTTGAAGTCACCCACTACCACTGTGTTTGGTATTATCTGTGACCTTAGTTCTAATAGCATTTGTTTGATGAATTTGGGAGCCCCCCATGCTAGGTGCATATATATTTAGGATTGTAATGTCTTCCTGATGGAGGGTGCCTTTAATCAATATATAGTGACCTTTCTTATGTTTCTTAACTAATGTTGGACTGAAGTCTACCTTGTCAGATATTAGAATAGCAACCCTGCTTGTTTTCTAGGTCCATTTGCTTGAAACACCGTTTTCCAAGCTTTCACCCTAAGATAGTGTCCATCCTTTGAAGAAAGGTGGGTTTCTTGTAGGCAACAAATTGAAGGATCCTGCTTTTTAACCCAGTCTGCGAATCTATGCCTTTTGGTTGGGGCATTGAGGCCATTGATATTAAGAGATAATATTGAAAGGTGTGTATTCATTTTTGCCATTTTTTGTAGTTCTTCTGGTTTTACCTTTGCTCTCTTGTGTTACCTAGTATTTGAGTATTGTTTGTTTTTTCCCCGGTTCCTTATATGTGTGCTTTTCTTTTTCATCAGCATGGAGGATTCTTTCAAGTATTTCCTGTAGAGCTGGTTTTGTCTTCAAATACTCCTTTAGCTTGCTTTTGTCATGGAATGTCCTTATTTCTCTGTCTATTTGAATGGATAATTTTGCAGGATAAAGTAACCTTGGTTGACAGTTGTTATCTTTCAGGACTTGGAATACATCACTCCATGCCCTTCTAGCTTTTAAAGTTTGTGTTGCGTAATCTGCTGTGATCCTGATAGGCTTGCCTTTGTAGGTAACTTGATTTTTCTCTTTGACTGCTTTCAATATTTTTTCTTTGGTTTGTTTGTTTGGTAGTTTGATGATAATATGGCATAGGAGAGTTTCTTTCCAGATTTTGTTGGGCTGGTGTTCTAAAGGATTCCTGGATTTGCATTGGCACCTCTTTCCCAATTTGAGGGACGTTTTCTTCTATGATTTTGTTGAAGACACCTACTATGCCTTTGGAGTGGAATTCTTCTCCTACTATGCCCTGAATTCTTATGTTTGATCTTTTCATATTGTCCTGAATATCTTGAAATTGCCACTCTCACTTTTCTATTACTTTGTCTTTCTCTTTGTTGGACTGTATTAGATCTGCCATCTGGTCTTCTAGCTTAGATATTCTCTCCTCTCCATCCATTCTATTGGTGAGATTTTCTACAGAGTTTTTTATTTCATTAACCGTATTCTTCATTGCTAGTAATTCTGACTGATTTTTCTTTATTATTTCTATTTCCTTATTTATGTCTAGTTTTGACCTCTTTATTTCACTAAATTGTTGTCCTATGTTTTCTTTGATCCTTTGATTTCCTCTTTGATTTCTTCTTTGAACGTATTTATAATCATTCTTCTGAAATCTTTCTCAAGCGTTTCCTCTAACTCATTCTCACTGGAGGTCATTTCTGATGTATTAATACTTTTTACTGGATTTATATTGTCTTGATTTCTGGTGTTTCTTGTGATATAATGTATATATTTTTACATCCTGGATTATCTAATGATTGGGTTTTCTAGTTAGCTAGGTATTATTAGATGTATCAGACAATCTGATTATATAACTTCAGGGTAGGAGCTCAAGGCATTAGGTGTGGCTCTCAAGACTCTCAAGAGTATTTAACCAGGAGTAGGTATTATGACAACCAAATCCTCTAACTGTCCCTTAGGGTGTGTGGTGCCCCACCCACACAGTTAATCCTGACAACAAGGAAGTTAAGATTTCTGATCTGTTGAGGGTTCCAAGTCAGCTTGTGAACAGGTGAGACTCTTCCCTGGTGTAATCCCAGTTACCTCTGCTCCTGCCATCAGTACAAGTTGGCGTGGCCGGTCCAGGACCACTGCTCTGTTCGCTGGAGCTGGGCACTGGCAGTAGGGGAGGGGAGGCTGCCAATGCTGCTCTGGTTCTCTCACTGTTCCCTGTGTTCTTCTACCTTGTGATCTGCTCCTCCGTTGTTCACTGCCGCTCTCCCTTCACGTTTCTACAGTCTGCGGAGAGCCCGGGTGTGAGTGGAAGCTCCCCTCACCTGGCTTTTCCTGAAGCTCAAGCCGAGCCTGGTGGCTTTCTGGTGCGCCGCCACCCCTGCCACAATTGAGGTGCTTCTGCTGGCCTGTGCGGTTTCTGGATGCTCTGGATCTCTCCTACTTCTCCGCTGCCATTTCAATTTCCTATACACCTCACTTTTTAATAAAAGTGTGTATTTTGCTGAGGTTTTGTTTTGTTTTGTTTCCCCTCCCCCCCCCCAGGCTGCTTTGGCGCGGTACCTACACCACCATCTTAACTGGATGTCCTCCAATAATACAGTTTTAAAAGAAGCTAAGGAGTGTCTGGATTAAAGTCACAATGATGGGAAAATAGAAGAGACAGGACATAAAGGCATCTCATGCCCAGGACCCACTCTATACAATCTTGCTTTAGATGTCATTGTTCCCAAGCATAAAAAGAGAGAGAGAGAGAGAGAGAGAGAGCAGGAAAGAATTATCTGTAGTTAAGGTGCTTGCCTGCAAAACCCAAGGACCCAGGTTTGATTTCCCAGTACCCATGTATACACAGATGCACAAGATGGCACATGCATCTGGAGTTTGTTTGCAGTGGCTAGAGGCTCTGGTGTGCCCATTCTCTCTATATATATCTGCCTCTCTCTCTGTATTTTTCTCTTGCTCTCATAAAATTAATTAATTAATTAATTAAAAAACAAAGCCAGGTATGGTGGTGCACACCTTTAATCCCAGAATTTGGGAAACAGAGGTAGGAGGATCACCATGAGTTCCAGGCCACCCTGAGACTACATAGTGAATTCCAGGTCAGCCTGAGCTGGAGTGAGACCCTACCTCAAAAAAAAAAAAAAAAAAGAAAAAAAGAAAAGAAGCCGGTTTAATATAGATACTATGACATTGTGACATTTTCTGTGTTTATATAGCCTTTAGTTGTTTCTTATGCATTTTATAACACATCAAAATGTTCTTAATGTCTTTCTTAACAGGAAAGAGAAATGATTTAAGGAAGAAATAGAAGCTCCAGGAAAAATATCTATCTGTTGGGTTCAGTATCAGTATTCCTCATCTAGAATGAACAAAGGTTCTTCCTGTACTTCATTCAGCAGTTGCCTGACGCTTGTATTGTGGTTGGGTTTTGCATGTTTCTCTGAGGAGACACTCCTTTATAGCATGACTTGGTTTCACTCATCTATGATTTTCCTCAGGTAAACATTCAGTTATCAAACGTCAATAAATATTACATCCACAAAGAATTTCAATTGTTATTCTATGGTTAAGTTACTTGTACATGTTCAGTGACAAAGGAATACATCCTATATAATGAAATCAAAGACTGAGCCAAAAATAATCCTATCATACTGTTTTGGGGTTTTGAGGCCCATCTCCCTCAGATGGAGCAGGGGTGGGTGTGCCCCCTCTTCATATTCGTTAAGATAGCCCAAAGTTACACTAACTTCCCCTTATCTTTTTGGCCCAGACTCTCACTAAGTCCTCTGAGAGGTCCAGTTCTTTCCATTCCCAATGGCTTCCAGTCTCATGGTCTCTGCCCACTCCTAGCTCCTGCCCTGCACCTCTTCTGCCACTACTGCTCTAGGGGCCCCCTCTCCACCACCCACACCAGCCCAAACATCAGTCTTGCCCTATCTTCTCTTTCTCCAAGCATTCTTTCAAGAGAGACCATAGATGTTGCAGAAGATTTGCATTGGCAGGAGGACTTTAACCTATACCTCTGTGTGTATGGGCACACACACGCACACATTGGTGAGATATCTCAATGGATAAAGCACTTGTCACACAAAGGTGAGCTTTGATCCACAGCACCTTTGTAAATGCCCAGCAGGTGTAGCAGCCCTCCTGTAACCTCAATGCTTGGGACATCTCTGGAGCAAACTGGCTAGCTCAGGTTTTAAGTGAGAGATATTGTCTCAGTAAATAAAGTGGAGAGCAATTGAGTAAGACACCCAATGCCAATCTTTGACCTCCTGTGCACACACACATGCCCACACACATGTATACACAGACATAAGCATACAAAATAATAATGATCTGTTCTTGATGGCACAGGCCTATAGTCTACCCTTCTGAGAACACTGATGCAGAAGGATTGCAAGTTCAAGGCCAGCCTGGGAAATTTAATGAGAACCTGCTTCAAAATAAAATAAAAAGAATCATGTGGGTATGGTGTGCACTCCTGTAATCCCAACACTTAGGATGTAGAGGCAGGAGAATAAGAAGAAGATCAGGAAATGTAAATCAGCCTCAGCTACATAGCATATTTGAGGCTATGCTGGGCTATATGAGACCCTGTTTCAAAGAGAACAAAACAGTAAAGAGAGCTCTGGGAATGGATGTAGCACAGTGGCAAAGGGCTTGCCTAACAATCACAAAGCTTGGGTTTTGACTTAAATTTTTTAATTAAAATAAAATATAAAATTTGATCTGGAGAGATAGCTTAGCAGTTAAGGTACTTGCCTGCAAAGCCTAAGGGCCCATGTTCAACTCTCCAGGTCCCACATAAGCCAGATGCACAAGGGGACACAAGTGCACAAGGTCACACATGCACACAAGGTGGCACACGCACCTGGAGTTCAATTGCAATGGCTGGAGGCCCTGGCAGCAAATTCTCCCTCTCTTGCTCTGCTCTCCCATATAAAAAAAAAAAAGCGGGCTGGAGAGATGGCTTAGCGGTTAAGCGCTTGCCTGTGAAGCCTAAGAACCCTGGTTCGAGGCTCGGTTCCCCAGGTCCCACGTTAGCCAGATGCACAAGGGGGCGCACGCATCTGGAGTTCGTTTGCAGGGGCTGGAAGCCCTGGCGCGCCCATTCTCTCTCTCCCTCTATCTGTCTTTCTCTCTGTGTCTGTCGCTCTCAAATAAATAACTAAAAAATTAAAAAAAAAAAAATATTAAAAAAAAAAAGCCAGTCTGTTGGGTTTGCCCCCCCCCTCTCCATATGTGTGTGTGTGTGTGTGTGTATATATATATATATATATATATATATATATATATATATATATGTTTATATATATACACACACATACATATATATGTGTGTGTGTGTGTGTGTGTAATTAAATCCCAATACTTTCTCCACTTATAAGCAAATGTCTTAAATTTCTTTCCATAATCATAAACAAGTATTTTATTTCTTTTTATAAATTTTATTGACAACTTCCATAAATATAGACAATATACCATGATCTTATAATCCCCTCCCACCACTTCCCTTTTCTCCTTCACAAATCCCCTCTTCACTGAAATCCTCCTTCTTTTCCAACTAGTCTCTCTTCTGTTCTGATTTCATTATTTTTCTCCTCCTATTATGCATGCCTTGTGTGGGTAGTGTCAGCCATGAATATCAAGGCCACTTTGTGTCTGGAAAAAAGTACTGCAAAGTACTCCTCCCCTTCCTTTTGCCTCTTACATTCTTTCTGCCACCTCTTTCGTTATAGTCCCTGAGCCTTGGGGGGGTGTGATAGACATGATGGACATGTTCACTTAATGCTGAACACACCATTATTAAATTTCTTCTCAGTACTTTGACAAGTTTTGAGTCACCCCAGTAGTCACCACCATCTGAAAAACTTAGTTTCTCTTGCCAAACAGGTGAGTAGCATTAATATATGGGCATAAACATAAGCAACTGATTCTTGATTTAGTTGATTTCACAACTGATTCTGGTAGTTCTGGAAAGAACTTACATTGGTTTCTGCCAATCAGGTAGGGACCTATCAATATGAGGTTATGTAATAGTAAGATACCCGTTTGAGGTTGTTTAGGCCACACTGAATGCAAAGTCAGTTGGTGACACTGTAGGTCCAGTTTATGCATCATGTATCCCGGAAGTATGTCCCTTCATTCTCCAAATGCTACAGTCAAGATAATCATGGGCCCCTACTGGTTTTGTGGGGGTGTTGCATTTGTGTGTGGTTTGCACATATATGCATATACATGTTCATGTGTGTAGGCACACGTGTGTGTTTGCAGTACAAGTATGTGCATGTGGAGGCCAGAGGTCAACATCCAGTGTCTTCTTCAATGACTCTTCCACATTACTTTTAAGACAAGACCTCCCACTGAACCCGGAGCTCACTGATTAGGTTACAGTAGTTAGCTAACAAACCTAGGAATACTCCAGCCTCTACCTCCCCAATGCTGGAATTACAGGTGTATGCTACCATGCCCAGCTTTTATGTGGGTGCTGGTTTTCAGAAGTCATTTCCACATGCTTGCACAGCAAGCACTTCACAGAGTGAATGATCTCCCCAGCCCCATCTACTCTATTTTTGATATGGCAGATTTGTATTTCGTAGATCCTTGTATCAAAGGACCAGTAATTTGATCTCCAAGCTCTATGTGAGAGTCTGCTATTAGACTTTACTTCTCGCATGACTTTTCTTTGTAAATTATGAATAAAAATTATTTGTCCCACCATAGATGCCATCTTAACTCACTCAAATATGCTAATTGGAATATCAAATTTAGATGTAGTGTATAAAAAGAGACTAAACTTTATGCAGTAATCTCTCCTTGTTTTAAATGTCAGTTCTTCAGAACTGCTGATTGCTTGTCAGGCTTTGAGGGACAGACATAAATAGCTCACTATGCTGTCATCAGCCCTCACCATCCACAGCCTTCTCTGAGAAGTACTCCTGACCTTCAGCAGCCCTTGGGGACTATAGCAGTTACTTTCTCATTGCTGGGAGCAAATACCAAACCAGAAACATCTATGAAAGGAAAACAGCTCTATTCGTCATGGCAAGTACAGCAAATTGGAGTAGGAAGCTGTCATCATCCTGGCAGGTAGGAAACAAAGAACACCAAGTAGGCCTGGACTGTAAAACCTCAAGGCTCCAAGTGACTCACATCCTCCAGCAAGGCTCCACCTCCTAAAGACTCCACAACCTTCTAGAAGACCTCCACCAGCTCACAATTCAATACTCAAATACATGAGCTGGGGGAGGGGCATTTTACATTCAAATCTCTACAGTGGCCAAAAATGTGTACTATCTCACTTCCTGCTTAGTACTTGAAGCAGAAACTGGCATTTGTCCCTGGCAGAGATAATCAGGCACCTTCCTCAGGAAATTATAACGTTTTGCTCATTCAATATGCATTATTCACTGTTATGGTGGTTTGAATGTAAAGTGGCCCCCATAGCCTCATGTGTTTGTGATTAAACCTTCTACTTAGCTGCCAGCTGTTAGAGCCTTTGCTGGAGGAGGTGTGTCCCTGGGGATAGGCCTTGTGATTTTAAAAGGCCAGCACAGCTTGATGATGTTAGCTCATTCTTGGTGCTTTCTCCCAGCAAATGTGACAAGATATGACACCCAAATATCTGCTTTTGCTATGCTTTCTCCATTACCATGAAACTTTCCTTGAAACTATAAGCCAAAATAAAACCTTTCCTTCCATGAGCTACTTCTGGCCAGGGTTTTGTTCCAGCAATGAGAAAGTAACTACTACAACTATGTTATAGGCACTATTCTAACCTTTAGGATCTGGTCTCAAACAAAGAAAACCTGTGTGCACATGGACCAGACAGAGCCACAATGAATGGAGAGACCTAGAGACTGGGAACTCTATTGGTAATGGTGAGATTCTACTGGAAAGATCTATGAAGTTCGGCTGCTGAGGATCCCAAAAGTGCTATAACTTTCCTGTCCCAAAGCCTGATTGCACAATGATTTTTGGATTCCAGAAGATAAAATATAACACCAATAAATTCCCTGTGTGATTTCTTTAGGGAAAAAATCAATTACTCTGCTTATGAAGGGAAAATTATAGTCACTCTATTAGGCAAATATCTCTAAAGAGAAGAACCAATAGAGTATGTGTATATGGGTTTATATGACAGGGGCCCACATGCTGAGAAGCCTGTAGCTTCTCAACAAAGTTGGACATCTCAACAACCCCAATCTGGAAGATTCCTGTTCAGTTTCTGGTTTTCAGTCCAAAAATCTGTAGATAGGGACATGCGCCCTAGCAGGGGAAGCTACCATTGTTCCGTTGCTAAATGGACAGAATGTCAAATTGTCTTCTGAATATGTAGTCACATAGAGCAGTGCTGCTCACATCTTCCATCACAAGAGTTTGTTTCTTCAATGGGCAGAGGTTAATGCAGAGATGCACAAATGATAAAATTGCCAAGAATCAGTGATTATTTTGTGCTCAACCTTAAGCAGAACATCTAAACCACCTCCTCCAAGGCTCAGGAAGCCCTATGGAAGAAAGGGGAAAAAATATAAGAACAGGAGGTGTGGATGCACTTGCCTGAGGGATTTCTATCAGCCTTTGCTCTGTGGAACAAGGCTTGTTTTCTCCCACTCAGCCACACAGGTGGAGCTGGCCAAAGCAATGATTTGAGGGAAGCCTAGGTCTCTAGGTTTAGTAGGAACTACACACTGCTGAGCCCTTCCCCAAATATACTCTTGCTATGTACATGGGTAATTGGATTCCAATGCAAAGCCAATAGATGCAACCTATGGATACAAATTCATAGGAAAGTGAAAATGTCACTAACTGCCACATCAAGGTTTGCCATGCAGATGCTTAGATTTCTCTTCCTGGTGGTGTGTGTGGTAATGGGCTGCTCTCTGACAACAGCCAGGCTCTGCATGAATCCTTACAGACCTTTGTCCTTGCTCCTGAGGGCTTTGTTTCAAACAAATTCCATGTCCTTAACGGTATCTTCAGATAGCAAGATGAGGTCTTCTGTGGTTTTGATACTGGGCCTAAAGAGGAATCTGAGGAAGAAGTAAAAGAAGACCCGAGGTGATGCTGATGGTTCTGGAATGTGTAGGATCATACTGGCAGCAATAATTGGGGACATTTAGAGGAACCATTGCTGAACGTGTAGCCCAATCCTGTGCCAAAACTAAAGCAAGCAGCTGTGTTTAAAATCCAGGGGAGAATTTCTTTTCACTTGGACGTTTTCATATTTTGCTTCTCCTTACCTAAACTCTCCCTAAGAGAAATCTCATGACTTACTCTTCTCTTGTGTCTATGTTCTCAATTTCTGCTAACATATAAGAATCCAAGACCTAAGAGCTGCAGATGTGGGAGTTCTAATCCCACAGAGCCCTCTCCCCCATCACCGCCTCTGTGTCCTTGTAGTAGGATAACAGGAGTGTGACATCGTGCCTGATCTTTCTAGGCTGCTGGGGATCAATTTGTGTAAGCACTCAACACACTGAGCTCCAACCTACTGTGCCTAAATTATAAATTAAATTTTATCACAGGTATATATGTATGTGATATAGATATGTGTATATATGTGTGATGGTTAATTTTCATTGTCAACTTGACTGGATTTGGTAACACCTAGGAGACACACCTTTGGATGTGTCTTTAAGTGTCCTTGCAGAGACATTTAACAGAAGAGGGAAGACAACCTATATAGGCTGGGGTCCAGGGCTGAAGAAAGAGAGAAAGAGAGCCAAGCACCAGCATTCCTCTCTGCCTGGTTCCTGAGAACAGATACAATGTGACCACCCATTTCACACCTCACTACCACACCTTCCTATTCTGATGGATGATGACCCTTCTTAAACTGTGAACCAAGCTAGGTGTGGTGGCACATCCCTAAATTCTGGCACTTGGAGGCAGAAAGAGTTTGAGGCCAACCTAAGCCTGCATAGTAAATTCCAGGTCAGTCTGCACTGGAGTGAGATTCTACCTCAAAAAAAAAAAAAAAAAAAAAAAAAAAGGAAGAAAGAAACCTGTGAACCAAAATAAATCCCTTTTAAGTTGCGTCTGTAAGACATTTTGACACAGCAGTGAGAAAAGTCTTGATGTACTAGGCTTGGGACCATCTAAGGTTTCAGATATTCACTGGGGATCTTGGAGCATAGAATCCACAGATATGGGGGTATGCATATAAAATGCACTATACAAAGTTATCTATTACTGCACAATTGATGTGCTTTAAATGAAAATAAAAATAAGAGCTTTGGGAGTTGGAGAGATGGCACAATGGTTGAAGGTGTTTGCCTGCAAAACCTAGCAATCTGGGTTCAATATCCCAGTCTCATGTAAAGCCAATTGCACAAAATGGGTGCATGCATCTGGAATTCATTTGCAGCAGCTGGAGGCCCTGGAATGCCCATTCCCTCTGTCTGTCCCTATATGTCTCTCTCATCTTGCACATAAATAAATAAATATTTTTAAAAGAACTATTGGCTGAGCATGGTGGCACATGTCTTGAATCCCAGCACTTTTGAGGCAGAGGTAGGAGGATCGCTGTGAGTTCGAGGCCACCCTGAGACTACATAGTGAATTCCAGGTCAGCCTGGACTAGAGTGAAACCCTACCTCGAAAACCTAAATAAATAAATAACAAAAAATTTTTTAAAAATTAAAAGAGCTATTGGAGAAGAAGGAGAAGAAGTGCAGAATTCAGTTCATGAAAGCAGGCAGAGCAGGAAGCACCAGGAGCCTTCACAACAACTGCACAGATAGAATCTTAATGCAACTATTTCAGAACTCCTGAGTCTGCTAGAAGACTTGGGTTTTCCGACAGAGGGGTCAGTTGATATGATCAGTTACTTTCTTGTTGCTGTGAACAAACACCCAACCTGAAGCAGCACAGGGAAGGAGAACATCTCTTTTGGCTGACAGTTTCAGAGCCCACCATGGCAGGGAAAGCACAACAGGAGCAGGAGGCTGGCATCATATCATCACAACAGTGTGGAGAATCAAGAGAGAGAACAGCAATCAGTGTGCTCTATAAAATCTCACAGCCCACTGACACACTTCCTGCAGCAAGGCTTACCTTCTAAAAGTTCTACAACCTTACAGAGCAGTGTCACTAGCTAGAGATTAATAGTCAAACACATAAGCCTACAATGAATGTTTCACATTCAAATCACCATGGGTGATAACTTTCAAACAGTTTCAGTTCTAAGCACAGTAACTGCCGACCATGTCTCACTCCAGAGCTTCATGTCAGCCACCTGTTTGTCTGATGCTGAAGCAGCTCACACACATCTTGGTGGCACCCCAACACCTGACAGGGAGGCTATCCTGGACTTTGAGATGGATGCAGCACTTAGCTAGGACTTTGGGGTCTATTCTATAGGTATAAAGAATGGTAGATGTGGCTACATGGAAGACCAGGGAAGTAAACTGTGAAGGTAGTAAGTTTCATCATCATCAACAATAAACTTGTTACAAAGAAATTCAGATAACTGTAATCTATTCTGAGAAAGGCACAAAACATATTGTCTAAGCACTATTCTTACCCATTGAACAAGCATTCATTAAGCCAGGAGCCAGGGGAATGAGGAATGATGCAGAGATGGAAACACATAGAGCCTATCGCCAAGAATCTCAAAGTCTGGGGCTGGATTTTGTGGCTTAACGGTTAAGGTGCTTACTTGTGAAGCAGGACCCACAAAAGCCAGATGCACAAGGTGGGCATGCATCTGGAGTTCATTTGCAGGAGCTAGAGGACCTTATTAACCCATTCCCTCTCTCTCTCTCTCTCTCTCTCTCTCTCTCTCTCTCTCTCTCCTTCTTTCTCTTTCTCTTTCAAATAAATAAATATTTTTAAAAAGAATCTCAGGGCTGGAGAGATGGCTTAGCGGTTAAGCGCTTGCCTGTGAAGCCGAAGGACCCCGGTTCGAGGCTCGGTTCCCCAGGTCCCACGTTAGCCAGATACACAAGGGGGCACACGCGTCTGGAGTTTGTTTGCAGAGGCTGGAAGCCCTGGCGTGCCCATTCTCTCTCTCCCTCTATCTGTCTTTCTCTCTGTCTGTCGCTCTCAAATAAATAAATAAAATAAAAATTAAATATTTAGAAAAAAAAAAAAGAATCTCAAGCTGGGCATGGTGGCACACACCTTTAATCTCAGCACTTGGGAGGCAAAGGTAGGAGGATCACCATGAGTTGAAGGCCACCCTGAGACTACAGAGTGAATTCCAGGTCAGCCTGAGCTAGAGTGAGACTCTACATCGGGAAAAAAAAAAAAAAAGAATCTCAAAATCTGAGTAACACAGCTATATAAAAACACCATAATTGATTTTAAGAATTATAGTAAAGGATTATGTAATGCAGAAAAGGAAATGGACCTACCACTGTGATTCTACAAACTACTTGGGTGAGTTGCAATCTATGTTCTAACAGAACACAGAGCGCATGCAAGTCTGACATGGCAGCTGGTGATAGAGCATTCTGGATAGATCCATAGAACCTTTCCAACAGACATGGGGAATGAACTCTCCCAGGCTGGCCAAACCTTTCTTAGAACTGGGTGTACCTCGAACACCTGCTTAGTCCTCCTTCACAGACTCCAGGCCGTGCATCACAGTCTGAAGGCTGACTCTCCTCCTCTAGCACCCCCTTTTACTTCCTAAGTATTTCCTCCAGGGTCTCTTGTGTGTCTAGTTGCATTTTGTAATCCACTTTTAGAGGACTTGAACTGACAACAGTTTTGTTCAACTATTGATTATCACATAAACCCTACCTTAAAGAGTGGCTGAAGAGGCCCAAAGATATGGCCCAGTGGCTAAAATGATTGCCACACAAGCAAGAGGACCTGAGTTCAAATCCTCAATACCCATGTAAAATGCTGATGTGGAGGCACATTCCTGTAATCCAAGCACTGGGGAATGGAAGACAGGAGAATCCTTGGGACCTATTGGTTAGCTAGTCTAACCTAACAAATGAGCTATAGGTTCAGCAAGAGACCCTGTCTCAAAGAATAAGGTAGACAGGCATTGAAGACAACATTCAAGATCAATCTTTGGCCTCCACAGGTACATGTGTGCACATGTGCACACACACACACATACATACATGCACCACATACAATATGGTTTAGGACAACAACCATTTTATATCTCATGCTCTGTAAGTTAGAAATTTAGCCAAGGCTACCCTGAGTGGCTCACTTGTTACATGAGGTAAATGGGCTGGTTCAGAAGGTCCAAGAGGGGCTTCACCCAGATCTGCTATGCCAGTATAGATGATTCCAACACTGGGCTCAGCAGGAACTGTCAATCACATAACATGAGGGGCTTCAGCATGCAGGCCTTCATCTACATATCTTTCTTGAGGTCTCCTTAGCCATCAAATAGCATCAGTCCTGCTAAATAATAATAAAGGAACCACAGCCAGGTGGCACACACTTTAATCCTAGCACTCGGGTGGCAGAGGTAGGACTATCAGTAAGAGTTCAAGGCCATCCTGAGACTACATAGTGAATTCCAGGTCAGATTAGGCTATAGCAAGACCTAACTTGGAAAAAAAAAAAAAGAAAAGTAACCACAGTGGGTGTTGTGTGGTACATGCCTTTAATCCCAACACTTGGAAGGCTGAGGTAGGACGATCACTGTGAGTTCAAGGCCAGGCTGAGGCTAATTCCAGGTCAGCCTGGGCTAGATCAAGACCTTACCTCAAAAGAAAATAACAACAACAACAAAAGTAACCACAGGACTTGGAGTTAAAATGAGGAGATACATAACTCATCTTGGAGCCTGCAATGCTAAAGAATTCAGTTATGTTCTAAATTGCCACATGAGGTCGCCCTTCCTCTTATAAAAAAATCTGCCATTTAAACAGACATCTCTTCATTCTAACCAAAAGTGTACTTGCAACCACAAACATGCTGTATGAACCAGCAAAGATACAAATTCTGGTTTGTGCAATCCTTGGTCATCACAACCCAGCTGTCAATGTCCCAACCAATGGGAAGGCCATGCAAAGTGAAAGCTCATATCTAGATGACAAGAACCTCTAAACCATGACCCTATAGACTACAGAAAAAACAATTGCATTGATGGTAAATCTTACATTTTTATCCAAGTGCAAGGGCTATTGCAAGACATGACCCCTGGCCATCAATTCACTGATTTTTGCAAGTGGACAAACAGTTACTCTTTAGATCACCAGCAAACAGAATGAAGAAGGCAGGGATTGGAGAGATGGCACAGCCTGACAGCCCAGATTCGATTCCCCAGTACCCACATAAAGCCAGATGCAGGGCTGAAGAGATGACTTAGCAGTTAAAGTGCTTGTCTGCAATGCCAAAGGACCCAGGTTCAATTCTCCAGAACCCACGTAAGCCAGATGCACAAGGTGGCAAATGCATCTGGAGTTCATTTGCAGTAGCTGGAAGTCCTGGCACACCTGTTCAGTCTTTCTCTATCTGCCTCTTTCTCTCCCCCTCCCAAATAAGTAGAAATTTAAAAATATTATACTAATAAAAGTGAGATGCACAAATTGGCACATGATGCATCTGGGGTTCTTTGGCAGTGGCCAAAGACCCTGGCATATCCAGTATCGGGCTTTCTCTCTCTCCTTCTCTCTCTCTTGCTCTCTCTCTCTTTCTCTCTCTCTCTCCCTCTCTCTCTCTCTTCCTCTACTTGCAAATAAATAAAAATACTTTAAAAAAAGAAGGTGTGTGGCACTTTGGCCTGACCAACAGCTGAGGAGCAGCTGTAATTTTCTGCTGCCTTTGGCAGCTTTAAATGGTGAAGAAACATGCAGGTATTGGCTGGAAATATAGCTCAGTGGTACAATGTATGTCTAATGTTTGACACCCTCAGTGTGATCCCTAGCACCACCGTCATAATAATAATGATGTAGTTATGGTTACAAAGGGATGAGTTGTGTTGAAGGAGCAAAGCTCATGGTGATGTAGCTCAGTGGCAGAGTATTTGCTTTGCATGCATGACTCCCTCAGCTTGAGCCCCCCAAAAAGGAACAGCATAGTTTTAAAAAAATTCAAATTCTCTTCATGGAAACATCTTCATAGAATTAGTCAGTGACTCTCCTTGTTACAGAACAAGAGTGGATTCAACAACCTAGGCACTGGCAACGGAGCACATTAAGTTCATTCTGTGTACATGTGTGTGTACGAAACATTCATTTGAAGACTACTTGAGCACCATGTGAATGAATTTCTCTCCTTTCCTTTCACATTAGAAATCTACTTAGTCCTGAATAAAAGCAACTACATATATATATAGAAGTGGCTGGGGAACCCAAATAACGGGTGGATGTTTTATTCAAATTTAATAGTACATTGGTGTTCTTTCTTAATTATCAATTAGATTATGTCATTCAAGAAAAAATGATCCTCCAAAGGAAATCTATTATAATATGTTAAGCTAAGAAATCATTCTGTTATGAAAATATGATTATTATTGTGCTGGAAAAATGGCTTAGCCATTAAAGGCACTTGCCTTAGAAGCCAAGGACCCAGGTTTGATTCTCCAGTACCCATGTAAGCCAGATGTGCATGCTGGCACATACATCTGGAGTTCGTTTGCAGTGGCTGGAGGCTCTGGCATGCCCATTCCCTCCCTCTCTCTCTCTCTCTCTCTCTCTCTATCTCTCTCTTTCTGTGTGTCTTCCAAATAAATAGTTTTTTTTAAAAAAAAAAATGATTAATCTGGGGCTGGAGGCAAGCACTCGAGTCCTGGTGTCCATCCCCAGCACCAAATAAACTGAGCGAGGGAGCACACTTCCACAGTTCCAGTGCTCACGGGGTGGAGCAGGATGACCAAACACTGCAGCTCATCCTGAGCTATATCGTGAACTCGAGCTTAACCTAAGTATATGTCTCAATCACACACATGTGCAAGGTAAAAATAGAATTAATCTAATACTTTTGTTTTCAAGTGTTACCTCCTCCCCCACAATGTTGGTGTGAAAAGTGGAATTCTTGGCATAAAAAGGAAGTTATATCTGAAATATTTAAGGGCTGGTCGAATTAATCAATAAATGATTATCTGAGTACTTTGTTCAGTTAAAATTTCAGTCTTATACTTCTTCCAGGATATGGTACAATAAGTAAAATGATAGGTAAAAGAAAGACTAGTTTAAATTTGAAATAGGTAAATAGTTTCTTTTCAACATAAAAAAAAATGGAGAGATGGCACTTGCCTGCCAAGCCTAATGACCCAGGTTTGCTTCCCCAGTACCCACGTAAAGCTGGATGCACAAAGCAGCACATACATCTAGAGTTCTTTTGCAGAGGCTAGAGAAACCTTGGCTCATCTATTCTCTCTCTCTCTCTCTCTCTCTCTCTCTCTCTCTCTCTCAATCTCAATCTCAATCTCTCTCTGTGTTTTTCTATATGCTTATAAATAAATAAAAATATTTTTAAAGAATACTTAAGGGGCTGGAGAGATGGCTCAGCGGTTAAACACTTGCCTATGAAGCCTCAGTACCTTGGTTTTGAGGTTCGATTCTCCAGGACTCATGTTAGCCAGATGCACAAGGGGGCACACACGTCTGGAGTTCGTTTGCAGTGGCTGGAGGCCCTGGTGCCCATTTTCTCAATCTCTCTCTCTCACACACACTCTCAACTAAATAAATAAAAATGAACAAAATTTTTTTTAAAAAAAGAATGCTTAAAACATGTTAATTGTAATTTAGAATATACTTTCTTTGTACTTCATTTATTGCTTGCCTGTATCAGACAGTCCTTTTTGGCTAGCCTCTCACATTCTGTACCCTAATGACCACTTTGTCACCAACAATGATGAAAAGCTCTCATCTTCACTACCTTCAAGTGGGCCACTTATCTGTTTGATTCAGTACCTAGAGGGGAACTTGAGTAGGTATCTATTAAATATTTGCTAAAGGCACTCACTAATAAGCCATCTCCCAAAGGAAGTTTATGACACTGAATGTCCAACCATTTCAATTCATCTCAACACTTATGTTCTACTCATTATTTCTTTTATCTTATAAGTGAGGAAATTCTCATAGCTCCTATGATGACACTGACATTTGAAGCTATATTTATATGTTTCCAAAGTTTTTATAAAAAATAAATACTTTTTTTAGTTTCATTTATTCAAGAGAGGGGGTCATAAGAATGCCAGGTTCTCTTGCCACTGCAAACAAATCCAAACACTTTTGCTCACTACTTTGTGCATCTGCCTTTACATGGGTCCTGGGGAATCAAGCCTAGGCCCACAGGCTTTGCAAGCAAGCACATTTAACTATTGAGCCATCTCCTCAGTTCCTCCGAAAGTCTTTTTTACTGCCTCTTCTATAAGATATTTTTAAGTATTCACAACAACCTAAAAAGCTGGCTAGATATCTAGCTGTGTCTGGACTGGGTCATTTGCCTCTTGTTTGTTCCTGGAAGTCCAGTAGTTAGCAAATCATCAACAAAAAGGCAAGGGGTGTATCTGGGTTAGTAGAGGGCTTCCCTAGCATGCAAACCCTGGGCTGGATCCTCAGTACTGCATAAACTGGGTATAGGAATGCGTGCTTATAATCCCAGCATTTAGGAGGCAGGAGGTTTGCTACAAGTTCAAGGCCAACCTGGACTACATAATGAGTTTCAGGCCAGACTAAGTTAGTGTGAGACTCTTTCTGAAAAATATTTTAAATTTAGGGCTGGAGAGACGGCTTAGCAGTTAAGGCGCATGCCTGTGAAGCCTAAGGACCCAGATTCGGTTCTCCAGGTCCCACATATGCCAGATGCACATAGTGGCACATACATCAGGAGTTCATTTGCAGTGGCTAGAAGCCCTGGTGAGCCCATTCTCACTCTCCCTCCCTCCCTCTCTCCCTCTGACTGTAATAAATAACTAAAAAGGCTAAATCTTAAAAGAACGTATTTTAAATTTGAATTTAATGACATAGAAGCTAACACCTTTGGGCCAAACCAACAACAACAAAATAAAACGAAACTGTTTCATATTCTTAAATGTGTGCTGAAAATCGTGCTGGAGCTCTTGCCTAGAATCCCGGGATGACCGCTGGAGCACCACTGTGTTCTACTGGCAGCTCCAGCCACTCAGGAAACAGCTTGATTCATACCAATCTCCCTTTTACCTATAGCCAAAGAAGGTTCCGTGGGCATGGGGCTTCCCTTCCCTGACACTCTTAAACATTCTCTCTTAGCTTTAGAATGGCAGCCAGTTTTTTTTTTTTTTTTTTAACATGCTGCCAAATCCTGCTGGTGGTGGTTACAAAAAACTTGTTTGTGTCAGGACCTGCTGTGTGTGTGCTCATGTGTATATACAAGTGTGAGTGCATATATGTCCAGATGTAGATGGAGACCAAAGACAACCGTGGATGTTATTCCTCCAATGCTGCCCACCTTTAAGTATATATAGTATGGTTTCTTAAAGGACATACTTTGTATGGACACATCAGGTATTGGTGTCATCTCTTCCCTTACCCCTGCCCCCATTCCTCTGGGGCCCTCCTCAGTGGGGCTGCTGGTATCCCCCATGGGGTTGTGGGTTATGCTTTGTGAGAGAAGCATTTATGGGGGTGGTGAGGCAATGCCTCTGCGAATGCCATCCCAACCTATAGCTCTTACAATCTTTCTGCCCCCTCTTCCACAAAATTTTCTGAGGCTGGCCACATTTTTTGAGACAGGATCTCTCACTGGCCTGGAATTTGCCTAACTGGGCTAGACCAGCTGGCCAGTGAGCCCCAGGATTCTATGTCTCCAATGCTAGGAAGACAAGCATGTGCTACCATGTCCAGTATTTTTTTTTTAGTGTGGGTTCCTGGAATTGAACAAAAGTCCTCATGCTTGCCTGGTATTAAAGACTTTAACAACTGACCGATCCTGCACATATGCACCTATGTATGCCACCCTAGCCCCTCTAATGGCTTGATAAACCAGAGATTTCCGGTTCTCAAGAGTTTGGGCTTAATATAGCAAACTTCTTTTTTCCCATAAAATATTTAAATGTAAGTTCTTGGCATGCCTATTCCTGAGTTCTTTTCTCTCCCCGAGTCTATTAGTAGACCTCTGCGCCAGTCCAACCTTGTTTTCCTGTGGGCTGGGTCAGACATCTGAATAGTAAGTAGATTGAGTCTGTCCTTTTGCTTTTAGTTCTGGTTTTGGTTCATTTTGTTTTGTTTTGTTGAAACAGTGTATGTTCAAGCCCAGGCTGGCCTTGAACTCATAACCAACTTTCTGCCTCAGCCTAGGAATGCAGTCCTGTGCCGATAAACTTGTTTCCTTTTTCATAATTGTCTTGGTCAGATATCAGAAACTGATAGTCCATGGGCCAATCCCGTTCACTGCTTTTGTAAGTAAAGGTTTACTGGCATACAACCACCCCTGTGGGCTTACACATCACGCTTCAGAACACAACAAAGGCAGACATGAGTTGCTGAAAAATGTTTCATATTTGACCTTTTATAGAAAAAGTTTAGATGATCAGCTTTTGGCTCATGGAATGGGGTTTTCCACAGAAGTGTCAGAACACTTTTATAAATAGCCTCAGTTCTCATTTTGGGGGGAATTTTGGAGGGTATTCTCTCTCTCTCTCTCTCTCTCTCTCTCTCTCTCTCTCTCTCTCGTGTGTGTGTGTGTGTGCTTGAGACAGTGCCCCACGTAGCCCAGCTTGGCCTCACAGTCTCTATATAACAAAAGATGAAATTGAACCTCTGCCCCTTCTGCCTCCATTTCCTGAGTGCTGAGATCAGAAGCCTGTGCTGCCACACCAGTGTGTGTGGTACTGGGAACTGAAGCCAGCTTAGAATAGGTTAGGCCAGCACTAGACCAGCTGAAACACAGCCCCAGAATCCAAATTCTAGATTGCAACAGTACCAGATCCTAACTTGAAGTAGAAATGAAACTTATTGGAAAAAGACACCAGAGAGCTCACAGAAATCAAAGAAGAGACCAGAAAAGCAGGCTCAGAAAATGATCAGAAGCCAAGGAAAACCTGAGCCACACTGCAGAGCCAGCCCTCTGGGGATTGGCATAGGTGCTGCCTCAGAGGAAATTCTTCTAAACTGCACACACATCCCTGTTCCACTCACAGACTGGAGGTCTTATAAAGGAGAGGGTTGTGTTTGTGCTATGGTCACATACATTAGTCTCCCCTTATCCTCTGGGGACACTTTTCAAGTATATGCCTGAAACTGTGTAGAGTATTGAACTCTAAAATATTCCATATTTTCTCCAGTACATATATACCTATATTAGAGTTTTATTTGTTTTCTTCAAGGTAGCATCTCACTCTGACCTGGAATTCACTATGTACTCTCAGGCTGGCCTCGAACTCATGGTGATCCTCCTACCTCTACCTCCCAAGTGCTGAGACTAAAGGTGTGTGCCACCATGACCAGCCTTAGAGTTTGATTTTATTTTTTTTTTTTAATTTTTTATTTATTTGAGATAGACAGACACAGAGAGAAAGGCAGATAGAGGGAGAGAGAGAATGGGCACGCCAGGGCTTCCAGCCTCTGCAAACAAACCCCAGACGCGTGCGCCCCCTTGTGCATCTGGCTAACGTGGGACCTGGGGAACCGAGCCTCAAACCGGGGTCCTTAGGCTTCACAGGCAAGCGCTTAACCGCTAAGCCATCTCTCCAGCCCGAGTTTGATTTTAAAACCAGGATTGTTAAGGGATTGATTGACAGGCTAGGGGTGCCAGACAGAGATAGAATATTTGGGTAGCATGCCTGAGACCCTGTGTTTAGTTCATAGCACAAGGAAGGAAGGAAAGAAGGAAGGAAGGATGGAGAGAACGAACCAGTCCTACAGTCTACTTTGATCTCTTTTTTTTTTTTTTTTTTTTTTTTGTCTATTTCTGTGACTTACTGAAGTTAATTAGGATGTTACATGAGAATGGGTAAGAGATTATTTACCAGATCTTGTGCAATTAACTAATGGCTATGCCATGGCAGAAAGGAAGGAAAGGAGAGAGGGAGGGAAGGAAAAGAAAATGAGGGGAGGAAGTAGGAACAATAATCATAAAATAGAACAACTATGACATGCTATGATAAAAGTTATTTGAAATCTATATATTCTTTGCTTCTGGAATTTTGCACTTAATAGTTCCAGACCGCCATTGATTACAACAAACAAAAACCACAGAAAGCAAGCAGAATACAAATGGGAAGCTACCACACCTTCCAAAGAGCAAGGCACTTCTTCCACAGCCTCAAAAGGAAACAGGGCCTTCCCTACCTTTATTAAGACTCACTCAATGGAGGGAGTATTCAAAATATGAGGGGCTCAGAGCTCCCCAGTTCTGTGTTTAGAATCACTTTGAAGTTGGAAGAAAGGTTATCCTTGAATACCGTACACTGCTGACACACGTAAAGCCAGACCCAGCCGTCCAAGCAGCCGCACTCCCGGTGTGACCACAGCGAGGTGTGAGGCAGGGACAGGAAGACAGAAGCGTGTGAGCCAGCAAGCCTGGCAGACGTAGCAGTGAACAATGAAGCCGCCCTGTATTAAACAAGTCGCAAGGTGAAGGCTGGCATCCATAGTTGTCCTATGCCATCCAGACATGCTATAGCATAAGTGTACCTACACACAATATTTTTAAAGCTCCTTTCTCTGTTTCTTTTTTATATTTTTTTTAAATTGTTAAAAAAAATATTTATTTATTTTCAAGCAGAGAAAGAATGGGCATACCAGGGTCTCCAGCCACTGCAAAAATATAAAAAAAAAATTTCAGATACATGTGCCACTTTATGCATCTGGCTTTGCATGGGTACTGGGGAGTCAAATCTGGGTCGTTAGGTTTTGTAAACTAATGCCTTCACTACTGAACCATCTCCCTAGCCTCTCTCGCTCTCTCTTTCTCCCTCTCTCTCTCCCAATATAATCTATATCTACATGATATATTTGGTTTCATGAGGTAGGGTCTTGCTCCAGTCCAGGCTGACCTATTAGAGTTCACTATGTAGTCTCAGGCTTGCCTCAAACTCACAGATATCCCCCTACTTCTGCTTCCTGAGTGCTGGGATTGAAGGCATGCACCACCATGCCCAGTGTCTTTTATTTCTTTATTTTATTTAATTAATTTATTTTTTGGGTTTTTCAAGGCAGGGTCTTGCTGTAGTCCAGGCTGACCTGGAATTCACTATGTAGTTTCAGGATGGCCTCAAACTCATAGCGATCCTCCTACCTCTGCCTCCCAAGTACTGGGATTAAAGGCATGTGCCACCATGCCAGGCCCCAGTGTCTTTTTATATTTTTATTGGTAATTTTTATACATATCTAGAATGTATTTTGAGCATAATCTCCTGGCACGACCTTCTCTCCTTCCCTGTCCATGTCCCCCTCCACTGAAACCCACCTTCTTTCCAACTAGTCTGTCTTGTATTTTGATCTCTTTCTATTTTCTTGTATATTTGTATAATTAGCTGAGGTTAATTAAAGCTGTCTGCACAAGCAATGGTGGGTGGTTATTTTCCAGACGACGTGCAATTTACACCATGGCACTCCCCAAGCAACAATTAACTGTCAGTAATTCCTAAGGGAGGAATGGAGGACCCTTGTACCCTCTTCCATCAACCATGATAGAGTGTTGATGGGCCCAATATTATGCAGGTTTTGTGAGGGATGATGCAGCTGAGGGGTTGTGAATAACAGTAGTGATCTCTCTCCTATGGCCTATCACCTCCCTAGACATATGTTTTCGCCTAGGTGTACAGTACACCTCATGTATTCCCTCCCATGGAGTAGGCCTCAAATCCAATGAAAAGGCACAGTCAGTTACCCTCATAACAATCATGTCACTATTGTACCAATGGGTATATCTTGCCTGGCTAGTCATAGCATGTGTCACAGGATCTACCTTTGGTTAAGATTGTTGATGGCTTTTCACCCCTAGCGGCCTCCCTAGTACCTTCCAGCATTATGACAGCAAGCCAACAGGGAGGAAGCAGTGTTTCTCAGTGTTCTGCAGCTGAAGTATGTAGACTCTACAGCAATAGGATCTTATCATCAACTTCTGGTGGGCAACCAAGAGCATTAGAAACAGCCTGTATTATTTGAGGAGCCTCAGGGCCTCCCTAACCAGTAACCCAACAGGGGTGTTTCTAGTTTTCCACTGACATAAATTATAACTAGGTATGGGAAAGTAAATAAGTGTAAGATTTTATTGTATTTTTTTCCAAGTCTCATGAAGAATTCTCCCCTTGCGTTCTTAAGAATTAACTGTAACTCATCATGATATATTACACTCTTGCAGCCATTATACATTACATTCTTTTCATCATTACAGCTAATGCATATTAGAATTCTTGCATCTAGGTTTGCAAATGAGATTGATCTGTAACTTACTTTTATAGCTCCTCTCTTATCAAGTTTTGATAGTACATTATATTGGCCTCATAAATAGAGGTGACCATCTAGTGTATCTTTCTGCAAAGAAGGAAATAATAAAACCAAAGTTACCATTCAGAAAAACAGAGAATGTTTAAAAATATGAATGACTGGGCTGGAGAGATGGCTTAGTGGTTAAGACACTTGCCTGCAAAGCCCAAGGACTCATATTCGACTCTCCAGGTCCCACATAAGCCAGATGCACAGTGACACAAGCACGCAATGTTGCACATGAGCCCAAGGGGACACACATGTCTGGAGTGAATTCACAGTGGCTGAAAGCACTGATATGCCATTTTCTCTCTCTTTCTCTCTGATTCTCTCTCTCTCTCTCTGTCTCTCTCTCAAATAAAAAAAAATAAATAAAAATAAATGATTCTCAAAGCTAAAATTACTTCTTTAAAAAGTTAATACAAATAACTAACTGGAGAGTGTCTCCATGATAGAACACCTGTTTAGCATGTGTGAGACCCTAAGCTCAATCCCCATGACCAAAAAAAAAATAGAGTAAAAACTGACATAGTTGCCTATGGGCATTAAAATGAATTTTAAAATGTATTTAAAATATAAAACAATAAAATAGAAAAATAGCAGGCTGTCCACACAAGAGGACCAGCTCACACTATAGCGCTGGCAGAACTGTTAACGATGGTCCTTTCTGTTATTCAGTGTCACTGATGTGCAGTGACTTAGCCACCTGGGTGAAGCTACATAACTGACATGGGTTTGATGCTGCACATTACCTGCAGATGTCAACTCACGTGGCCTCTCTGAGCTTCAGGCTTCCTGTGTTGGAAGTTGCATCTTCAACCTCTCTGCCTAGTTGAATGAGAAAATGAAAAAGAGCAAGCAAGCAGCAAACTGTTTCTTAAAAGTTAGGTGAGGGAGCTGGAGAGATAGCTTAGCAGTTAAGCACTTGCCTAAGGACCCTGGTTCAAGGCTTGATTAACCAGTACCCACTTAAGCCAGATGCACAAGATGGTACATGCATCTGGAGTTCGTTTACAGTGGCTGGAAGCCCTATCATGCTCATTCTCTCCTTCTCTCTCTCTCTCTCTCTCTCTCTCTCTCTCTCTCTCTCTCTCTCTCTCTCTCTCTCTCTCTCTCTCTCTCTCTCACATAAATAAATAAAAATAAACAATTTAAAAAAAAAGTTAGCTGAATTTGCTGGTTAAGGTGCTTGCCTGCAAAGCCTAAGGACCCAGGATCGATTCTCCCAGTACCCATGTAAGCCAGATGCACAAGGTGGTGCATGCATTTCGAATTTGTTTGCAGTGACTAGGGGCCCTAGCATGCTAGTGTTCTCTCTGTTATCTTTCTATCTATGTATCTATCATCTCCTTCTCCTTCTCTCACTATCTCAAATAAATAAATAAATATTTTTCTTTAATTTTTTGTTTATTTTATTTATTTATTTATTTATTTGAGAGTGACAGACAGGAGACAGAGAGAGAGAGAGAGAGAGAGAGAGAGAGAGAGAGAGAGAGAGAATGGGTGCACCAGGGCTTCTAGCCACTGCAAATGAACTCCAGACGCATGCACCCCCTTGTGCATCTGGCTAACGTGGGTCTTGGGGATTCAAGCCTTGAACCAGGGTCCTTAGGCTTCACAGGCAAGTGCTTAACCACTAAGCTATCTCTCCAGCCCATAAATAATTTTTTTAGAAGTGTTAGTTGAGCTGATCATGGTGGCATACACCTTTAATCCTAGCACTCGGGAAGCAGAGGTAGGAGAATTGCTGTGAATTCAAGGCCACCCTGAGACTACATAGTAATTTCCAAGGCAGCCTGAGCTAGAGTGAAACCCTGCCTCAAAAAAAAAAAAAAAAATAAACAACAACAACCAAAAAGTTAGTTCAATTTAGTGACATGCATCCCTAACAATCCACAAATTAAGGCAACAATTCTGATATCCAGTGTCAACTCCAACAAAATTCTAAAACCTTCTTAGCTAGTAGAAAGAATGCATGAGACTACATCATGAATACCCAGTCTCCATCCCTACTGTCATGTCTCCTAAGTAACTGGGGTAGTCCACATGTGCAATTCTACACTGAAAGTCTAGAGACATCACCTTCAGCCACCTCATCCCCATTGCCTGCCCACTAATCATCCCTTCATTTAGTCTTTCAGATGCCTGGGATCTTCCTCACTCTTGCTAATCTTACTCTCTGTAAAAACACACTAGGAACCAGGAAGGTAGCTCAGTGGGTAGAGTGCTTACCTAGCACACACAAGGCCCTGGGCTCAACCCACATCACTGCATAAACTGGGCATGATGAGAGGTACATGGAACTCAGGAGATGGAGGCCAAAGGATCAGAAGTTCAAGGCCATCCTGGCTACATAGCAAGCTCAAGGCCTGCCTGAGATACACGAGACCCTGTCTCAAAAAACAAAAAAAATGAGGGCTGGAGAGATGGCTCAGTAGTTAAGGTGTTTGCCTACAAAGCCTAACAATCCAGGTTCTATTCCCCATTGCCCACATAAATCCAGATGCACAAAGTGACACATGCATCAGGAATTCATTTGCAATAGCTAGAGACCCTGGCATGCCCATTCTCTTTCTGTCTCTCCTCTCTCTGTCTCTCTTTGCTTGAAAATAAATAAATAAAAATAAATTTAAAAACATTTTTGAAGCCAAGTAAATGAAAACCACAAAAGCACTCACATGTTTCAATGTACAATCTTGGCATTTTGTTTTTATGTGTCTGTGGTGCACATGCCCCTGGGTACCACTGAAGGTCAGAGGACGACTTCAGGTGTCACCGCTCACCTTCCAGCTTGCCTTCTTTGGAGGAAAGAACATGTTTTTTCAAGTTGTGATTTGATGAACTATGAGTAATGTGCTGTGAAAGCAAGAGAGAGAGAGAGAGAAACGCCCGCCCAGTCACTGACACTTTAGAGGTGGTGTGGAGATCTGCAGGTCTAGGAGCAGGTGGAACCCAACCATCACCTGGCCATCAGTGAGAATCCAGACAGGAGATACTGGTCTCACGTAGGCAAACAGAGCCCTGGGCACAAGCTGTCACAGCTTTGCCAGTTATTTCAGTATCCTAAATGTGTCATGGAAACTGCTGGGAGCTGTCACGCCCGACAGGATTGTGAACACACTATTGGCAGATCAGCAGTTACTGGGTGGAGAGATGACTAAGGACTCGGAGCTCTGCAACAGTAGCACAGTGAAGAATGTGACTGAGGTGGGGCCACAAAGCTGTTAGGTGGCTTACATTCACACTTCTCTCAGCCCAGTAGATCAGCAACTTGGAGTCAAGATTAGGTCAACTCATGACACATAGAGAAAGCTGCTATACCTTGCATACTTAAGCTCTGGGCTTTGATTTAAACTTGTCACAACAGTAGATTCTAGTAGCCAGTAAGTTCTAGAACAAAGAGCTCTCGTTGACTCTTCCTTGATCATCCTTGCTGATGGTTGATTAGACTAGACAAATGCTTCTCACAGAACTATACCAACAGCCTTCACCCTGGCAGACTGTTCACTGTCAGCACACCTCAGCCCCTAATGCCACCCTTCTCACCAGCCTCAGCTTTTGTTGTTGACTCCAGAAGCTGACCAGGTTGCCAGAGCTGGACTTCAGTTCCCCTCTCCTGCCCTGTCTTGATGTGGCTATTCTTGGGCCAGAAATGCTTGGAGGATGCAAGGCCTTTCTCCTTCAACGTTGCCTCCTGAATATCTGGGGGAGCCATCGACATGTGCCCCAGCGGTGCTCCAGCCCTGTCTGTCCTTTCTACAGTAAAAGAACTCATCTGGGTGACAGCCGTCCTCTTGTGTGTCCTTCACACGAGTTCTCGATGCTAAAAACAGACCCCACTGCCTGTACCACCCTGCCTTGCAATATCCCTGCCTCAGAAAACCAAAATCACTAATGTCTTTAAGCTGTTCTTTGAGTGTGTGTGTTCAAGTGTGTGCAGGTATTGCCTGGTGTATGTGCAAGCCAGAGTCCAAACTCAAGTGTTTCTCAGGCATGATCCCCCCCCCTTTGTTTTTTACAAAATATTTTATTTGTTTGTTTGTTTGTTTGTTTGTTTGTTTGTTTGTGAGCAGAGAGGGGGAAGAGAAGGAGGACAGGGAGAGGGAGAAAGAGAAAGAGAGAGACCAAGCTAGCTAGCATCAGGTCCTCTTGCCACTGCAAACAAACTCCAGATGCGTGTGCCACCTTTTGCATCTGGCTTTCCATGAGTACTGGAGAATTCAACTCAGGCCAGCAGACTTTGCAAGCAAGCACAATTAACTGCTGAGCCATCTCCCCAGGCCTCATTTATTTTGTTTTTTCTGTTTTTCTTTTTTTATTATTATTATTTTTACATTTATTATATTTATTATTATTATTATTAATAGTAACGTGTTTTGTATGGATACATCATGTGTTGGTACCCTCATTTCCCTTATCCTTGCCCCCATTCTGCTGGCGATCCTCCTCAGTGGGGTTGCAGGTATGGGTTATGTTTTGTGAGAGCAGCATTCAGTTATTTGTTGGGGAGGGAAAAGAGAGGGTAGGGAAAAAAAACACAAAACTAAATCCAAAGTGAATTGGTACCATAGAAACCTTTATCCTTGGAGATAGACTAAAAGATATAACCCTCAACAGGAGTAAGGGGGGACCACCTGAAAATAAGGACCCTGGAGAACATGGGATGAAGCCTAAGCTTAAAAGAAAAAAAGTTATTTTTTCTCTGACCTGTAATTTACAGTCCCAGAAATTGGTTGCTACCCACAATGAGCTGTTGATCAGAGAGACCTATGAGGTCCCCAACACAAGACAGGTTTCTGTCAAAACACTTCATTACCTGCCTGAGGCAAAAGGTAAGACCCTATTGTTGAAGACACCATATGCTGCCAGCACAGATCACCGAGAGGCCTGGTTGGAGAGCCAGTGCCCACACAATTAACCAATCTAGTGCTAGAAAACCCTACATGAGCTGCTAGGGGAAAGTGACCAACAACGGTCTGACCAACAAGAGGTCTTAGCTGCTCAGAAACAAATACTCTGACAGGATGTACACAACAGTGCAATAATGACACACAGCCTTGGTGGGTAACCAATAACTTTCTGATTGACTAAGAGATCCTCTCAGTGTAAAGGAACCCAGATCTGGAATTGGGAACCTGATCAGAATCCCATGGAGACAAAGATTATGCTCTCTAGTGTCAAGCTTTCACTAGTTAGTTTCTGGCTAAACAGAGGTTACATACATCAAATTCTTCCTAAGTAAATAATGTTTATCTCATTTAAGATATACTGACTTCACTCTTTGTTGGATGATCTGTTTTTTCTTTTTCAGAAGGTAGCGAGACCTGAGGAGATAAACTACCCCTTGCACTTCAGCCAAGCCGCAGCTGAATCCGCAGAACTGAGGAGACGAGCAAGAGTGCTGCTTCCATGCTGATCCTGATAACCAGTGCCGGGGTGAAGGAGTCAGACCCTGAGGTACTCAACACACACCAAAACAGAGATCCAGAGGCTCCTGGGAGCCCACACTGAAGTAGACTTAAAACTCACCCATCACAGCTCAGGGAATTTTGTGGAAGAAGAGGCCAAAAGATTGTAAGAGCCACAGGTTGAGATATCTTGCCCAGAGGAATTCTCTCCCCACCAATTTAACTGATTTCTAATCCCACGATGCATGATCCACTTTTTAAAAACATCTTTATTTATATTTCAGAAAGAGACAGATAAAGAGAGAAAAAATGGGCATAACAGGGCCTCTAGCTGCTGCTAACAAGCTGCAGATGCATGTGCCACCTTGGGCATCTAGCTTATGTGGGTCCTGGGGAATTGAACCTGGGTCCTTTGGCTTTGCAGGCAGATGCCTTAAACACTAAGCCATCTCTCCAGTCCAATCCACCTTTTTTGAGACTGGGTGTCTCAGGGGTCTAGAACTGGTCTAATTGGGTTAGACTAGTTGGCTGGTGAGCCCCAGAGATTCTCCTGCCTATTTCCATAGCAAGCATGAGGTATCATGCCTAACATTTTGTACATGGGTTCTGGGGAATGGGCTCAGATCCTCATTTCAAAGTAAGCACTTTGTTGACTGAGCCATCTCCTCTGCCCCTTTTAAAATAACCTTCATTCTCCAGCCTATAGCTTCTGAGTTAGTCCAGGGCCTTATCATCTGCTTGAACAAGTACACTAACCTCCATATATGTGCAACTCTAAAACCGTCTCCAGGAAGCCACAATGGTGGTTGTAAAACACAAAGAGGCCATCTCTCCTCTTAGAACAGCCCAGCCATGTCTCCCTTCTCCACTCACATGGCATGGAAAATGGTCTGCAAACTACACCCTAGCCAAGTGCAGCCTGCAGCCTAATTTTATATGACTCCAAAGCTAAAATAGACTTTTATTTACACCTTCAAAAGGCATAAGCAAAGCAAGGAAGACCATCCATACGTGGCCTTCAGATACTAAATTATTCACGAACTCACTAGAACAATGCAACCTCTTACACAGGTCAGAAAAGCCTCACCATGGCCCATTCCCTTCTCACTCAGTGCCAGGAGTCCTTCTGAGTCAAAGGCCTATGATCCCATACCCCACTTCTAAGCAACACTAGCAATATCCAACTCAAACCAGAGCTATGTAGCCACATAGCTGCCATGGCTCACCCCTAAGCCTTAGAGGTACCCAAAAAGCATGTGTTTTCAAGAAAATAGGAGAGAGCTTTGTTTGTGGATTAGTATCAAAGTAGCAGATTAGACATGCAGCTGGGCTGTTGATGTAGAACTGTGAGTCCTTTCAGTCATACAAGGGAGTTAGGAGTTAAGTGTCAAGTCAAGCACAAGTCAGGCTGACCCTTGACACATCCAGTTGTTTAAACAGCTTCTGTGGAATAGATTTCCTTACATTGCCCATCCTTCAGCAGAATCCACCCTGCAAAATTCAACTCAAAAGCTAGTTCCTTCATGAGGTCTTTGCCAGCCTCTCTTTCTTCAACTTCCATCTTCCTCCTCATCTAGTCTCAATGCCCTAACATTGTTCTCTACTATGAATAAACAACAGATAAATTGAGAATTTCTTTCTCCCAAATTTTAGCTAAAACTGTAAATCAATTCATATTTACACTTGCTTTTTATGTTTTTGCTTAATGTGGACAAGTTTTTAGACCCAGAGCCAGGCTTTATGGCTAGGAACTCCAGTAATAAGAAGCCCAATATGTCTCATAGTATCTATGACACCTTCTTCTGTCCAATTTATCATGTCTATTTATCTGTATTAGCCTCAAGCCTCCATGAAAACAATTTGGTCTAATTAGTGTCTGTAACCCAGTTGATATAATGGAGTATATAGCACATCGCATGTACTCGATGACTGTTGAAGCAACAATGCATGAATAAATAAATATGTGCAATCATATTCTGGGACCTTATCTATTCTGTGTTCCACTTATATATTCTAAGTAGTTATAGTTTCTATTCCATTTTTATTCATAGAGAATAAGAGTTAAACAAAAATAAGAGAACTATAGAGGAGGCAAATATTTATCTCTGTCCTCCCAGAGGTTTTCAGCTGGACCTGAAAATCATTTGACATATGTTGCATGTGGTAGAAATAAGGAAACAATGAAAGCACAATTTTAAAAATCGCTTGGTTTATTGCATACAAAGAGAATTTTTTCTTACATTCACAATGCTGAAAATATATGAGAGCAATATGAACAAACTTCATAGAGAATACATTTGATAAAACAGCTATATTACATTACAAACTTCATAGAGAATACATTTGATAAAACAGCTACATTACATTACAGCTCTAAAATTATCAAGGTTCAATTGCTCAATTAGAATGTAAGCAGACTCCTTTGGAAAGTAAAAGTCCATCACTTCTCGGCTTGTTGACTAAGGTAAGGTGGTGAAAGCAAAGTCTAATTAAAGCTCAAGGTAACTCATAAGAACTATACTCAGGAGAAGCTGGTGTGATGGGAACCGTGAAGATCCTCAGCACAGTATGAGACCTCTGGTGCCACAGAGTGATGTCAGTGTTGATTTGGCATGGGAAGCTTCAGGGTTCTAAGGTTGGATGTCATCTTGGGCAGCCTGAGCCCTCAGAGTTCAGAGAGGCAACTTATAGTACAGCCTTGTCACAGGCTGAACTCTTAAACTGTTGACCAAACTCTCGAGTTGATACATATCCTCAAATCCAATAGTTGAGGTCAGCAACTTTCATATGGGACTGAGAAGAAAGATCTGATGCAACATCGCTGAGAGGAGGAATATTCCTTCCAAGATCTGAAAAGATAAATCACACTCTTAGAGGGAGGGGAGGTTCACTCCAAGTTCTCACGTACAGAATCTAATGTTACACTCTCAAGGAAGGAGGAAATACTATTCAAACCAACATATATATATATATATATATATATATATATATATATATATATATATATGCAAAAAATATATGCTGAAATAATTTCAAAGCTATATAATATCAGAAGACAATCAATTCAAAACAGTTTGTTACTTACTTTTCATTACTGTAACCAACTTAAAGGACGTTTATGATGATTCCATCCATGGTTGCTTGCTCTGCGCCCTTGGGTGGAACACCATGGCAACAGCAGGAAGTGGTACAGAGAAGTTTCTTCACTTCGTGGCAGACAAGAAGCTGAGTGGAGGGGCAGGGGCAAGATACACCCTGAGAAATGTGCAAGGGCAAAGGTGGTGGACCAGGATGGTTGAAAGTACAGAAAAGATTAGGGAGTGAAGAGTTAGCTTAATGAGATTTGTTCATCATCCAAATTTCTCTCCTTGTACTTTGCTTCAGTTTCCCATTCCTAATCTAAAGAACAACATTCACATGAGAATGTCAGCTCTTGTTTTCAAGAAATGGACAGCCACCGTGATCAGTCTCCATCTGCAGATTTTCAACTCAAAATAGTCAACATGCCAGCAGGGCAGATCCAAGAGTAGCATGTTCTTAGCGTCTCATCCCGCTGTCTGAAACTGCACCCACCAGAAGCTTCATGCAGTGAAAGAACACTTGGTGCTCTCATTCATTGGGAAATCTGGATATCTGATGAAAATAGAAGGACTTATCGGGAAGATGAATAGAGGGAGAGGCCAGGAGACAAGAGAGGGAAATGGGGGAAGAATATGGGCTAAGCACAGTATATACATGCATGAAAGTATTATAATGAATACTATTACTTTGTAAAATTAATATATGCTAAAAATAAGAAAAAGAATCAAATTTAAATAAATAATATTTACATATAAATAAAAGTGGGAGAAAAACAATATTAGAATGAGTGTAAGAAGAAAAGGCAATTTGAAGCATTAAAGCACGTTTGTCTCCATCTTGTTAGGCCAGTCTCCCATTCCTGTGAGTAGGTCACTCCAGTGAAGACTAAGCATTATTTGTCCTGAGCAATTTACCTAGAAGCAACATTTTTTTGCCATTGACCAAGCCAGTGACTCCTCATTACACTGTTGGTGTGTTCAGGGCAGGGCCATTTATAGTACCATGGAGATAAAGCTAGTAATGTCTGGTTGGAGTGCTTCCAAAGTTTACATAGTAATAAACTTAGGGTAATAAACTAGGATACTATTAGTAATAAAATAAGATAGTGTTACTATGGAAAGATTTAGAACTGCTTTTTCTACCTTGTAAATAAAATGGGTCACCCATAGGAGGCCTGAGGCCAGGATAGGCTCATCCTCCAAGAGATGAATATATAATACATAACATATATTATGTATAATATTTATAGATTATAAATATGCAAAATATTTGTCCATATGCACATTTCCTACCTTCTGTCTCATATTTTCTACACATCATAACACTGGACAAGGCAGAGGTAGATTAAGAATTTCCCCCAAGTTTTAGCCAAAACTATAAATCAATTCACTTTTCCACTTGTTTTATGGTGCTTTCTTTTAATTTAGGCAGCATTTGGACCCAGATACAGGCTTTATGGATGGCCAAGGACTCCAGTAACAAGGTCAAATGTTTTACTTCTAAGTCACTTACAGTTACTTGATCTACTTATGTTTACTACATAAACAACCAGAGTATTTCTAGCTTTCTAAAGAGAGTGTTAATGAAACATTTAATAATTTATTATATTAAGTCCTGATATGATAAGTGTTTTTAGGGCCACATACATTGGAAGAAGACAGGCAGTCAGACTGAACCAGTAGATTCACTAGATATTGTATTTCTTACTTTTAAAAATCCTAGATACAAATACAGATTTTATGGAACATAAAAACAAAACAAATGTTTCACAGTTTAGGAAATCACAGTTTAGGAAATGTGTCATAATTTAGATGTGAAGTGTCCCCACAGGTTCATGTGGGTGAACACTTAGTCTGCAGCAGGCTCTGTTGTTTTGGGAGGTTGTGGGACCTTTGGGAGGTGGGGCCGACCCAGAGGAAGTAGAGCCTGGGGAAGGGACCTGATGTGTGTAGCAGTTACTCTCTTGTTGCTGGGACAAAAGCCCTGACCAGAAGTAGCTTAAGGGAGGAAAAGGTTTATTTTGGCTTATAGTTGTGAAATGAAGTTTCATGGGGGAAAAGTATGGCAAGAACAGACAGCGGGACTTCACATCCTGTCACATCATCTGGGCGGAAGCAGCCCAAGTGCTAAGCTTGGAGCAGGGCTGTATTACCCCAAAGTCTACCCCCGGTGACTCACCGCCTCCACATAGACCCAAAGGCCCAACAACTTCCCCAAATTGCCACCAGCTCTGCTCTAAGTATTCAAAACACATGAACCTAAGGGGAATGTTTCATCCAGAGCACCACAGGCGAGCAGCCTGTCCCTGTCTCTAGCCAAATCTCTCTACTTCGTGGCCCCATGTCATGCAACACGCATCCACTAAGCACTCCTGTTGCCACGCATTCTTCTTCCTGCCTGCCTTCCGAGACAGACTGCGTCCCCGTAGACCTTGAGCCAAAATACACCTTCCCCTTCTTAAGTTGCTTCCTGTCAGGTATTTGGTCCCAGGGATGAGAAAAATAACCAGCCTATAAATGTGGTGGGGGAGGTGGTGTCTTGACTGGAATAAATATGACCTTGTATATAGTTCATAGGCCTTTTGTACCCATTTGTAGGAAGAATGTAGAAAAGTTTGGGGCTGAAGTCTAGAGAAACCATAGATTTCTGTAACCCAAGCTTAATGAACCATTCTGGTAGGAGCTTAAAAAACAGAATGCTGCTGCCACCACAATGACTCACAACTCATAACCCACAACCCCATGATGAATACCAGCAATGCCACTGAAGACAGGGAGGAGGGAAATGATGCTACCAACATATGCTGTGTTCATACAAAGTTTCTACTTAATAAAATTTTAAAAAATAAACAGAATGTTGATAGAAATGCAGAAAGTAGAGGCTGAGCTCATTGAGGTTTCAGAGGGGGGACAAGGACCTTTGTGTGACATTCTGGCAAAGAATCTATCTTCATTCTGCCCTGGTGCTAAGAACTTGGGTAAGGCTAAATTCAAGAGTAATGTACTAATTTATTTGATGGTGGAAACTTCAAGCCAACATAACATCCAGGCTGTGCATAGGTATTGCCCACTGTGTTTAGTGAGGTTTATAGCGAGAACTCAAGGCAAGACGATGTGAAAATGCATGGTTTGGTGAGGAAAGAAATGTAAACATGCTTAAACTTGCAGACAAGACAAGTGCAAAGCAAGTGGCTGTTACTGTTGTAGACATTGGTTTACAGCCGGGTATGTTGGTGCACGTCTTTAATCCCAGCACTTGTGAGGCAGAGATAGGAGGATCATCATGAGTTCAAGGCCACCCTGAGATGACATAGTAAATTCCAGGTCAGCCTGGGCTAGAGTGAGACCCTACCTTGAAAAGAAAAAAAGAGAGAGAGAGAGAAACTTAGAATTTTGCATTGAGACTATAGGAAAGGTACTTTGAGAGAAACGTGTTATTCATCAAAAGTCAAATCTCATTTAATTTGTAAAAATGTAAATTCATTTGAAAGGAGGATGCCCAATAGAAATCCTCCAGGCACTCCTGCTCAATCAAAGCCACTTGGAAAAATGTTTTTCCAGGGCTGGAGAGATGACTTAGTGGTTAAACGCTTGCCTGTGAAGCCTAAGGACCCCGGTTCAAGGCTCGATTCCCCAGGACCTACGTTAGCCAGATGCACAAGGGGGCACACACATCTGGAGTTTGTTTGCAGTGGCTGGAAGCCCTGGCTCACTCTCTCTCTCTCTCTCTGCCTCGTTCACTCTTGATCTCTTTCATATAAATAAATAAATAAACAAAAAAAATGATTTTCCAGGCCAGCTCCAGTGAGGCAGGCACCCAAAGGCTTCTGAAGTTGTGGCAGAAGGAGGTCATGTTCCACATCAGGCTAGCAGCAGAAATTGTCATCATCCATGTAGTGCCAGTTTTTCAAGCCAAATGAAAGAGTGAGAGGGTCATGGAAGCTCTGACCCCAGGTTCCACAAGCCTGTGAAGCCAGGTAATTTGTAGCAGCATTGAATTTTCTGTATGATCTCTTGAGTGGTGTGTGTGTGTGTGTGTGTGTGTGTGTGTGTGTGTGTATGTGCATGTGTGTCTGTGTCTGTGTTTATCTGTGAAGGTGAACCCTAGGATTCAGAGATACTTGGTGTGCTGGATATGATAGAAACATGAGACTTTCACAAGGAAACTCCAAGAACAGCTGGCCCAAGACAGAAGCCATATGTGCTACAGACAGCTGAGCTGGAGGGGTGAGGCTACTCAACACAGAGAATGCCGTCATAAGCCCCAAATGCCAAACATGGAAATGTAGGGTTTGATGTTTGCCCTACTAAGTTTTAGTCTTGCTGTGGGCCAGTCTTCCTTCCTATGCTCCAGTTCCTCCCTTTTGGAATAGCAATGTTCACTTGGTGCCATTGTATATTACCAGTATGTAAATTATTTATTTCATTTTCCTGGGGCTCATAGTTAAGAGACTGCCTTAAATCTAAGTAGACATTTTAGTCTTAGGATTTTTGAACACTGTTAGAATTGTAAGACTAGGGAGACTTTGGAAGTTGGACTGAATAGATTCTTGCTATGGGGAACAGAAGTAGTAATTTATGGTTTTACATGTGAAATGACTCCCACAAGCTGATGCATTTGAACACTTGGTCCACAGCTGATGGTGCTATTTGGGGAGATTGTAGAACCGTCAGGAGATTTGTCCAGTTAGGAGTGAATCACTGGTGGGGGGATAAACCTTGAGGTTTATAGCCCAACTCTAGCTCTATTGGGATCTGTCTGCTGCATGGTCAGTACCAGGTAATAAGAAGCCACTAGAGCATCCCGTCACCCAAGAGCTGCCTGCTCTATACCTTCCCTACTACAGCAGATTGTGACCTCTTCATACCATGAGTCAAAATAAACCCTTCTTCCATTAGGTTGCTTCTTCCCAGGTATTTGATTACAGCAAGCAAAAAAAAAAAAAAAAAAAAAAAAGCCAGTACAACACTCAGTTTGCCAAATCTTTATACCAAATATCTCAGAAAAGTATCAAATCACAATGTTAAAATTGTAGTCAAACCATTTAAAAATTTCAAAAGAATGAACATACATTGCTTTTGAAAATTGCTGTCTTTATACTGGAAGTATAGAGTAGTCTATAAATTACATTTCTCATTGCTGTGACACAATATCTGAAAAAAAGGCAACTTGAAAGGAAGGAAGAGGGTATTTTGCCTCACAATTTGATGGTATAGTCCATTACAATGGGAGGCGTGGTGGTGAAAGCAGGTCTCACAGTGGCAGCAGAAGCATGAGGAAGCCTGTCACATTGTGTCCACAGTCAGGAAGGAGAGAGAGGGGATATGAATCCTGGCACTACAGCCAATTTATTCTTTATATTGATTGCAAGACCCCAGTCCAGGCCATAGTACCCTCCATATTCAGGGTAAGTCATCCTTGCTCATTTAAACTCCTCTGGAAATGCCATTAAAGACATATTTAGAAGTATGTCACCTTGTTGACTGTAAACCAATCAGTTTGACAGCAAACATGAATCATTACAATCCCACCTGTTTTTCATCTGATACCCAAACACATTGCCAATCATTGCATCTACCACTGACCCTAAAGTCTAATTTTCATCTCACAATGCAAAATAAGCCCCCATAGCTGGGCGTGGTGGCGCATGCCTTTAATCCTAGCACTCAGGAGGCAGAGGTAGTAGGATTGCCGTGAGTTCGAGGCCACCCTGAGACTCCATAATGAATTCCAGGTCAGCCTGGGCTAGAGTGAGACTCTACCTCGTAAAACAAAAAATAAATAAATAAGCCCCCATAATCTTTAATAATCCAGACATTATTCAAAAGCCCACAGTCTCTTTTGAGACAAAAAAAAATGTTTTAACTGTGATCCACAATAAATTTCTAAAAACTTTTGCATTTCCACTATTCGATGGCATAAAGTAAACATTCTCATTTCAAAACAGAGGAAGGAAAAGACAGAAAGAAAAAAATTGACCAAAGCATAACAAAACATAGCAGGTAGAACCTTTCTGGAGGAGGCATGTTGGGGGTGAGCTTAGAAATGTTTGTGGGGAAAAAAAGAGGTTTATTTTGGCTTATAGGCTCGAGGTGGGAGTTCCATGATGGCAGGGAAAACGATAGCATGAGCAGAGGGTGGACATCACCCCCTGGCCAACATCAGGTAGACTATAGCAAAAGAAGAGTGTGCCAAACACTGGCATGAGGAAACTGGCTATGACACCCATAAGCCCACCCCCAACAGTATACTGCTTCCAGGAGGCTTTAATTTCCAATTGCTATCAGCTGGGGAACCTAGCATCCAGAACACCTAAGTTTATGGGGGACACCTGAATCAAACTACCACATCCCACCCCTGGCCCCCATAGACTGATAACTATACATGATGTAAAATGCAAATGAAATTTGTTCACATTGCTTATAGGCTAGAGGGAAAGTTCCACAATGGCAGGGAAAATGACAGAATGAGCAGAGGGTGGGCATCACCCTTTGACCAACATAAGATGGACCATAGCAATAGGAGAGTGTGGCAAACACTGGTAAGGGGAACCTGGCTATTACACCCATAAGCTCGGCCCCAACAATACACTGCCTCTAGGAGACATTAATTCCTAAATCTCATCAGCTGGGAAACTAGCATTCAGAACACCTAAGTTTATGGTGGACACCTGAATCAAACCACCACCACATTCTGCCCCTGGCCCCCATAAACTGATATCCATACATGATATAAAATACAATGCATTCAGTCCAACTTTAAAAGTCCCCATAGTTTCTATCAATTCTAATAAAGTTCATACACCCTCATAGTCCATGGTCTTTTAACTGAGCCGTAATACCAAAAAAATCCCCCCAAAGCCCATAATGTCACAGAATAAACATTCACACTACAAAATATGGCACTGGGCATAGCAAAGAAATATTCAACTAATACAAGATTTTAAATAACCAGGGAAACCATCAAACTCTGTAGCTTCAAGTCCAACAACTCTAGCCAGTGACAATTTAAGTCTAATGATTCTAACCAGCAACAAGTCTATGGAGTTCCAATTCTGCCCCTCCAGCTAGGCTACTCACAGTCCTGGAAAACTTCATCCAAGGCCAGCAGCTCTCCTTGGCAGCCATCTTATGGTCCAGGCATTTCCACTGGGTCTCCACTGCAATCTATGCTTCATCCTCATGGCTCCATGGTGTCTCCATGCAGGCATCCAGCTAACCTGCTTCACACTGTCCATGGCCATTTCCAAAACACAAGACCATGTTGCAAACTCAATAACCCTTTCTTTCCTACATTTCTTATACTCCACAATACCAGGTAGGGCACAGTTTGTTAATCTGGGGGGTGGGGGATAAAAGAGATTTTGAAGAACAGGACACTCCTTGAGCACTCAGGCCCCTTCAAAAGAGTCTACATTCTTCCTGTTATCCCCATGAAGCTGGCCCAATCTCAAAGGTTGTACTCTTTCAATTGCAGCTAAATGGGCAGCAATTCACCCAAAGATTTTTCTTTCTATGCCATATCCCTCTGCTCACACCAGTTCATTTCCTCACCAAGCATCCCTGCACAACTTCTCAGGACATGGGCATAACAGCAAGTTTCCCACACAAACTGCCTCTAGCCCAGTCTAAGCAAAGCTCTTTCTCACCCTTATAAGCCAAACCTCACAGTCCATAGTTCTTACTGCATTCAGGTCTTTCAACTCTGACCAGAATAGTCCATCAAGCTGTACTTACAGCACTTCAAGGCATCTTTTAGGCCAAGTCCTCAAATCCTTCTATATTCCTTTTGAAAATCAGCTCCAAAAGGCCAAAGCCACACAGTCAGGTACCACTCTTGGTACCACTTTCCTATTGCAGTCCAGTTCGCATTGCTGGTAGAAATCACCCAACCAAGAACAGCTTGTGGGGAAAAAAGAGGTTTTTTTTTGGCTTATGGGCTCTAGGGGGAAGCTCCATGATGGCTGGGAAAACAGTGGCATAAGCAGAGGGTGGACATCACCCCCTGGTCAACATCAGGTGGAAAATAGCAACAGGAGAGTGTGCCAAACATTGGCATGGAGAAACTGGCTATAACAGCCATAAGCCCACCCTCAACAATACACTGCCTCCAGGAGGCTTTAATTTCCAATTGCCATTAGCTGGGGAACCTAACATCCAGAACACCTAAGTTTACGGGGGACACCTGAATCAAACCACCATATCCATCTTCGTGACTCTCTTGCTGCTGTTTTCCACCTGCTGTGGCAGAGGTGATGTCCAGCCTCTGCTTGTTCCATGCTTTCCCCTGTCATCATGAAGGTCCCCCTTGACACTATAAACCAGAAAAACTCCTTTCCTCACAACATCTGCTTTCAGTAAGGTGTTTCGTCACAGCAATGCAAAGGTAACTAAAAAACCCTGTCAAAAAATCACATATATAAAAAGGACTGTTGACTTAAGTTACATTTTAATTTAGGCTCACTCAAGTTCTCAGGGCATGGGCAGGATGACATCAGATTTGTTATCAGAATACCACATAAATGGCCTCTATCCCAGTTACTGACAGAGTCCTTGTTCCTTCCTGAAACTTCGTGAACCAAACTCAGTAGGCTGTGCTTATAGCATTCTCGTGTTTCTCTAACTTGCAGCTCCAAACTCTCCCATTTTCCTCCCACAAACCAGTTCCAATGACCACATTGTCAGGTTTACCATAGCAACACTCTCATTCCCAGTAACAACTTTCTATATTAGTTATTTTTCTCATTTCTGTGATAAAATAACTGACAAAAGAAACTAAAGGATACTGAGAGAATTACTCAGTGGTTAAAGGCACTTGCTTGCAAAGCCTGACAGCAGGGGCTCAGTTCTCCAGTTACCCACATAAAACCACATAGCCTTGCATTCTGAGACATTCATTTATTTTGTAGCAAGAGACCCTGGTGTGTGCGTGTGTGTGTGTGTGTGTGTGTGTGTGTATGTAGGCACACACACACACACGCTCACATACACACACACAAGCATACATGTATGAATAAATAAATAAGCAGCTTTAGGAAGGAAAGGTTTGTTTTATCTTAGAGTTTGGGAGTGCAGTCCATCATTGCAAGAAAGGTATGGCAGCTGGAGGATATGCAGCTGGCCACATGATGCCCACAGTTGGGAAACAGAGAGAGATGAACGTTGGTGCTATACTTATTTCTTCCTTTTTATTCATTTGGAGACCCCAGCCCGTGGGATGGTGCTGCCCACTGTCAAGCTGGGTCTTCCCTCGTTAGTTACACCTTTCTGCAAACACTCTCACAGATACACTAAAAGGTAGGTTTTCTAGGTGATTCTAAATCCATTCAAATTAACAATAATGGTTAACTATCACAAGTTATTGGGAGGAGGACTATAAGGCCTATTTTGCATTTAATAGGAATAACATGTACTTGCCAGTAACCCAGTTTGCAAATAATGCTGTGCAGAACTGGTTTTTCTAGCGACTTTCCTAAATAGGTGTAACTATTTGTAAGTGAGGGTTTCCTGGAACATGAGCAACAAACACATGAATTCTCTCTCTCTCTCTCTCTCTCTCTCTGTGTGTGTGTGTGTGTGTGTGTGTGTGTGTGTGTGTGTGTGTGTGCATGTCTAAAGACTCAGCCCAAATGCTTTACTTTTAGTGAATTATAAACCTCAGTAGTCAAAAATTTGCACAAATTATTTTGAATGTGGACTCTTCCTATATGGCTTTCTTCCAACATCTTGTGGTTTGGGATAGGAAAGTACCCCCAGTGCATAGTGTGACCTAACAATGCATTGAGAGATGTGATTGTTACCAGAAGGACACTCTAGATTTTTATCTTGGAAAATGCAGCTAACTCCACTAGCTTCTCTCTTTCCCTGTAATCATCTTCACCTTCCAACAACTTCCATGCATTCAAAAATATGAGAACTGAATATAAAGGTGAATTTTCATGCCCCACTCCAGCCCCACTGAATTAGAAGCTCAGAGTGGTACCCAGCATTGTGTCTTGACAAGGAAGTCAGTTGATTTAAATGAACCTCAAAGTTTGAGGAGCCCTACTGAGCTCAGTTATCACATCCTGTTCCTTATCTTCCAGTTATTTTTACTTTTATACATCTCTTCACCACAGAGCTGACCCAATACTCACAACTAAGCCTCAGTGTCCATTGTAAACAACTTCACAGAACATCATCATCAGACTTACCTGTCTGTGATCATGACAGAAACAAAACCACCCTGTGGTCATATCTGAACAAAGACACAAGCATAAACATGCTTAAAAGTGTCTTCCATTCTAGTAATAGGAGTGGACATTGTCTTTTCCCAACCCTGATAGTTTGAATGAAAACTGGCCCATATGGATTCATATGGGTTGGTTTATTTGTTTGTCTTTTTGCTGTGTATATGAAGTGTGTGTGTGTGTGTGTGTGTGTGTGTGTGTGTGTGTGTGTGTGTGTTTGGTGTATACATGTGTATGTGCCCTTGCAGCTCTCCATGTACTCCCCCGTCATGGCCAGAGCAGAATGTCGGGAGCCCACTCCAGAACTCTGCTTCCAGTTCTTATTTGAGCCACAGTCTCTTACTGATCCTGGAACTTGCTGTCTCTCATAAGCCAGGGAAATCCCCCACTCTGCTCTCCTTTGTGGAATGGGCTTGCAGGTGCACATGGCCACACCCAGACGTTGATGTGGGATCTGGCTGGGCTCACGTAGTTTCAGGCCCTCATGCTTGCTCAGGAAGTGCATTTAACCACTAGCCGTCTCTCCAGGCCTCGTGTGTTTTAATATTTAATCCCAGATGGAGGGGCTACTCAGGAAAGTTGCGGAATTCTTGGAGGTGGAGCCTTAATGGAGGAAGAGTGAAGAGGTTGAGGCCAGCCCTACAATGACTACAGGGCAGTTGCTCTCTGCTTCCTGAGATGTGGCAGGGGCTTCTAGCCTACCGTGCCTGTTCCTTCCACAAGCTGCTTCAAGCTGGGCATTTTGTCCCAGCAACAAGGAAGCAACTGATCCAAGCATAGAATTGCTAAGCATCCTGGCAATAAGCCCCAGTCCTAAAATAAGTACTTTCCAACACACTCCCGTTAAGGAATGGAGTTGGCCTTGTTATCCACCTAAGTGGCGCTACTGCAGATGTGCTCACTGGAGGTTCTGACAGCGAGATGAGCTTACCGGCTCGCAGACAGCACCGCGCAGACTGTGTCCAGGAAGTAGTTAGAAACCGTTACAGCTACTTGGCAGAGAAATATTCAATCTATTGAATGTAAGGAATAAAACATCAAGCTTGTGTTTTTATACCAGTTTCTTAAATTTCACTTTTCGAGCCGTTTGTCACTATATCTTACAAATTATCTGATTACAAAGTCAAGGAGTGAGAGGGAAAGAGGAAAAACAGTGGGAAAAAATGAAGGAAGAAGAAAGAAGGGAAGGAAAGGTGAGGAAAGAAGGAAGGGAGAAAGAGGAGGAATGAATAAAAGGGATGGGAAGGGAGGGAGGGAAGGGGAACAGAAAGAAGGGAGAAGTGGACAGGAAGGGAAGGGAGTTGTTTTTCCAGAAGCTCTAAGGACTTCTTAGCACTTTTATTTTTCAATATTGCTATCACAATATTCTCCTGATCTTGCATTTAATATGATATACTCTTTCTCAGATATCTTTAAAGTTGTAATCTTCTCTATCTTCCAGTTGGAAAGGAAACTGAGTGCTCACCATATGCGATTAATTGTTCAAATCTAAGCACACTTCAGTACCTATTTCACAAAAATTAGACAGCCTTAATTTTTTTAGGTGAATTAGGTTTATTTGTCTTGTAGTCACACATTTACCATACAATAATTTAGTTACTTAGAAAAGAATAACACAGGATGTTTCTTACTTAATTTTTCAGAAGCATTTATAGTAGGACACGTCAGCTCAATACCATATTCAAAGTTCAGAGCATGATCTCTTTAGTCAACATCTATGCAGAAGTGCTATACGAGACACTAAGATCCTTCAGCTATTTACCATATGCTTGACAGAGAATAGGAGCAATAGCTTTTTTGAAGGGAGTGACAGGCCCAAGAACACAGATGTCAACATGCCCTAGCCAGATGAAAAGACAACGCCAATCTGACTTAACATGGCCACCAAGAGCTATTTCTTGGCCTGGAAAGTTTTTTCAGGCTTTCTCCAAACCTGTTTTCCCAAACCCTACCTCCACCCCTCTCCCACATTGGTGGGCCTTTTCTGAGCCTGCACTCCCTTCCTGGGCCCATCAAACAATCAGGGTCCTTCCTATGCATTTTATACACTTGAACTTGGCAATGAGGCTCAGTCCAGTTAAGTGCTTGATTACATTTCCAAGGCTATAAATAAGCCCAACTGAAGCTCCCAACATGGCAACCTATTCAGGACCCCTCCCAGCTTGAGAACTTTTCTCCTCTTACCTCAATTCTCCCTTAATAATAATAACTCTTTCATAAGTTACCCTTCTTCCTATTTATGTTTTTCAATTCTTTGCTAATCATAGATAAGAACTGGGTTAGTGGCTTGGAAGATTATTTGGGGAGTTCAAAGCCCACCCAGAGCTTTCTCCTACAACATCAACAAGGAAAACAGGCCAATTCATGAAGCATTCTATATTTTATTTTGTTTGTGTCTGGGTGTACATAAGAGGCAACCTTGATGTGTCGGCGTTCTTCCATCTTCTTTGAGACAGGGTCTCTTGCCACTGCAAACACACACCAGTCTCGCTGTCCTGTGAGCTTCAGATTCTCCTGGCTCTGCTTCCCATTGCATATTGGGATCACAGACTCATGTGCACTTTGCATCTGGCTTTATGTGTGTGCTGGGGAGGATCCAACTCTGGTTGTCAGGCTTTGCAAGCAAGTATCTTTAGCCACTCAGCTCTATGTTACAATTTTTAAAAAAATGAACACTTTGTTGGCATGTCTGCTATGGGGGAAACCAACTGCTCACTAATTGGACTGGAGGCCCACTCTACAGGAGGGAATACGTGCCTGGTACTGAAAGCCTATAACGGGGGAGGTCATGAGTGCCAGGGGTGTAACACCTGCTGGTATCTGGCTAAATGCATATATTACGCTCACCAAACTGCCCAGTAAGCACTTTTCTTAATGTTCATACTCATTTGTTGATGCTACTCTTACTTTTGGATTAGAGAAGCTTCTCTTTTCAGATGACAGTTACCTCTGGGATGACTCAAAAAGGCACCATAGTGCTGAAAAGTGACAGGGGAGGGTTCATCACTGAAACATCTCTATCACACCCTCCAAGAATCAGGGCCCACTGCAGAAGAGGTGGTGGAAAGAATGTAAGAGCCAAAGGAAGGGTCGGATTGCTTACAATGCACTCTTCCAAACACAAATGGCCTGGGTATCCATGACTTCATAATGGTTGGTACTACCTACACAAGGACCCCCATAATAGGAGGAAAAGATGATGACATCAAAATAAAAGAGAGACTAATTGAGAGGGGGAGGGAATATGATGGAGAGTGGAGTTGTGAAGGGGAAAGTGAAGGAGGGAGTTATCATGGTTTATTGTCTATAATTATGGAAGTTGTCAATAAAAAAAAGTTTTTTAAGCCAGATGTGGTAGTGCATGCTTTTAATCCCAGCACTCAGGAGGCAGAGGTAGAAGGCTTGCTGTGAGTAAGACCTTCCTTGAAAAACAAACGAAAAAATCTTTTTTTAAGAAAATGAACATTTGGGGCTAGAGAGATGGCTTAGCAGTTAAGCGCTTGCCTGTGAAGCCTAAGGACCCCAGTTCAAGGCTCCATTCCCCAGGACCCACGTTAGCCAGATGCACAAGGGGGCACATGCGTCTGGAGTTCATTTGCAGTGGCTGGAAGCCATGGTGTGCCCATTCTCTCTCTCCCTTTCTCAATCTGCCTCTTTCTCTCTGTGTCTGTTGTTCTCGAGTAAATGAATAAATATAATAAACAAATAATTTTTAAATGAACTTTTTGTTTAAAAATAAAGGCAGAACCAGCCATGACGGTACATACCTGAAATCCCTGCACTCAAGGGGCAGAGGCAGCCTGTTCTACAAAGAGAGAGAGGAAATTGGAATGTGAGCCAGGCATGGTAGCACACACTCAAAAGTCTAGCACTCAGGGCTGGAGAGATAGCTTAGTGGTTAAGTGCTTGCCTGTGAAGCCTAAGAACCCTAGTTTGGGGCTCTATTCCCCAGGACCTACAAAAGCCAGATTCATAAGCTGGCACATGCATCTAGAGTTCATTTGCAGTGGCTGGAGTCCCTGGAGTGCCCATTCTCTCTCTATCTGCCTCTTTCTCTTTCTGTCTATCACTCTCAAATAAATGCATAAAAATAAACAACAAAAACAAATTTTAAGGCTAGCATTCAAGAGAAGGAGTGCCATAAGTTTAAGGCCAACCTGGGCTATATGGCAAGACCATAGCTCAGAGCAATAAACAAAAAGCAAAGATGGATGAATAAAGTCAGGAGGTATTGCAGAGCAGCACACCTGAGTGAAGTTTGAAGAAGTCTTGTGGCCATCACAGGCAGGGGCAGAAACAACAGGAGCTCCATCCAGGAGACATGAAAGAGCCCAGGCCAGGTGGCATAGGGACATGGAAGACAGGAGCACACAGCACAGAGATGGAGCTAGAGAACTGGAGCAGGCTGAGGAGCACGCACTAGTTAGGCTGCTGGGAGACTCCAGTGGCTATTGACTGCCAATGAGAAGACCAATAGCTTAAGGGTTAAGACAAGGAGCAATAGTGGGGGTATGAAATGGATGGAACATGGTGAATATTTGACTTCCAGGAAAGAAACAACATATCAAGGAGGACACTGATGCTCCCAGCCTGTGGGTCTTGACAGGACTCTGTTATTCAGCCTCTTCTTTTAGTGAGCCCTGAACCCTGTCACTTGGGTCCCTCATGAATGTGAAAACTAGAGGACTGGGCATGTATCTTAATTGATAGAATGTTTGTCTAGCATACATGAAGCCCTAGGTTCAATTACCAGCATTGCTTAAGCAGAGTGAAAGTGGCATAAATCTAAAATCCCAGAACTCAGGAAGCAGGAGATGAGGAGCTTAAAGTCATTCTCAGGCTACATAGGAAATTTGAGAGTAGCCTGGGCTACATGGGATCCTGACCAAAAGAAATAAAAACAAAATCAGAATTTAAAATGTTTGGTAAATGTCTCCAGCAGTGAAAATCAACTTTACTGACATTTTTGTATTTCTCCTTTAACTTATTTTAGCCTCTGAAATATCCCAACTTCCTCATCAGGTTTGGTGGTCTTGCTTACTTCAGCGCAATTTTGTTCTTTATCCAGCAGTATGGTTTCTCTTCACATTGTTTGCTGTCACCCGTAAGAAGCCTTTCCATCCTCTTCTTGATCCTTGGCTGTCTTTCTTAGTATCCTCTCCAGTTCCACAAGCCAGTCTCCATATTCAACTCATGTCTCCCTATGGATCTGTTATGACATTACAGTCCCTAGCCTTTTTACAAAATATATTAGGTATTGATATGCATGTGTTCTTTCTCAAAGGGGTATAAACAGACATGCTGCTCAAAGTCAAGGGAACCAGGTTTGTTGGACTTACTACCTTGGATGCTTTAGACCTGTTTTCTCCCTGTATCATCAGACTGTGTTTTCTAAAGCATATACATATCAAGTCTCTCACTGCTCCTCACTAGTTATCCTGGACAAAGAACCAGCACTGCTGAGCTGGAGATGGAATAGAAAGATAGAGGAAGGCTAAGGGGACATGGGAAGGGACAAGATCTCCTCACACTTACCCATCTGGATCTAATGTACGTCACCTGCTGACTGAGTCCAGAGTTTCTACACAGGGCTGGGGAGATGGCTCAGCAGTTAAAAACACATGCCTGCAAAGCTTGCCAGGCCAACTTCAATTCCCCAATTCCCGTGTAAATCAGATGCACAAAGTAGTACATGCATCAGGAGTTCATTTGCAGAGGCAAAAGGATCTGGCAACCTATTCTCTCTCTCTCTCATCCTCTCTCTCATAAATAAATAAAGATATTTAAAAAAAAATAGTAGGCAGAATTTATATTCCCTTCCTACAGTATCACCAACACGATAGTCAGTAACCCATGTTCAGGATAAAACATATGGCTTAGCATCTTTGTGTGACCTGTGTTTAATGATTTTACCCAGGTTTTTATCTTAATTACATATCTCCCTCATATGTAAGCCTGCCCCTCTGCATGGCAGAGATTGCATGAGAAGAAATGGTATGCAAAGTGGCTCACCCTAATTGCCCAGAACAAATACCAGCCAATCAGGACTGCTCTTATTTACACGGTGGAAATTATATGGTATGAATGTGAAGGGAGGAGAGTGGTACAAAAAGCAGCCTCACTGTCTTGGATAATTGCCCTCAACTGAAGGGAGTGGTCTGGCCTCAGAAGCTTTGTTCTTCCTGGAATCCAAGGGGAGTGCTGGTTTAGGACAATGGCTTGCCTTTGGATCTTCACTCTTGACAGGAGATGAGATAGGTGAGGTAGAAAATCAGTCCTTGAGTGATTAATTAACCCATCTCAGTCAAGAAAGAATCCAAGCAAAGTAAAGCAGAGCAACACAGAGGTGCCAGCCTTTATGCCGCCTTTGCATACTTGCAGACCCAAGTGAGGTCCTAAAAAAAATACAACTTCTAAGTGCCTACTTCATATGATGGACTGGTTTTATGAAATAGCTTTTAAGGTTTTGTTGTTGTTTTTAACAATTCTTGTTTGTTTGTTTGTTTTGCTCTTCTCTTGGTCCATGCAATACTCAAAGTGCCCTAGCAGGTCAGAGTAGATTTTGATAACAGCCACTCTACCATATGTTACTTTCTCACTTAGGAAACAAAATAGCAAACCAGAAGCAGCTTAAGGAAGGAAAGGCTCATTTTTGACCTGCAGTTTTGAGGGGAAGTCCATCACAGTAGGGGCAGCATGGCAGGAGTAGAACTGGCATCACGTGGGCACAGCAGGGAGGAGCAGTGAACCATGAATGAATGCTGGTGCTCTCCTTCGCATGCAGTCCAGCACTCCCAGCCGTGGAATAATGGTGCTGCCCAAAGTTAGCGTGGGTCTTTGTACCTCAGTTATGCTAATCTAGAAAATCTCTAACAGGTATGGCCAGAAGTGTGTTACCATGGTGACTCTAAATTCTATCAAGTTGACAACCAGACATTACCCATCACAGCCACCACTGCTCAGCTCCAGCCTTGACCGATGTAGATGGAAATGATGGCTGACTCTAGATAATGCTCTCTCTCTCTCTCTCTCTCTCTGAATACATTCTGGGTGGGGTGCTGATAAGAGATTCAGACATGACAGATGGACAATATGACTATTTCAGGGTATGGGATAAGGCAAGAACACCTGTTTTGATTTCCCTTTCCCCCCACAACCATATCCAATATCATTTATTTTCCATCTGCATACTAAATACATACATTTCTTCTGTTTTCACTGCTTATAGCCTAGTTCAAACAAGTAAACAATATCCTCCTGTGATGGGTAATCATCTTTGTCAACTTGACTGGATTTAGTCACCACAGAATACCTCTGGGTATTTCTACATTGGATTAATTGAGGTGGGAAACCCCATCCTGAATGTGGACAGTACCATTCCATTCCTTCTATGTCATGATGGACTGGACTTCCAAACTGCCAGCTGGAATGAATGAATGAATGAATAAATGAATGAATGAATGAAGCAATTGCTTGGCAGCTATTTTGTCACAACAATGAAAAGTAACTCGTACACTTTCTAACCACTCTCCCCTGTTTCTGCCTTTTGTCCTCTTTGTAACAGTAGCTGTCATCCTTTTTAAAAATATTTTTTATTTATTTGAGAGAGAGAAATGTAGATAGAGAGAGTGAGAATGGGCATGCCAGGGCCTCCAGGCACTGCAAATGAACTCCAGATGCATGAGCCACCTTGTACATCTGACTTATGTGGGTACGGGGGGAAGTGAACCTGGATCCTTAGGCTTCATAGGCAAGCACCTTAACTGCTAAGCCATGTCTCCAACCCTCCAACCTTTAACAACAATTTTGTGGTGTGTGCACATGAGTGCTCATGTGTGTTCAGGTGCTCATGTGTGTACATGTGTGAGTGCATGCATGTGGAGGCCATAGAACAATCTTGGGTCTTAGTCTTAGTCTTATGAACACCTCTTCATTAGGCCAAGGTACAGCAATTAGGCTAGATTGGCTGGCAAGTTAGCCCCAAGGATCTTCCTGTTTCCACTGTTACTGCTGGGACTACAGGTGCACACCACCATATCTGGCATTTTCACATGGCTTCTGAGGATTGTGCTCATGTCCTCGTGCTTGCAAGGATCTGCAAATTCATACTGATGGAGCTATGTCCCAAGCCTCAATAAAAATAGTAGACATGGTGCTGTATACCTATAATCACAGCACTCATGAGGCTAAGGCAGAAGGATTGTCATGAGTTTGAAGCCAACCTACATAGCATGTACCAGGCCAGCCAGGGTTACAGAGCAAGAGTGTGTCACAAAGAAAAAATATATACACATATATAGTAAAATAAAATCAGTCAATTATAATGTTACATTCCAACTCTTAAAGGACTTTCCATGTATTTTTCTTTAACTGTGTTGGAGATTGAACCTTCATTCTCAATGATGCCAAGCAGACACTCTACCCTTAAGCTACATTCCCAGCTACCACCCCATAACATTCATTTTTTTTAAAGCAAGCCCAACAGACTGGCCTTTTTTTATGTGCAAGAGCAAGAGAGAGAGAGAGAGAGAATTGGTGTGCCAGAGCCTCAAGCCACTGTAATCAAACTTCAGATGCATGAGCTAACTTGTGCACATGTGTGACCTTGTGCACTTCCATCACCTTGTGCATCTGGCTTATACGGGAACTGAAGAGTCAAACATGGGTCCTTAAGCTTTACCCAGATGTAAGTCCAGGTAGCTATAGCCACCTGATCTTCGACAAAAATACTTACTGGAGAAAATACAGCCTCTTCAGCAAATGGTACTGGGAAAAGTGGGTATGTATCTGTAGAACGATGAAAATAGATTCTTATCTCTCTCCATGTGCAAGAATTAAGTCCAAATGGATCAAATACCTTAATATCAGACCTGAAACTCTAAAACTGCTTGAGGAAAAAGTAGGGGAAAACCTTCAACATACTGGACTTGGCAATACTTTCTGAATATTACCCTAGTTGCTCAGACCATAAAACCACAGATTAACCACTGGGACCTCATGAAATAACAAAGCTTTTATACGGCAAAAGACACTGTGAATAGAGCAAAGAGGCAACTTACAGAATGGGAGAAAATCTTTGCCAGCTATACATCTGATAGAGAATTAATCTCTAGGGTATACAAACAACTCAAAAAATTAAATAATAAGTCAAACAACACAATGAAAAAGTGGGCTATGGAACTAAATAGAGAGTTCTCAAAAGAAGAAATATGGATGGCATATAAGCATCTAAAAAAAATGTTCTACATCCCTAGTCATCAGGGAAATGCAGATTAAAACTACCTTGAGCTTCCATCTCACTCCTGTCAGATTGGCTACCATCATGAAAACAAATGACCATACAGGCAAGTGCCTTAACCACTAAGCCATCTCATATGAAAACCCCCAGAGCTGACATATTCCCTTACTGCTCTTACACAGTAAGCCTCAGGTACAAGATTTCCTTTCTGCTTGCTCAACATATGCAGCTCGTTGAAATGTACTTTGCCCTGGTTTTCGCATGCCCCTCTCAAGGATTTTCCTAACAACGTATTCTAAAGCAGCCACCCAATTCTTCTCTAGCACACTGCTGTGTTCTCCTGGCACAATGGGTATTTCTAATGGCTGCTGGTGGTATATGCCTGTTTTGTTTTCACCTGTTAAAACTCTTTTTAAATGAATGAATAGTAAGCCCTGCTCCTCCATGTCCCAGATGAGAAACTGAAATGCTGAGCAAAAATTACAACTTTAACATTACATCCTTCAAGAAAAAAATATTCCTCACAGCAGATATTTTGCTTTTTGTTTTTTTTTTTTTGTATACATATGTTCATACATGTGGATGCTCACACACATGAATGTCTGTTGTGTGGAGGCCAGAAGTCAACTGTAGGCATTCTCCTCTTATTCTTTGAGACAAAGTCCCACAATGTACCTAGAGCTCACAGATTTGCCTTGGCTACTAACCTGCAGGCTCCAGGGTTCTGTATGTCTCCACTCCCCAGTGCTAGGATTACAGGCATGTACCACCATGACTGACATTTTTACATGAGCACTAGGGGTCCAAAATCAGGTCCTCAATATTTGTAAAGCAAGCAGTTTACCCACTGATCCATCTCCCTACTTTCTGTCAATTTTTTGTGGTTTAAATAAACATAATCAAATTTATTTCAAAAAGAAATATTTCAGAGTCAGATATGACTTCTAACTACTTGAACGGTTCTATATGTGATTTTCAGGATGATAACAATCCTGCAGGGACAGCCCTATGCCCAGCTCTCTATGCACATTGTGGTTGCTAATCTTCATCAGGACACATAATGAATGGCAACAGGTGTTGCTGGGCTTTTGAGATCTGGAACCTTTACTGGGCTTATATCCATGTGCTAGTTCTGCAGGATTTGGTTAGAGTCACTGCTGTGGTGGGAAGCCAGTGATAAGAAGCCCCATAGTGACTGTCAGCAAGGAGTACAGCCAGCCCTTGCAAGCTGTTCCACTGTCCTATCATCAGGGCAGTGGTGTCCCTGACTCAGTAGTCAAGGAGAGCAGTGACACCAGCCCACCTTCCTGAGCCCAGCGCACCTGGCAGGTGAGCAAGACCTCACACCTACTTCACTCCTGCTAGACAGGGAATCCCAGAGTTCCCGACTTTTGTGTTGTCAATGTGTCTGTGACAAGTAGGAAGGGAGCCCTGGCTATGAACAGGGCTTACAGTCAGGGGCAGCTGAAAGACTGATCTAAGGACTTGGAATTAACTCCACATGAAGGCTTAAGGAAAAAAGAACTACAAAGGACACGACAAGTCACAAGAAAGAAAACCAGGCCGGATCCCTGTGGCCCCTACCTAGAAGAGACAGAACCAAAGCAGAAGTGACAAGTCACCTGTGGTTTAGCAGACAAAACCCTGCAAACTCAGATCTCTTTCTCCTGCAATCCTCCTAGAATCCCGCCTAGGAAAACACACACTAAGAACATAGCATCACCTCTCAGGTAGCAAATCCTTTGGATTCAAACATAGCTCCCTAAACCCCACTGCATTCCCCCCTCATCATGCCCCCAGTGCTGGGGACTAAATTAAGCAAGTTTGTTGAGTAATGGCCCTGGCAGGGGAGGAGAACTTCTAAAGAGAGACACTTTTGGCCCTCTCTTTGGCTATCAGGGCCATTGAAACTGATCCAGATTGTCGGGAGCTGCAGGGGAGCTGCAGGGGAGCTGCAGCTGCTCTTTGGCTTTGGGAGCTACAGGTGGTCTTTAATCTCTTAACACATCCTACAGCCTAGGTGAGAAGGCAGCCCAGGTGAGATGACAGTTACAAAGGCATTATTTAACATAAAGCATAGGCACCTAATATAGGGGCGTTACCACATGGCCCAGGTGAAGCTGACCTTAGGCACTTAAGCATTGTAGAGAAAGTTCTATCTTCCCTATATAAGCCTGTGTCCACCTGAATAAACCTGAGCATTGATCAGAACTTGTCTTGGCTCCATTCCTTGTGTTCTTGTCTCAGATTCATTCCCACTCCCTCCTTCAGGGTCTGTTTCGACCTTCGTGCTGCAGGCCGGCACACCAGATTAGGAGCAAGTTAACTTTCTTTAGCAGGAAGTCAGCTAAGAACACAGGCCCAGAAGAACATGGATGCTGCCCTGCCCTAGAGAGACCAGAGCTCCCGTCTGATCCAAGATGGCAAATGAGCATCTTCCTGGTTCTTCCTGAAGAGCTCTCTTCCTTACCTTCCTCCCCCTCCAACCCCGACCTTGATACCTGTGGGCAGGTCCTTTCTGAGTCTGTGCTCTCCTCCTGGGCCCACCAGCCAATCAAGGTCCTTCATATACATTTTAACTTGACAATAAGGCTTATCCCTATTGGATGCCTAATTTATAAAAAGACCTGATCCAGGTCACCATGTGGATTTTCCAGGTTGTCCTCTCTCTGGGTACCCCTCCTGGTTGGGAGGGGGAAAATCCCCTCTCAGCTTAGGATCCTTTTTGCTTTTCCTCTTTTTTGTTTCTGCCCTTTTTAAAAATAAATCTTTCATAATTTACCCATCTTCATATCAGCATTTTTCAATTCTTTGCTAAACATAGACAAAAACTTAAGACTGGACAGGTGGGAGAAATGACTCAGCAGTTAAAGGCACTTGCTTCCAAAGCCTAACAAGCTGGGTTTGATTTCCCCAGTACCCACCTAAAGTCAGATGCACAAAGTGGTGCATGTGTCATATGGTTTGTTTGCAAGGTGTTCTCTCTCTCTCTCTCCTTACAAATAAATGATATTGCTTTTTAATTAAGACTGAAGAGTCACTGGCTTTGAGCATTCTAAGCCCACCCAAAACCCAGTCTCTCACTTCCAAACAATAGATCCCAAAGAATGAAAACTTCTCCAGGTATTCTATGTTGGGGGGAGGGAAAGGCTGAGAGGTGCTGGTGCCATCCAGAGAAGGGACTTGTTTCCCAAAAGGACATTTCACACAGTTCCAACAACTTAAATGAACATATGCATATTTCCTAGCTTTTCTTTCTTTCTTTCTTTTGTTATTGGAAAGGGAGAAAAAGATCTCTTGCTTCTGCCAGAAATGAACACTGAGCTTCTGTCTGGCTATTCATGGGTTCTTGGAAATTAAACATAGACCAACAGGCTTAGCAAGCAAACACCTTTAATGAGTGAACCCTCTCCCCAGCCCCTTTTCATCTTTTCTATAAAATTCTAACACTGCTACAGAAAAGACAGAAAGTGGGAGTCCCTCTATCCCCAGTTTGGTCAAATGATAAATGAATCCATTTTCCTTTGTTTCCTAATTTCTTTTTTAAAATTAAAAAAAAATTTATTTGAGAAAGAGAGGGAGGGAGAGAGAATGGGCACATCAGGGCTTCCAGCCACTGCAAATAAACTCCAGATGCATGTGCCACCTTGTGCATCTGTCTTATGTGGGTCCTGGGGAATTGAACCTGAGTCCTTTTGCTTTGCAGCCAAGTGCCTTAACTGCTAAGCCATCTCTCCAGTCCTCCTAATTTCTTTTAAGAAGAAGTGGGTTACTTAAACACATGCATGCATAGTGGGTTACTTAAACTCACACACACCATCTCACACACACAACAGGAGGTGGCAAGATAGCTAAGTGGTTAAAGGAACTTGCTTGCAAACCCTTCTGCTGGGTTCAATTCCCAAGGCACCCATGTAAGCTAGACACAAAAAGTTATGCAAGTGTCTAGTGTCTGTTTGCAGCAGCCAGAGGCCATGACACACCAAACACACACACATGTAAATAAATTTTTCTTTCTTTATATATTTGTAAGGAGAGAGAGAATAGGCACACCAGGGTCTCTTGCCACATGAACTCTAGACACATGTGCCATTTTGTGCATCTTGCTTTACATGGGCACTGGGGAATTGAACCCAGGCCATCAGGCTTTGCAATCAAATGCCTTTAACCACTTTAACCACTAAGCAATTTCTCCAGCCCAATAAAGAACTTTTTGGGGGGGGCAAGCCCAAGAGACTGGAGATATATATGTGTGTGTGTGTGTGTATATATATGTGTGTGTGTGTGTGTGTGTGTGTGTATATATATATATATGATACACATATATATACACATGCTATATATGCAAGAGCACAGTGAGAGAGAGAGAGAATGGGCACTCCAGGGCCTCCAGCCACTGTACTAGAACTCCAGAAGTGTGTCCCACCTTGTTGTGCGCATGTGTGACTGTGGGCACTCATGACACCTTTCTGCGTCTGGCTTACATGGGGACCTGAAGAATCAAACATAGGTTCTTAGGTTTTGCAGGGAAGCACCTTAACCACTAAGTCATCTCTCCAGCTCCCAAGTACTAACTCTTAAAAAGAAGTGGGTTTATAAATCTTAAGTTCCCGTCACATTACCACTGATACCATACTCCAACTCCCTTTTTGAGGTCATCCCTTTAAAACATTAGACCATAGCATGTCCAGCCAGAATTCTTTTCAACTTTTCCTTAATTTTCTTTACCTACCTACCTCCCCCCTCCTCTCTCCCCCTCCCTCCCTCTCTCTCTCTCTCTCTCTCTCTCTCTCTCTTTCTGTTGATTTTGTTGTTGTTTGGCTTTTTGAAACAAGGTCCTGCTAAGCAGTCCAGGCTGGCTTGGAAGTCACTATGTAGACCATGCTGCCCTTAAACTCTACAACCCTCCTGCCTCTGTCTCCAATAAGGTCACTGCATGTCTGTGCAACTAGAACTCTTTTCTGGCCTTGTTTCTCCAGAAAAATCCAACATGTAAGCTTTCTTTCTCCTTGTTTCTTTTTTGTTTGTTTGTTTGTTTGTTTTATTTTTACTTGTAGTTACTTTATCATTGCTGGGATAAAGCACCCTACCAAAAGCAGCTGATGGGAGGAAATTTTTTTCTTTTTCTTTTGGTTTATTGGGGAAGCTTCATGATGGAAGGGAAAAATGTGACCTGAGCAGATGGAAAACAGTGGCAGGAGAGTGAGCCTCCAGCAAAGGATGCTGCACTCAATACCCTCAAGCCCATCCCAACCACATCGCTGCTCCAGCAAGGCTCCACCTCCCAAACTGCCATCAGCTGGGAGCCAAGCATTCAAAACACGTGTTGGGGGGGGGGTGGCATTTGATTCTAACCACCACATTTGTTTTCAGCTTCTTCCTTTAACTCTTGTGCCACCCAAGAACCAGTGTTGAACACGAAATATCTAATAAGGTGTTTTGAATGCTTAACTAGATTCACACTGTCTATACTTTGTACTCTGAAGGAAGAAGCCAGAAGCAGAAACTGAAAGATGAGGGGAGAAGATGAATAAGAGAATAAGAGAAAAGGAAAGCAGAGGTATGAGAAGGGGAGAGGGAGGAAACTAACAAATCAGCTGTCATTTCATTGTGAAGACTTAATCATTGTTTATAATGTGTTGTCAGTCTGCTGAAATGGAAGTTGACAGGCACTTGGCAGAAACAGGGAAATGGACACAGGCCAATTTACAGTCTTTTGTTAAATCTTTCCACAGCTTTGCCTAATTTGTATCCATCTCAATCTCAAAGCCAGACAGATTCTGCAAATATGCAAATATTAATTTACCCACAAGCCTGATGTGCTCATTAGCTAGAAGGCAATTAATCTATGGGGGGGAATCAGATGAACCCTTCTCGAGCACCTGTTCCTTCTTTTTTTTGTGACAAGGTCATACCTGAATTCAGGTTTCACATGAATGAGTCCATTGGCAGATCTTGGATAACATTCTTGAGCCCACTGTAAAGCAGCACTGTTTGTGTAAGGTTCTTGTGGCTGCAGAGCTTCTGACAGCCTTTTGTGATGGTATCTATCAAGCAATCATTGTTAAGTACTTTTTCTTTATAATTTCACAACTCTGTTTTTGGGGGGGTTAAGGTTGACATGGGTAACTCCATTTTGGTTTTAACAATTTTATATCTTTTGAACAGGAAGGATAGGTGCAAAGACAGAGGAATAGAGACCCTGAATTTTTGGGCTTTGAGTGCTTTGTTGAGATTCCAGATAGCTATTAAAGCCAGCACTGAGCATGGTGGTGCACATATAACCCTAGCATCCAGAAGGCTGACGATAGTTCAAGGCCAGCCTGAGACCCTGTCTCAGAACAAACAAAGCCAGCATGGCACACCATACCATAGTGTGGGAATCAGAGCAGAGAAGCTTTGAGCATGCCTCCATCAAAGTCAATTCCAGGAAATGTTAACAAATTGATATCTTGTCTTCATACTGTCATGGTTCATTTTGTTGCTATAAAGAAACACCTTAGGCCTAAGGGTGCTTGGCTTCATATTATCATCTGTTTTTTTAAATTGTAGATGAAAATATTCTTTGAAGCATCTTCCCAAAACCTCCACCTCTTTGTGTGTTCATGTACACAAGGCTCATGTGTGGAGGTCAGAAAACAACCTCCAGTGTCAGTCCTTGCTTGAGGCAGGCTTTCTTGTTGTTCACCATAGCATAAAGTCAGGCTGACTAGCCAATAAACTTCTGGGGATTCTCCTATCTGCCTCCCATCATGACAGAGACATGAAGGGATTACAAGCCAATGCTGAACCAGTGTCTATAGTTTCCATCCCTTAACACAAACACCCTGGGGAATGGGCCCAACAGTTGATAGGCGTGGCATTCAGACTACAGAACATACACTCCCATGCTACACCTAGAAGCACTATATTCATTACACAATTCCCCAAGATATATATGTACACGGAGCCTACAGATTTCTCAATGACAGAACCACCAAAACCTAAGCGTGCAATGTATACGTTTTGCCCATGGTGGATGCTGGAAAGTGCAGTTTGGGTACTGCATCCTCAGATGGAAGTCTTTATAAATTTAGAACAGACAGAGTGCCTGGCTAATCTCCTGTGATCAGTCAATCACATGGAAGTTGATAAGATTTGCCTGCCTCATAGCAGAAGCTACCATCTCTCATAAAGCTTTTGCAATTTAACTGCAAAGCGGCCCTTGTCATACACTCTAGACCAAGTGCCAGAGAGCTGCAGCGTTTAGAACACTTGTAAGGAGCCACCTGTTTTTTGTTGTTTTTCTGTTCTCCAAGTCAGCTGAGGGCTCACGACTCGGTCGGGCTACATCAGCCACATGCCACCTCAGATTTCTGAGTGAAGTAAAAATGCAACTTTATATTTTGTGAGCCAATTGGCTAGAAACGACTCGAAGGGCTTGAGAGATTTTACCAAAAACTGTTTAGATCAGCTAGGCGGCCCAAGCCAGGTCAGCAGACATCAGGGGAGAGGGCCTGGCGGCCGCAGCGGCTGTTAGTGCGAAGTTCCCAGCTCCTCCGCTCGCTCCGCCCTCTCTCTCTCCACGCGGAATGTCTTCCGAGGAGAGGAGGAGGCACAGCCGGGCACGGAGATCGTGGCTGTTTTAAGCTTCAGCTTGAACTCTTCAAGCAGTTTTTCTCCTTTCCTCTCAGACTGAGAAACTCCCCTGGGGCAATCCCCTGCACTGCCGTTTCTCCACTCCGACCTGGCCTTCCCTCAGCCGCCGGCCTGCGACTTCCCCCAGGCAGCCCAGGCCCGGCCCGCAAACCACTCTTCAAACAGTCCCAGCCCTCCAGGGCCGTGCAGCCGAGAACGCTCGCTTTGGAACAGAGAGGCAGCACCGCCCCCGCGGAAAAGAAAAGAAAGGCACCGCTGCAGGACGCGGTCCCCACGCGCACGCCCGCCCCGCGCCGTCCCGCCCAGACTCTCCACGCGGGCCCGGCCACCCAGGCCCCGCCCCCGCCAGGCCCCGCCCCCTCCAGGCCCCGCCCCCGCCAGACCCCGCCCCTCCCGGTGGGCCCCGCGCCCTGTTTGGTCATTGGCGCGGGAGAGCGGCAGCCGCGGGGAGGTGGTCCGCGGCGGGCGGGCGGGCGGACGGGGACGTAGAGCTGTCGCTTCCCGCCTGCTCGCTGGCTCGGGGCGGGGACCCGCGAGGCCGTCGCGTCCTGCGCCGGGAACAATGGGAGTGTGCGCGCTCGGCGCCCGGGCCGTGCTGCTCCTGGGGGCGCTGCAGGTGCTGGAGGTGCTGGGCACGGCCGCCGACCCGCCGGGTGAGTCAGTCCTGCGGGCGGCGGGAAGCGCGCGGCCTGGCCCGGCTTTGCAACTTGGGCTGTAGGCGGTGGGGAGTGTCCGCGTGTCGGACCGCAGCGGGGTGGACACTGAGGCCCGCCCCAGGCCACCTGCCCGTGGCCCTGGTTGCGGCCCGGAGGATGCGCGTAACCTGTTGAGTCCGTTTCCCGGGCCGGCCTTGGCCGGGAGGGTGGAGGGTGGTGGAGCTCCGAGGAGAGCCTTTCCCTGAAGCTAACGGGTCCCGCGGGGTGGGCTGTCGCCGAGGCTTCCGTTTGTACGCAGCTTTCGGTGGGTTATAAAGTTGGTCTACCTACGGACTCCCGTGAAAACAGGTCAAGCAGGACCTTCAGGATCCCCCCCCCCACACACACACACACACCCGGCGTTTCAGCGTCTGGTTTCCCGACACCCAAACGGCGGCGCAGTCGGAAGGTCCCCAGATGTTTAAAGTTACACTTCCGGGATGATGGAGCGGGTTGGGAGCTGGGGTGAGCGCTTGAAGGCACCGTCGCCGCCCCGTCCAGCGCAGCCCGCGACGTCACCAGCAAGGTCATAACAACCAGAGGACTCTGACATTCTTCTGTGCAGGGCGCGGGGGTTGTTTCTCTTATGGCCTTGACCCGGTGGAGACTTTGAGAATAACTTTTTTGGACTAGGCCAGGAAGCTGCTATTTGCTGTAAAAATTTTGTTTTCCTTTGTCGACTTATATAGAATTCCAGTCACTGAGTAACATTAAGCTAGAATAGGTTGCTTTAAGTGACAGAACGTTTTTGTGTCGGTCTGTGATGTACATCTGTGTATTTAGCTTTAGATTAGTTTTATCCAGCAAGAGCAAACATGTCAGTTTACATAACCAGATGGCTCAGGCACAACACCTGCCTTTGCTGGAATAATCTGGGTGAATTTAACAACTGTTTCTGTTTTGCATACTTTTTTTTTTTTTTTTGACACAGGGTCGCAATGTGTAGCCTGCACTGGCTTTTAACTTCCTATATAACTGAAGATGACCTTAAAGTCCTGATCCTCCTTCCTCTGCTTCCCAAGTGCTATATGTATGTGCCACCAACCTTGTCAGTTTTGTTCATTTGACTTCTTCCTCTGACAAACTAGAGGTGCAGACCTAATTCTGAGATCATTTAAGAAAAGAATGATCAGTGAAATCATGTTGATTGCATATCTTGTAGCTACCTTCACACTAATATTTTTGGGAGGCACTTTCTTTTTTTTTTTTCCCAAAGTTGTTACTTTGTGTGAAAGTAGACCTCTTTTCTATTTTCTCTAATGAATTACTGATTAGAAAAATGACGAGTGTCCTTTTCCTTCTTTAGCCCTTATAACACAAACTTTTCTTTTGTCCTACTTTAACAGTCACTGTTCTGTTTGTTAGCATCTCGCTAGAAATTAGGGCTATTTGGAAACCTTAAATACTCTGCTGTGGAACAGCCCTGGTTTCATGAACTAGTGCAAAAGTGGATTCATTTCTGCAGACTATAATGTCACCTTCAAACTAGGTTCGATGGAAGATTTCACAGAAAAGCAAAGAAGTAGGCCAGGCCTGCTGGCACATACCTGTAATGAATCTCAGCACTTCAGAGGAAGGGCAGGAGGCTTGTGAGTTTAAGGCCAGCTTGGGTTACATGGGGAAGTCCTATCTCAAAACGTGAAGAGCCCCCCCTACACACACACACACACACACACACACACACACACACACACAATAATTATTTAAGCCTTTATATATGGTGTGTAAGTTGAATAAGTGTCATTACAAGGTATGGTGATTGTGTTAACAGTCATCATATTTGCATAGTTAATATTTGCTAGGTACATTTTCTGTTCCCCAATCACCCCTTTGGATCCTCATAGTATTATCCCCATTTTGAGGCTATAAAAGCTGAGTCTTGGAAATAAGCCAGCTTAAAGTAGAACTGGGCATAATGACTCACTCATGCCTTTAATGCCAGTACTGAGGACACTAAGATAGGAAGGTTGCCGTGAGTTTGAGGACAGCATGGGTTACAGAGTAAGTTGTCAGCCGGGACACAGGACTACAGAATAAATTAGTTCCTGAGCTACAGTGAAACCTTGCCTTAACCCTCTACTCCCCCCCCCAAATAATAAACAATGAATACATTTGATTTCAGATCAGAATCTAAACTCTTAACCACTTCATCTCTGAGATGTATTAGGTGAGAGTGTCTCTTAAACCAAGTAGTGTTTTGATTCCATAGTACTGTCTAGAAGATTGTAAGAAATGATAAAAATGTCATTGAGCCCAGCACCTTTTTGTTTCAATTTTAATTTAATTTTTTTCTTTTCACATTTTTATTAACATTTTCCATGATTATAAAAAATATCCCATGGTATTACCCTCCCTCCCCCACCCACACTTTCCCCTTTGAAATTCCATTCTCCATCATATTACCTCCCCATCTCAATCATTGTACTTACATATATACAATACCAACCTATTAAGTACCCTCTTCCCTTCCTTTCTCTTCCCTTTCTATCTCCTTTTTAACTTACTGAGCCCAGCACCTTTAATCTCAGCACTTGGGAGACAAAAGTAGGAGGATCGTTGTAAGTTTGAGGCCACCCTGAGACTACATAGTGAATTCCAGACTATTTTGGTCTAGAGGTAGACTCTTACCCAAAAAAACAAAAAAAATGTCATTGAAATTCTGGTTTAAAGGTATTATTCCGGGCTGGAGAGATGGCGTAGCAGTTAAGGCGCTTGCCTGCAAAGCCAAAGGACCTCGGTTTGATTCTCCAGGACCCACGTAAACCAGCTGCACAAGGGGGCGCATGCATCTGGAGTTCATTTTCCGTGGCTGGAGACCCTGGTGCACCCATTCTCTCTCTCTCTCTCTCAATCTCAATCTCTCTCTCTTCCTCTGTTTCATTCTCTCTCTCAAATAAATAAATAAATAAAAATAAAATATTTTAAAGATATTATTCCCAGCCTGCTGCATAGTTTTATCACTCTCTTTGTTGGAACAAGGTAACCAATCAACAAATAGAGCAGATTTAGTCCAATGAAGGACATTTACAGGATGGGATGGGAGGCTACTAGTATTTTTTGGTGGTAAGTGACAGAAACCTACATCTTGACAATCTTCAAAGAAAGAAGAAATTTTATTAACTGTTACAAGTGAAAAGTCTGAGCTGAAGGGGCTTGGAAATGGCTGTATTCAAAGTTTCAAATACTTTGCCAAGAAATCATCTCAGGAGTGATTTAACAGGCAGCTTGTATAGTTGCAGACAGTCCAGATAAAAGCTGATATTGTAATGGAGATAGGCATTGGGGGTGGGGCTGATAACTTAAAGGATTGACCATAAAAGCAGAAAAAAGAAGAAATCCAAGGATGACCTCTAGATTTTGGAGCCAGCAGCTAGAGATGCAATGACTGGAACATGAGGGAAGGAGCAGGGTTATGGTAGCTCGCGTATGGGCTTTAGAATAATCAGCCTGGTCCACATCCAGACTTTGCCTTAACCAGCTGAGTGACTCTCTGGGCCTCAGTTCCTGTCATAGCATCTGTTACAGAATTTCTGGAAGGGTTAGATGAAGGAAGCTCATGCCTATACCACCTGTCATGTTAGTAGCCCTTCATATTATTGTCAGTTATTAGACACCTACTAAGTATGTCTTGATCTTCTAATCTTGACCTGTTTTGAGTTTCATCTTACACTGTGTCCTTTGTACTAAACGGATTGCAGTCCCTTTAAGAAGAAGCCATTCCACGAAAGTTGATTTAGCATTTTTCTGCTGGGGGGTTGTGTTTTGCTTCTTGGTTTTAAGTAGGAGAGGGTTATCTTTGTGAAATAACACAGTAAAACACTGGCTTTCTTCCCTTGTGGTATGGGTAAGAATCCTACTAAATGTTTATGGAAATTGTCAACAAACAGTTAGAAAGATCCTTACTGAGAAGACTTTCAGTGAACAGTGAAAATCCTACAATGTCATTTTTCTCCCCTACATGAAATTAGGGGTGCTGGTGGTGGACGATCTGGAGGCATCCATGAACAAAAAGAGGCCCTCCTGGATGGTCAGCCTGTCTCAGAAGAGCAGAGTTGTCAGTAGCAGAAATGGTTCCCCTGTCACCACATCGCATGTCTACTGTCTGTCCTCATGTGGGTGAATGCACTCTGACAGGGCTGCTGCATGTAGCTAATATTATGTAGGTGTTTGTTACATAAGCTACATGTTTTCTGTCTTGAAAGATCCTACAACATAGGCTCAGATTTACTGACAGCTTCAAGATACGTTTCATAGCAACACTGACAATGGTAAAACTTCCTGTGGAATAATCTACCCTCCTCCCATACCACCACCACTACCCTGGGGGCAGGGTGAGCATGCTGCCAATGTTAGTTACATGTTCAGTATTCTTTCATAATAGAATCTGTCTCTCTCTCCCTCCTTTTTTTTTTTTTTTTTTAGGATCTTTGAACGTAACCAGTTCTGTGTCTCCACAGAACTCCAATGGGACTACAACAGGTGAGATTTTAAATTTTTAAAAACTTATTTGTGTGTAGTGTGTGCCAGGGCCTCTTGCTGCTGCAAACAAAAATCAGATGCTTTCACCACTTTTTGTGTTCAGGTGAGGCTTGGGAATTGAACTCCAGGCTGGCTGACTTTGCAAGCAAGTGCCCTTAACTGCTGAGCCATTTTTCCACCCCCAACAGTTTTAAAAGATTTAAGAAAGAGATTTCTTGTATCTAGGCTAAAATAGTAACAGCCAGGAATGCATATGTAAGCTAGTACATGGACCTGACTTAACCATGAAGTGTTTACCCATGAAACCCTCCTTATACCTGCCTGGAGGTTGCCCTTTAAGGATACAGTCTAAAAGAAAGCATACTGGAATTTCACACCAGATGGTGTAAAGCAGATGAGGATTTTCCATTCTTGATGTGACATGAGTGTACACATACGAGTGTGGATGGCTGCAGGCCTTGCTGATGGAACAGTCAACTCCAAACCACTTTGGCCGACTGAGGCTCTCCTTACATTTCAACCATTAGATTTCAGCTACCATCTCGCCTTTCTAGTGAAACAACCAATAAGGCCCTTTTTGTGTGTTTTTAGTTTGAGACAAATGGATTCCTTCCTTGGGACTCTGAGTTCACTAGCTTGACAGATAGTGGTGTGTTTCTTACCACAAGGTTACCCTCTCAGTATCCTTATTTTCTGTTGTTGACTGAGTTAGCAACCAGTAAAAGTTTGACATAGTCTCTTTCTCTGTTTTTATTCAATAACTTTTACTGAGTGTCTCTAATGTGCGGACACATTCTAAGTGCTAAAGCTCAAAATGGGTCAAGTTCTAACCCTGAAATTTTCCCTTTGTTTGGTTTCATGTTTAGAATTCCTGTGGTAAAATATAGGTCATGTGAAATCAATATTTTTTTACCTCTTTAAGTTTATACTGGCAGTGCATATGTTACATTATTGTCTAATTTTGCTGAGCTTTTTATGCTTGTTCAGTAAGTTTTTGAGACAGAATCTTGCAATATATCTCAGGCTGGTCACAGACTTGTTATGTAGCACATGCTGGCCTTGAAGTTGAGATTCCTTCTGCTTTAGCCTCTCAGTGCTAGGACCGAGGGTGTGTCCCCATGCCCAACTCTTGGAGGCTTGGCTATTGTGAGCATCCTATTGTCTTATATACTTCATGTTCTCAGTGTATTTGGTGTTTTGTTCTCATTAGCTCTAAACTTGTCCTCTGGGGTGTGGAGGAACATAGGATGTGCTTCTATTATAGACATGGTAATAATTGTGCTAAACTTCAGAAGAGTTAGTAAAATATATTAAAATAGAGGAAAAATTTTCATTGGAGGAATGAGGCTAGACTGCTCTTAAATACAGTAATAATTATCATTGGGTGTTAAGGCCAGGTGTGGTAATATATACCTTTAAAGCCATAACTTGGGGTTGCTAAGGCAGGAGGATTGTGTAGGTTTGAGCTTGGACTACAAAATGAATTCCAGGCCTGCCTTTACTAGAGTGAGACCCTGCCTCAAAAAGGGGGGGGGGGCTACAGTGATAGCTCAGCAGTTAAAGGTGCTTTTTTTCAAAACCTGATGGCCTGGGTTCAGTTCCCCAATACCCATGTGAATCCAGATGCACAAAGTGACAAATGCTCCTAGAGTTTGTTTGCAACAGCAACAGACCCTGGCATACCCATTCTCATGTTTTCAATCTCATTCATTCATATTCTTTCTCCCCCACACACACTCAAATAACAACATTATTTTTTTTTTTAAATTTGGGACATTGCTCTGTAGCTTGAGTGGGCCTTACCCTTGCAAGTACTAGGATTATAGGTATGCACCTGTTGGCCTTAATTGAATCTGATTGGACACTACTGAACTTAAAAAATTTTTAAATATTTTTATCATTTATTTATTTATATATTTATTTATTTATTTGAGAGAGAGAGAGAGAATGAGCCTGCCAGGGCCTCTAAGCCACTGCAAACGAACTCCAAATGCCTGTACCCCTTATGCTTACCTGGGTCCTGGGGAATTGAACCAGGGTCCTTAAGCCTCTCAGGCTTAACTGCTAAGCCATCTCTCCAGCCCACTACTGAATGTTTAACCTTAGACAAACTAAGAATGTAGAACAGAAGTAAGAATTGGGGGGTGGAGAGGTGGCTTAGCCATTAAGCACTTGCCTATGAAGCCTAAGGACCCTAGTTTGATGCTCAATTCTCCAGGACCCACTTAAGCCAGATGCACAAGGTGACGAATGCATCTGGAGTTCGTTTGCAGTGGCTGGAGGCCCTGGTAGACCCATTCTCTCTATCTCTAAAAGAGGGGGAAAATAAAAAGGATAACAACAGTGATAATAGTCCCCACATGTTGAATGCCTCTCTGTTACAAAGCTTGAGCAATGGTGAGGTAGGGATCATTTCTGCTACACACTGAGCAAATTGAAAGTGGATCATTAATATCACGTGGCAGAGCTGGAGAGATGGCTCAGTGGTCAAGGCGCATGCCTGCAAAGCCTGAGGACCCAGATTCAGTTCCCCATAACCCATGTAGTCACATCCCTCCGGAGTTTGTTTAGAGTAGCTGGAGGCCTTGTGCCCACTGTTTTTTTCTATCTGCCTCTTTCTCTCTCTCAAATACATAAATATTGAAGAAAAAAAATCATGGGGCAGTAAGCTCCACCTTCTGGCTTTGAAACCTGGGTTCTTTTTGTTTTTCTTAGGTGTGCCAGGCTGGTCTCAAATTTGATATGTAGCTGAAGATGACCTTGAGCTCCTCATCCTTCCGCAGTCTCGCTCTTAAGTATAAGCATTACAGGCATGCACCATCAGGCCTAGCCCACTTTCTTAGTTTTATTATTATTATTTATTTACTTAGTTTTGGTCTTTCAAGGTAGGGTCTTACTCTAGCCCAGGCTGACCTGAAATTCACCATGTACTCTCAGGGTGACCTCGAATTCATGGTGATCCTCCTACCCCTGCCTCTTGAGTGCTGGGATTAAAGGTGTGCACCGCCACACCTGGCTATTTATTTGAGAAAAACAGAGAGAGAGAGGTAGAAAGAGAATGAGTGTGCCAGAGCTTTTCAGCCACAACAAATGAATTCCATTCACAAGGGCCACATTGAGCATCTGGCTTACATGGGTCCTGGTAATCAAACTGGGGTCCTTTGGCTTTGCAGATAAATGCCTTAACCTCTAAGCAATCACTCCAGCCCTGGTTTCTTATTTTTAAAAACTGCTCTTTCACCATATTGATGAAACTGAAGTGAATTTACTTTTAAAAAGGCTTTTCACTGAAGCGCCACTATCACTGACAGTGACTGTGAGTCATTATTAATGGTCAGTCAGTGCGCTGAGGGCAGCTCCAGGGCTGTGGGGCAACTTCCATATCCTTTCTAGAAAAGAGAAGGTTATTCTGGAAGAAAATAGTGATTGCCCCAGTGTTTGTTTTTAACAGAAATCTGATACTATTACTATTTACAAAAAAAAGTTAAAGTATAACTCATAACTTTTATTCTTCCTGTCTTATATCTTCTGTAATCTTCTTGAAAATACTTATGAAACACTGATTTTGTGTATATTTATAGAACCTGAGGCTTGTTTTTCTTTTATAGTATTATAGCCCTTTCTAACTGTTGAAATGTTTTGAGTATCTTATATACCAATTTACTTGGTTCATTTAGCATGGTTTGTTTAACACCAATTCCAAGAGGAAGATTGCATCTTTCTTTGACACACTGTTATGACTTATGTATTCTCAGCATGTATTGTTAGGAAAAGTGGGTTCTGTCTGCAATAGTACTTAGAACACTTGGTATCCATCACTTACAGACCTCACCATACTGGAGGAGTTAATGAGTCTTGCTTTTCATGTTTCTTTTGTTCTCCTAAGATTTATTCAGCTAGCACCTAGTGCTATGGCAGTATATAGCATTGTTGTAAAAATACATATATTTTTGGCTGATTGAACTGAACTGTAGAATCAAATATATGTTTTATAATTGCTCACTTATTAAAGCACCATTGTATACATTTTACAAGCCAGAAGTAGTAGTGCATGCCTGTAATCCCAACATTCTTGAGGTTGAGGCAAAAGAATTAGGAGTTCCAGTTCAGTCAGCTCTAAATAGTAAGATTCTGTGTTGTTAAAAAACAAAACAAAACAGATAAACAAAAAAAAAAAAAAACTCCTCTCAAGCTGAGAGCCATGTGTAGTGCCAGATTACTTCCAATGCACATGGTAGAAGGTAACGGGTAGGTAAGGAGGGAGGGAGGAAGGAAGACAGATGGCAGATGTTGGCTTTTAGCGATAGATTTGTAGGAAAGTGTTTCCCTAACCATTATCAATAACTAATTAATACTTACAAGACCTTCTTCAGTTCTTCACACTATTAATGATACTCAACTCATGTTTTTGAGATTGCATTTGAAAAATTGGTGGTGCTATTGAATGTCCACATACTTTGCCTTGTAAAATATAATAGTCTTACCGTATTGTGTTCATTTTCTCAGTGATGATAATATGCTTGTTTGAGCTGCCCACTCTGCTGGGCACAAAATATCCAGTAAATAATACAGGCCTGGGAACAGCTGCAGAAGGCTCTGGTGATTAAAGAAAGGCAAACAGGCTAAAATACCTACATGAGAAGGTAATGCAGTAAGAGTGAGTGACTGGAAAAGGCTGGCTTTGGGTTGGTTGGTGTAGGAAGGCCTCTGGGTTGTCATTTTTACACTGAGACCTGAAGGGCAGGAGAGAGCCAACCTTACCAATACCAGTGGGAAGATCTTCCCAGGCAGAAGGAAGAACTGACACCCAATTCCCCGGGGCCACCTCCTCTGAGACAGGTGTGAGCCTCCTCATCTAGCACATAGAGGATGTCTACTCTGTAGTTGTGTTATTACATTCAGAAAACTAGGAAGCAAGAACTATATGTTAGCAATGGGATCAGAAGCTAGAAATAGAGATTCTAGCAACTTACTCAACTTCTCTGGGGGAGCCCTTCATTCCTTAATATCCTGCAGTGATTCTAATCCACCATGCACTCACACATGCACCCATGGTTGCAAACTATTGGTAAGTGTCTGAATTCTTTGTTTATAAATATATATATATATTTATTTACTTTTTTGGGTTTTTGAAGAAGGGTCTTGCCCTAGCCCAGGCTGACCTGAAATTCTCTCTGTAGTCTCAGGGTAGCCTTGAACTCATGGTGATCCTTCTACCTCTGCCTCTGAAGTGCTGGGATTAAAGGTGTGTGCCACCGTGCCTGGCTTAATATTTTTATTCATTTAAGAGAGAGAGAATGGGTACACCAGGGTCCCTAGCCACTGCAGACAAATTCCAGATGCGCACACACCATGTTGTACATCTGGCTTATGTGGGTCCTGGGAAAGCAAACATGGATCCTTTGGTTTTGCAGGCAAGTGCCTTAACTGCTAAGCCATCTCTCCAGCCCAGACTCTGAATTCTTTTTTTAAAGAGTTTTTATTTTTTTAAATTTATTTATTTGAGAGTGACAGAGAGAGAGAGAGAGAAAGAGACACACGCAGAGAGAGAGATTGAGAATGGGCACTCCAGGGCTTCCAGCCACTGCAAACGAACTCCAGATGCATGCGCCCCCTTGTGCATCTGGCTAATGTGGGACCTGGTGAACCAAGCCTCAAACCGGGGTCCTTAGGCTTCACAGGCAAACGCTTAACCGCTAAGCCATCTTTCCAGCCCCAGACTCTGAATTCTTGCTTGAATAATTTTATACTGGCTTTAGAAGTTGTTGTTGGTTTTGTTCCTTTTTGGCCTTTTTAAAATAGGGTCTCCCTCTATCCCAGGCTGGCCTAGAACTCATGGCAGTCCTGATTATAAGTGTGATCCGCCATGTTCAGCACTCTTTTAAAGCAGTTTTGAGATGTCATCCACACACCATATGCTGTAGTTTGAAGGTTTATGCCACATGTTTGTGGATGGAAGCTTGGCCTCCACTGTGACAATGTGAAAGCATACTGAAATGTAATAAAATGATGGCGGCATCAGCTCTAGAAGGGATGAATGCCTATCTTAAGAGTGAGAGTGCGGTTGTCACAGCCTGAGGCTGCCTCATGACCGAAGCCCCTTCCATACATGCTCTTCCCTGTCGATGTCTCTGCCATGCTGTGACACAGCTGGAGGCATTACAGGAGCTGAACCAAAGTTGGATGTGTGTGGTTGTAAGCTAAGTAAAGTCCCTTATAAAGTCCACAGTAAGATAGTCTGTGACCGCTACAGACATATAAATCAACTTATTCCAAGTGCACAAACAAAACCAGTGTTTGGTGTTTTTTTTCCCCTATACTTGTATACTAGCCACCCCAGTCACTGGGACGGAAACCCTGTGTTCTCCAGTTATCACTGCCTCTAACTGCTAAGCCTTAAGCAACACTGTCTCTTTAGAGTTCCCTATTCCAAACTCCATGTGCATGCAGTTATGTAGTTTGTGGTCATTAGTGACTTCTGCAACTTAACAAGTTTAAGTCCATCTAAGTTGCAGCAGCAATTCCATTATAGCCATGGCCCCACTACATTTTGATCATTCATTCATCTGTTGACGGGTATTTTGGTATTATGAGCAATGCTGCTATAAACACTTATGTACAAATATGCATGAACCTACAGTTCCACATTGTTTGGGTGTACATGTCGGAATAGAATTGCTGAGTCATATGGTGTCTATTTAATGAACTCCCAGACTGTCTCCAAAGCAGTTGCACCATTTCATAGTTCCATAGCAGTGCACTAAAGCTCGCATTTCTCCACATTTTTCTAGCTCTTTAACCATCCTCATAAGTGTGAAATTTACATACCTTTGCTGCCACCTCCCAAATGCTGGGATTACAGATGTGTGCCACCACTCCCGTCTCCTGTGCCTATCTTTTCTTTTTTCTGTTTTGGCACACATGCTTATGTTTATGTGATTTGGAGTATGATGTATAGTGCATGTGCATGGGGGTGGCAGAGAGCTTTAAGTGCCCTTCACTGTTGCTCACCTACTTCCATAAAATGGATAGCCAGATCCACCATTTTTGGTCAGCAAGCTCCAGTGCTTCTGTAGTGCCCCCACAAGGTGGACTGGTGTTATACATATGTATGGCCACACCCATATCTTTTTATGTGGCTTCTAGGGTGCTGGGTTCTGGCATTCTTAGGCTTGCACATTTAAATAGCAAGTGCTCTTAGCCACTGAGCCATCTCCCCAGCCCTTTTGCCCATTTTTGTTGTTATTTGTTTTTTTGTTTCAAGGGAGGGTCTCACTGTAGCCCAGGCTGGCTTGGAATTCACTATGTAGTCTCAGGGTGTCCTTGAACTTGTGGTGGTGATCCTCCTACATCAGCCTCTTGAGTACTGGGATTAATGTTATGTGCCACCACATTCTGCTAGCTCATTTTTTTAAATGGGTTACTTTTAGATTTGCTGGTCTGGGGTTTTTGTTACTTTGTTTTTCTGACTATAAAAATAATTCATGGTTCTTATGAGAATATTGTAAAATGTAGCAAATTTTTATTTAAACATCATTGCTCAAAGTATTTTCATTGGAGACTTGTGTGCTTCATGCTTATCACAGTTAGTGACAACATAATGTATATACTTAAGAATTGCTAAGAGAGTAGATTTTCAGATCTTAACATAAATAACAATAAGTTGATGGCTTAGGAGATAGCTCAGTGGGTAAAGTGCCTGTCCCTCAAGAATGAGGACCTGAGTTTGATCCCCAGCAGTCACATAAAAATGCCTAGTGTGGTGGCGTGCCTGTAATCCCAGTGCTGGGGCCACAAAGACAAGAGGATTTTTGAGGCTCTCTGCTGGCCATTTTGGCCTAATTTATAAGCTACAAGCCAATAAGAGACCCATTTCAAAGGAGATGGATGGCATTCTTGAGGCCAATACCTGATTTCATCTCCTTGACTTGTACATGCATTCACACACATGTAAAATCGTAACTGAGTAAGTGCATGTATTAATTCGATTTGGCCCTGGCATAATGTATAAATGGATCAAAGCATGTTGTACACTATAAATACATAGATTTTAAGTAAGAGTTATTCTTACTAAGTCTAAGTATTTTTAGCCTCCTTTTGTTTTTCAACTAAAACTTAACCACATGAGCAGTTTCTTAAAATGGGAACTAACCATCTCCTACAAAACATCTCATTATGGTCTCGTCTTTATGACATGAAAACAGCCAGTTTTGAGTCTGTTACCTGAGAGTTCAGGAAGAAATGGCTTGGCTGCTTACTTACTTCATCCCACAGTGAATTTTATTGACTAATTTTGGTGCCGCTTCCCACCCCCAATTTCTGGTATGTGTGACATGTTTTTCAGGAGAACTACAAAGAGAAAAATAGTTTTGCTGTTAATTGAACATGAGCAAGTTCTCTGTTCTCTTGGCCTCACTTTCTCTATAAAGTAGAGCTAATGATAACTACAGTATTTCATGGGGCCGGGACAGTGTAGCCATCTCTTGGTGTAAGTAAGATAGCATATAAAGCCCCTGCCTTTAAAGTAGCACCTGCACAAGTTAAACACCAAGTGCATATGTTTTTCACTGTCCTAGGCTAGACTGACTTTTCTTGGTCTTACTTTGTTCTGTCCTCTCTGCCCCAGGGCCTTCCCACATAGTGTTCTTGATACCTGAAGATTTTCCATGATTGCATTCTTTGCATTGACGCCTTTTGTTCCAGTAAAGCTCTGATGGTAAGAGGGCTAGGGAACAAGGGGTAGACAGCACAGTCAAAAGGTCACAGGTTGTGTCCTGCTGAGCAGCCCTCTCAGCCCAGGCTGCTACTCCAGGCGATGCTCAGGCTGTTAGGTCATGTGGCTTTTATCTGTGCTGTTTTGGTATGTGACTGGTGACAGGGAAAGAGTTGTCTGGGACTTAACTGAGGGGAAACAGTTGCTGACATCTTCAGGAGATTGGAGTTGACATAACTGCAGGAAACCACTGCCCGACCATAAAGTGGGTAATCACATAGTTTGATGGACATTTCAGAACACAAGGATGGCAACTAGGAAGATGTTGAGTGGGTCCAACTGTCGGTGGGCCAGGGCGTGAGGCACGGAGATGTTTTGCTGATGGATTGGGTGAAACAGGTGAGGGAAGGAGCCGGCCGAGAGTTTGAAGCTCTGAGGTCAGATATTTCACTGAGTTAGTAATCAGACACTGCCTGTTCCTGGGGGATCATTTCCAAGAGAGAAAATTAAGGAAGAACAGCTGAAAGCTCACAGCAGGCAGAGCTGCATAGATGTGGGAAGCGCTGTGACCACAGAAAATGAATTGGCATTAGAGAGGAGAGTCCCTCTCACTGTGCTTCCTCATTGTTTTGTTTATATTTAAATCTTACTCTGTGTGTGTGTGTGCATGCGTGCACGTGCAATGGCGCACATGCAGTGATGTGCCCATGGAGGTCAGGGGACAACCTCAGGTGCTGGTCCTCACTTTGAGGTAGGTAGCTAGCCTGTAGTCAAGCTAGCTGCCTCCCAAGCTACCACAGATTCTCTCCCCTACTCCTCACATCTCACTGTAGGCCTCTAGACGATAGATACACTGAAGGAGGCAGCAAGGTCCCTAATCTTTTTACTGAGGAGGAAAAAGGTTTTCAGGATACAGCAGTTAACTCCTAGACCCCAGGAGTCTGTCCAGACATCATAGAACTGCCCTGCCTTTCTCAAAAGAAGGCAGGCTGTCAGCTTAGGACTCCAGGGGAGCTGGACACCTGGCTAGCTATAAATCTCCAAAGAAGTGCTTGTTTCCACCACTCCCTCATCCCTCCCTTCAGTCCTTCTTTCTGCTAGCACTGCCCTACCTTCAGATAAAAGCCTTCTGCAAAAAGCTATATGGTTTCAGAGTCCCAGGACTGCTGAAGTGTAGTAAAGGTGCACACCTTTAATCCCAGCACTGCAGAGGCAGAGGTAGGAGGATCGCTGTGCATTTGAGGCCAGCCTGAGACTACATAGTGAATTCCAACTCAGCCTGAGCTACAGCAAAACCCTGCCTCGAAAAACCAAAATAAATAAAATAAGTAAATATATATATACATACATACTGATCTGGGCACCAGTTAAACAGAGTGGGGATGTGTCATAGCAGCTGAGAAGCACTGCCCTAGGGCAGTGGCTAACTGGGCCCTCTGTTCCACAGGGCCTTTGCCTGGGTGTGTGGGAAACAGTTGCTGAGCTTGTCTAGTCCAGTCAATGTGTGCTCTGCACTTAATATAAAGTGGACACCCATTGTTGCAGTCCGGGTCGCATTGCTGGTAGAAATCACCCAACCAAGAGCAATTTCTGGGAAAAAGAGATTTATTTTGGCTTACAGGCTCGAGGGGAAGCTCCGCGATGGCAGGTGGAAACGATGGCATGAGCAGAGGGTGGACATCACCCCCTGGCCAACGTAAGGTAGACCATAGCAGCAGGAGAGTGTGCCAAACACTGGCAAGGGGAAACTGGCTATTCCTCAATCCCTCTTATGCCTATTCCCAACAGTAGGTTTCCTGTCACCTCTGCTGTTTCTCAGAAACACATAGTAACTTATTTTTGTGTTGTATTTATGACTTTCTGAGAAGGTTGTTGGTCACCCCAGCAGTACAGGTCTAATAAAGGAAACCCTGTTCTGATGATGGGGTCTTGAGGACCCACTTCACCAATGTTGGCTCTCTCCCTTTCCAAAGTCATGCAACTAGTATTATCTATGTAAACATTTGAACACCTAACATGGATTCCAGCATCTTTTGTGCCATGGCTTCACTCACTTCCCGAGTTCATTTCCAGTCCATACAAAGACAGTAAAATACTCTCTAATAGAGCTCGAGTTTGCTAGATGGTAAAACTCTGTATGTGGAATGCTGGAATGCTTTATAATCACAGCCCTCTGAGGCAGTTATATCCTCTAGGCTTCCAGATTTGCAGGGGTCTTTGTTCCTCACTTTAGTGGCTTTGGATGGCTTGTCTTAGTTTTGTCTGCTATTTCTGATAGACTTTCTCTTGTGCAGGCATTATACCTCCCTCTAATTGCCCACTCCACCCGCATTTTGCCCCTTTTAATCAGCAGTGAAGTAGGAAACTACATAATAGGACTTGTTAGTAATGCATTTAAATTCAAGTGATTTTCTTATATTTTACAGGAGATGGAATTCAATTAGCTCAGGTTTCTTGTGCTTCTTTTAAATCTTGATAAGCCTTTAGTAACCTGTAGCCATTTCAGTGCAGGCCCCTGGTCTTCCAGGTAACACATTGACATCTAAAACAAGAGTTTTGAAAGTCGCCTGTCCTTCTCTTCCTTTCTTTCCCAAACAGTTCCCTAGAAGTAATCCCTATTAATGCTGTGACTTTGCACAACAAGCATGCTGTACATGGACAGCTTGTATCTTTGAAGTATGAATTTACTCCATAACTGCACTGATTATCTAATGGGAGTTAGATCTAATAGTGGGAGCCTAAGTAGGCTCAGATTTAGGGTGTAGTCACAAAGGTATGACTGGGCTAGAGGAGTCACCTCGTAGGTGGCTGACTTGGCTAGGTATTGGCAGATTTCAGTTCTTCCCCAGAAGAGGCTGTCCATAGGGCTGGCTGTTTGAGTCAAGATGGCAGGCTTCTCTGAGAGCCTGGTGCTGGCAAGATCTGAGTGGAAGCTATCTCCTTACGCCTTGCCTCATAAGTCAAGAGGCATCATCATTTCATTGTCTTCTCTTTGTTAGAACGCAGCCTCTAAGTTAGGTCTACTCACAAGGAATGTGCAACTAGGCCTCACATTTTGGAGGCAAGCATATCAAAGAATTTGTGGTTATGCTTTTAATGTCTTGTTTTTCATAGTTGTATTATAGTCCAAGGTATAGCTGCATATTATAATTTCCTTAGCCATGTCCCCATTTGTATGCATTTCATTCCTTTAAGAAGTATTAGTCAATTTGCATATCCACCTTTAGCAACTTGATCTAGTATTTAACTGCATTCCTAGATGTGGGACTTGTGTCAATATTCATTGGGTTCTGAGGACCCCATGGACTAGATCTCTTATAACCTAAAAACATGAACATGTTTAATCCAATGTTATATAAAATATCTTTAAATATAGATTGGAGTAAAAATGTTTGCTTTGAGAAATGTTTAGTTGAATACAAAAAGCAAATGACAAAACAATGTGTTTTGTATAGTGTAGTTACATAAGATGTGAACTATTATACTGCTTAGAAATAGACAGTATTAAAGTAAAAATAATGTGAAAAAACATATTAAAGGGCTGGAGAGATGACCTGATGGGTAAAGTACTTGGCATTCAAGCACAAGGATCTGAGTTCAGGCTCCCAGTGCCCACATAAACTTTCAGGTGCGGACCATTGTGGTGGCTTGCACCTACAATCCCAGCATGGGGAAGGCAGAGCCAGAGAATCCCTGGAGCTCACTGGCTAGCTAGTCTAGCCAAACTGGTGAGCTCCAGGCTCAGCAAGATAGTGTGTCTCAAAGACTCAGGTGGAGAGCAACTGAAGAAGGCCTCCAACATTGACCTCTTGGCCTCTACACACACATGAACCTGACACAGCACCCACTCATACATCCATATTCAAAAGAAAACTCAGGCTAGTAGTTACAGAAGAGAAATGCATCTGAAGAGAGGCACCCTGTTCAGGAGGTTCTGTGTTGCAGCATGGTGTTTCTTTATCACATGATGAGAGCACAGCTATTTATAATATCTGTAACTTTCTGCATGGCTTTAGTAGTTAATGAAAAGCATACACAGGGACTATGGGTAGCATGTGCTGGTATGTTCAACCCTAGCATGAAAACAACAAAACACAAGAGATGGATTTTAACATTTTGAAAAGATCTGAGAAGCTTGTTTTACCTGTGTTTATTGATGGTGATTTCAGATGGACTTTCATCAGTACTACAGTGTTTAGATGACAAAACTAGTGACAGGAGCCCTGAGCTTGGAGAAAACAGTGACCTTTTTAAAAAGAAATTATTTGAGAGAGAGAAAAATGGGGTGTGCCAGGGCCTCTTGCCTCTGAAAATGAACTCCAGATACATGTGCCATTTTGTGTATCCAGCTTTACATGGGTACTGCAGAATCAAACCTGGGCTGGCAGGCTTTGCAAGCAAGTGCATTTAACTGCTGAGCCATCTCCCTAGCCCCAAAGACCTTTTAATGTGTCTATACAGCCACATTCACAGTAGTTAGAGATATTTACTTGACATTCTGGGTCAGTTCTCATCTGTAAACCCACCTAAGTAGCATATTACATGAAACTGCAGAGCACAGAACAGTGACAGGCACATGGCAGATACACAGCATCTTCTTCCTGCGTCCACGGGTGACTGCAGCTCGAGTCTGGTGCCATCTCTAGAAAACACTAACTGCACACACGTTTTTCCTAATTGCAAGATTTGCATTTTTCCTTTTTCTTGTAGAGGAAAATATTTGGTATTAGTGACTTTTTAGAGTCAAAGCCAGGCTTGCTGGTTCACACTCAGAAGGCTGAGATAGGAGGACTGCTGTAAACTTGAGGCCATCCTGGCCTACATAGTGAGTTCTAGGTAAGCATGTGCTATATAGTGAGATCCTGTCTCAATAATAATAATAATAATAATAATAATAATAATAATAACAACGACAACAGGCTAAGGAGGTGGCTTAGTTGATAAAATGCATACCATACCAACAGGACGACATGAATTTGGAGCCCCAGAACCCATATGGAGCTGGATGCTGTAGATGTCCTATCCTAGCACACCTACAGCAAGGTGAAAGGTGGAAACAGGAGACTCACCTAAAACTCACAGGTTGGCTATAGGCTGGCAAATGTAGCAGTGAACAAGAGGCCTTGCCTCAAACAAGGTGTTAGACAAGGACTGACACCCAAGGTTGATCTCTGACCTCCACACACATACTGTGACATGTATGCTCCTACACTCAGAAACAAAAATAAGTCTACTACTTTTACACAGTTAAAAAACCATTTATTAGAATACAGAACTGTGCCATTGTCACCTCCAGTGATTTCTGTATGCTGACATTTCAACAAATGGGTTTTTTGCTGACTGAATATCTCTTTGTTATGGAGTGTTAAGCTTGTTGATGGTTGAATTCTTGTGTGGCAGCTGCACCCTGTGCATGCCTGTTCCCTGCACTGAGGCTGCAAATCTCTGGGGCTGAGCCCTTCCAATGGTGCTCGGATCACTCAGCCTGCAGCTGCAGGTAGAGCTCTAGCAATGGTGCTCAGGTCACTCAGCCCAGAGCTGCAGGTAAAGGTCTGGCAGTGATGCTCAGATCGCTCAGACACATTTTCTTACCATCTTGACCCTGTGAAGCAATGAGCTGGCATGGAGGGGTACAAGAAACCTTTTTGGTGTGGGCTGTGCATTGGGGTCAGACATATGGAACATGAAACATCAAAAATATTTGGTGCATTAACCAGCCGAAGTTTATGAAACACTTGCAGTAATTCTGAGCATTGTTATGCTGTTATTTTTTTTTCTACCTAATATCTATTTACAGCTTTCTTCTCAGCCAGAAGCTGTTACGGTTAATGTTGGAGCAGTGGCACACCTACTCACCCAACCCAACCTAAGCTTTTTTACTTCATGGCACTGCTGCTCTTTGTGACTAGAGGCCTACTGGTGATTAAGGGTAGGGATCTTTGAGCCATACTACCCAAGTTCAAGTCATGACTCCTCCACTCACTAGTTTGTGACCCTCTGCAAGCTCCATTCCCTCCATGTACCTTGTTTCGTCTGTAAAATGGGGCCGCTGCAGTTATATTCTCATGGCTGGACAGAACATCTAGCCACAAGCAGCAGACAGGTGGAAAGGGTTTATTTTTTCCAGGCTTACAACTTTGAGAGGAAATTTCAACATGACAGGGAAAGGCATGTCAACAAGGTCACAACTTAACATGCCTGCAGCAGAGAGGTGTCTGAAAGAGCCAGCGCTGACACCCAGTCAGCCTGGGCTAATCCACCCCAGGGTCTACCCCCAGAAACACACTCTAGCAAGGCTCCACCAGATGGGCACAAAATAGGAAACTTAATCCAAACACTTGAGACCATGGTGACATTTTATTCCAACCACTACAGAGGCTAAGAACATCTGCCACTTAGGCTTATTATGAAAAATGCTAAGGCTTATAAAATATTTAGAACAATGTTTGGCACAGAATAAGTACTAAGTATTCACCAAATAAGTACTGGTGAGACAGCAGATGAATGCAGTGCATTCAGGCCTGAGTTTAGTCTACAGCAGTGCTTAATAGAAGACATTGTCCTTTTAGTTATGTTAGGAAAATGAGGAATATACAGCATTGTCATGGTAGCCTTCAGCTATAGCCAAACTGGACCAAGGGACTAGGAGTCATAGCTCATCTGCAACCCCTGAGTATCACCTCTCAAGACAGAGCAGCCTAGGCAGGTTGGGAAGAAGGTCTAGAAGGGCAAACTGATTCTAAGAATACCTTAGTGAGCATTTAAATATAATACAGTTATTTATACCTTTTTCTATATATGAGTCCTTTTCCGTAGTTTTCCGTTGTATTTTTTAAAGTTTCTAAGGAAAGAAATTTGGACTCATCCTGTAAAACCAATTCAACTAGACTGGCTGGCTAGTGAGCCCCAGGAATTCCCTGTCTCCACCTTCTCTGTGGGATTAGAGGTTCACACCACCACCACCAACATTTGTGTGGATGCTGGAAATCTGAACTCAGGTTCTCGTGTTTGTGTGGCAAACACTTTACCCACTGAGCCATCTCCTAGCCCCATTTATTGTTATTTGTGTTAAGTTTTTTGAGGGGGCGTGTGTATGTAGAGTATTGTTGTGTGGTATGTGATGTGATATGTGTGTGTGTGCTATATGCATGCATATATGTATGTAGATACTTGTGTCCTGTGCACATGTATGCACACAGAGGCCAAAGGAGAATGTTGGGAGTCCTCCTATGTCCACACATTTGACTTTTTTGGGGGGAAGGGATATAGTTTCTCACTCAACCCAAAGAGCTGCTGCCTTTACTTTTTTGGTCAGCAAGCCCCAGCAATTCTCTGGTCTCCATGACCCTCCCTGCCAACAGGAGTCTGGAGTTGAAGATGTGCATGGCCATGCCCAGCTGTTTTACATGGGTCCTGGGCAGTCTCAGGCCTTCATGCTTAGCACTCTTAACTGCTGACCCATCTCCCTATCCTGACTTTTTTTTTTTTTTTTTTGAGCCAAGATAACCATTTTATATATATGGCCCAAGCTGGCCTCAAACTGAGACCTCAGCCTAATGAACGCTGGATTACAGGCCTAAGCCACCACCGCTGGCTTCCCTTCATTCTCAGTAAATGTGTCTAATCGACTAGACACACATAAAATGGCTGAAGAGTCTTTCTTATTCTCTTGGAGATTTGTTGCTAGGTGACTGTTTAAAACATGCACCCCCCCCCATACACACACACACACACAAAAAGTAAAAATAACACACAGTCCTGAAAACTGGGTCTTATATCACTGACTTTGTTCTGTACCTGGGCTTATAAGGCACATGACTGACTCTTGTTTGATATCTGACAGTAGAAGCTAATAGTTCTTTTTGCAGGACATAAGGAAATATTAACCCTAAGGGCTCAGTGGTAGAGTGCTTATCTGGTATGTGTAAGACCCTGACTTCAATTCGAAGCACAGCAGGAAGAAAAAGAAACATGGTACCTGATAAATTGAAAATCTAGTTTCCCTCATCCAGGAGAACTTGAGTCTAGTCATAATTGGGGCAGTTTGGGCTCCCTGACCCTGACTTTAGTGAGAGGTCTCTTCTTGCCTTTGGGCGGCTAGGAGGCTTACTTTCCACAGATTCACAAAGCCTTGCAGTTCTATTGTATACAAGATCTCTTGATGAGCTCTAGTGGCCCTTACCTTGCTTTATTTCCTCCCCTGTAAGTACGAGATATTCTTTTCTAGTTTTTTGTTGCTGTTGTTTGTTTTGCTGACCTTGAACTCCCCTCCTTTTTTTTTTTTTTGAAGGGAGGAAACATTTATTTTGATTTATGATTAACCTTAAACTCTTGATCCTCCTGCTTCCACTTCCTGAGTGCTAAGATTATAGTTGTATACCACTGCACTTGGTTTATGTGGTGTTGGAGGTTGAACCCAGGGCTTCGCACATGCCAAGGAAGCACTCTACCAACTGAGTTACAGCCCCAGGCCCCTCTGCCACCCAAGTGTTTTGAGACTGGGTCTCACTTAGCCCAGGCTGCCTTTGAACTCTTGACCCTCCTGCCTACATTCCCCAAGTGCTAGGATTACAGGCTCAAGCCACCACCTTTGGCTACAGAAGCTCTTTAAGAGCAAAGTTTTCTCTGACTGATGTCAGAGAAAGAAGTCAGAAATTTGAAAGGTCTGAAAGATCTATGAGCTGTAACATGGGGAGGGCACATGAATGCTGGTGCCCTTTAGGAACATAGAGCAGCCCTACCTGACAACAAGTAAAACAAGAGACCTTACATCCACAGACTCTAGGACCTAGATGCTGTCAGCGTCCTGAATGAACTTTAAGCTGATTTTTTTTTTTCTGTCGGGAATCTCCAGATAAGAATTCAGCTCAGCCAACACCTTCCTTCTGGCTTAAACAGAGACTTGCTACATCCAACTGTATGTCTCACTACACAGTTAATGAGCTAATGATAGTGTTTTAAGGTAATAAGTTTTGGGATAATCGGTTCTTAGGCAAAGGACTAGATCTAAAAGCTCTACTTAAACATCTGTTCAGTAAGCTAGACCCAATAGATCTCCCTGGAAAGGTATCCAAAGTTCACAACTACTCCAGTGGAAACACTAATTTTCTTCTCTGTAACCTTTGCCATTTCTACATGAGCGGTGGTTTCTGGATCACTATGTCTCATCTTACTTTTTTTTTAAAGATTTTATTTATTTTTATTTATTACAGATAGAGGGGGAAGAGAGAGAGAGATAGTGAGAATGGGCACACCAAGGCCTCTAGCCACTGCAAATGAACTCTACATGCATGCGCTACCATGTGCATCTGGCTTATCTGGGACCTGGAGAATTGAACCAGGGTCCTTAGGCTTCGCAGGCATGCACATTAACCTCTAAGCCATCTCTACAGCTCATGTCTCATCTTAAATAATAGGAAACTTGGGCTGGAGAGATGGCTCAGCAAGCATGAGAGCCTGAGTAGGCTTGAGAGAATGCTCAAGTTCACGCCCAAGAGCCCACATAAACAGTTGGACATGGCCATGTGTTTAAAACCCCAGCCCCATAGGGAAGCAAAGATCCAAAAATAACCCAAACTCATGGAAACAACAGCAAGCTCCAGGAGCAATAAGAGACTTCCACTCAAGTAAGAATGGACAGAAGAGCAATGGAATGGTACACCCCATGCTCGGCTCTGGCCATTGCAGGCAACATACCCCACTGCAGACAAGTGCATAGAGCCTTGCATGGACACATATCTGTGCATATAGTACACACACAGCACATACACAAACAATAAATAAATTAAAATAGGCACCTTTTATTTCCCTAAAGTATAGATTCCTTGGTTTTACTATAGACTTTCACCTAAAATGCGTGCTCATTTCCCATGGGCCAGGCCTTCCAAACAAATGTTTCCTCCAAGACTGTTAAGCACCTTGTTCCTCTCTTGAGCACTTCCCTAATTTGACTTTTCCGTGTCCTGAAAGGCCCATGTTCTGCAGGCTTATTAGTCCTGGAGAAGGGCACTGTTGGAAGGTACTAAGACCTTTTAGAGAGGTCATTGGCAGTATAGTGAGACTGGCACCTTCTCTTTGCTTCCAGGCCATGGGGTGAGCAGTTTTTCTAATTATGCATTACTTCCATGATATTTTGTCTGAGTATAGGCCCCAAACAATGAGGCCATCACTTACAGATAGAAAACCTGCAAAACAGAGCTAAAATAAGCCTTTTCCCTTTATAAGATACTTATGTCACATATTTCATTATAGTGGTAGGAAACTTACACATAAAATTAATACCAGGAACAGGGTAGTCTTTGTTGTTACAATGTATCAGATGTGGACTCTTTGTACTTGGTTTATTCGTTTGGAATTGTTTAGAAGAAACCTAGAGTTCTATAAATGGAGCTTAGTGGGTACCTTGGAGGAGGGGAGTGCTGAAGACCAGAATGCTAATAGCATGTGAACAGCAAAGGCATCGCTAATGAGGTTTCAAATGGAAATGGGTACCCGAGATGCAGTCCTGTGACACTGGAGCACGGATGCCTTTTGTTCTTGATACTTCGTGGGAGGTGAAATTCAAAGTTCATCTGGCTGAGATTACAAGGCAGCACAGAGGTCAGGCTGCAGCATTTATATTGCAAATTTACAGTGAAATCAGATGCACAAAGGAAGATACAGGAAAGATTTGGAAATTTTTCAGTTTGGCTAGGAACAGATCACATAAAAGGCTAGAGTATATTTCCTAGCAATAAGGAGAAAAAGCCAAGTGCAAGATGGTGCATGCATCTGGAGTTCATTTGCAATGGCTAGAGGCCCTAGCATCCCCATTCTGTCCCTCCCTTCCTCTCTGCTTTTAAATTACACACACACACATGCACACACACACATACACAAATATATTTTAATGTCATAGGCTGGAGAGATGGCTTAGCAGTTAAGGTGTTTGCCTGCAAAGCCAAAGGATCCTGGTTCAATTCTGCAGGACCCACGTAAGCAAGATGCACAAGGGGGCGCACACATCTAGAGTTCATTTGCAGTGGCTGGAGGCCCTGGTGCACCCATATTCATTCATTTTCTCTCTCTCTCTCTCTCTCTCAAATAACTATATAATTTTTTAAAAGTTAGCGCGCTCTCTCTCTCTCTCTCTCTCTCTCTCTCTCTCTCTCTCTCAAATAACTATATAATTTTTTAAAAGTTAGCAAGAACCACTGCTTCCACAAACTCAGAAATGTAGGTGAGCAAATAGTTTCAATGACTTTCCAGGAAAGAGTCTTTTAAGGTCCCCTCTCCCCCTGCGCCTTTTAAGATTTCTCTGCTCAGCTGCCTGGCAAGGCACTTATAGGCCTCTGCAACTATGGTTCAAACAGGTCCAGCTCATACTGACATCGTTCATGTACAACCTGTTTTCTGGGCATGTGGAAAGCAAGAGTTATGGGGTCATAGAGGCTTTAGTGAGCTGTCAAAGGAAAGTCCACATGCTCAGGCTTTATCCCTGCAAGCTGCCCTGGCCAGGACGGTGCAGGGAGTTAAGCTGCTCTGGGAGCCCATCACCTGCCACAGTGTGTCTTCATGTTAATGGCTCAGCTTGTACCACTAGACAGAGAATTTGATTGCATCTAATGTCACAGTACCTTAGTAGGCCACAAGTGATTGTTTCTCCACTTGCTAAATGAGCCATATAGCCTCTAACCAGCCAAGGTGTTTATACCAGTCACAACAAACCATTCATGCAGATAAAGGCTTGGGTTTATATCAGTCATGGCATTATCCCTTTTGCACTATAGTCCCTCTGGCCTGGCCGGAAGTGGCTTCAGAGTCATCTAAAGTTCACTGTGACTTACCATAATAAAACACCCAATGCAAACTCTAAAACAGTCTGGCTGGGCTCCACTTTCAGTCAGCTGTGGTTCATGTGTAGTTTCCTCAGCATATCCCTGGAATGTTCCAAGTGGCTGGTGCTGGCATAAGGGTAGTGGACCTAACTGTTTGACAGATAGCCCTTGAGTTCAAGCAACCAGGACAGCAAGGGAGAGTTCAGAGCTGCCAGTTAGAACATCAAATTGTCTTATCCCCAGTGTGTGCATATTTACAGGAAAATGAGCATCTTATGACAGCACTTAAAGAACTTATCATTAACACTAATAGTGGTTTAAACTGGTTTTTAACAATGCTTACCACCTCTCAGCACCCAAAGAAACGTGGGCCCCTCTGATCTGCCTCAAAAAGGTAAAACATGATCTGGGAAAACTTTTTTCCCAGCTGGGTACCCTACAGTTCAACTTTGTCACTGACTTGAGAGGATCCAGTCTCACAAGTTGAGGACTCAGTCCCATAGATTGCTCTTGTTTCAGATCCACTTACACAACAACCTCCTGTGCTCTGGGCTGAGCATCTAGGAAGTCAAGCACAGGTTCCTGTAATCCCTGCCTTAGTTTGCCATAATGGCTCACAGAACCAGGGAAATATTGTCCTTAAATTTACTGGGACAACTCGGCTGCATGCAGACATGCATAGGCAGGCTGTGGGGCTGGGGGCTGCAGATTTCCTATGCTGTATGTAGGAATACCATCATCTTGACACCTAGACACTCATATATCTCTCATATATCATATATTATTTGAGAGATAGAAAGACGCAGATAGAGAAAGCGCACCGGAACCTCCTGCCACTGAACAGACTCCAAATGCATGCACCACTTTGTGTATCTGGGGAATCAAACCGTAGGTCCTTAGGCTTTGCAAGCAAGTGCCTTAAACACTGAGCCATCTCTCTAGCCTTTTATTTCTTTTTTAAAAAAGTAATTTTATTTTATTTATTTGAGAGGGAGAAAGAGAATGGAAAATAGTAATAGAAAATAGATGGTGTGTGTGGCTTTTCGAGGCAGGGTCTCTAGCCAAGGTTGATCTGGAGTTCATATGTAATCTCAGGCTGGCCTCCCAAGCGCTGGGATTGAAGGCATGTGCCACCACACCCAGCCCCATCCACCAAATCTCAATTCAAGAGTTTTTTTGTTTGTTTTTCGAGGTAGGGTCTCACTCTAGCTCAAGCTGACCTGGAATTCACTCTGTAGTCTCAAGGTGGCCTTGAACTCACAGCAATCCTCCTACCTCTGCCTCCTGAGTGCTGGGATTAAAGGCGTGTGCCATCACACCCAGCTAACTTCAAGAGTTTCTATAGAGCATAACTGCCTACCCTTCTGTTTACTGAAAGTGACAATAGCTGAAGATCTTAACCAGAGACTCTTCTTTGTCTTTGGTGAGAAGTTCTACCCAGGAGCCAGCAGGGGTCCTAATCATGTGTCATGAATCCACAGGATTCATGAACAGCAAGACACATTCCAAGGCTTGTAGAAGTTGACCTACCAGGAACCAGAGTAAAGACCAAATATATTTTATGTTATACCGTAGAACATAACCACATTTTTAAAATAGTAGCTAATATGCAATTAAGTTATATAAAAATGGAAACCAGAAGTTTAATAAAAAGGGAACTGGAAAGGCTAAGAAAGATGAAAACCACTTGACCCCTGTCCTGCCATACTGTAACTATATTCTTCCTTGTCTTTCTCACTGCACTGTGAACGCTTGCAGGTGAGGCTCTTCTCATCAGAGCCCCCTGGCAATGCTTTGAGCATGGAGTAGGTGCTGCAACAAGTGTTAAAGAAGAGATGACTGAGGGCTGAGCCAGGTGTGTGTCGGATTCTGTTTCATTCTGTGGGAGCCAGGATTGCAGGAGAGGCTGGGAGGATTCTAAGTAGCAGGAGTCGTGCTTCGTGTCTCTGTGACTTACTCAAGTCTCTTTGTAATTAGTGGGTTAGCAGTGGTGGTGGAGTCCATGGTAGTGGAACAGAATGGCCAGGACATTGATTACATGACTCAGAGAGGTTAGGCTTCTGACAGTCTCACTGCCATGAGTAGACAGGCCACTCCTCTCACCCTCTGCCCAGCTTCTGTCCAGGTCACCTTGGGAATGAGCAGGCTTGCCTTCTGACTGAGCATATAGACCTGGGCTCACTCAGTTCTTCGTTTTCAGAGTCTTTAAGGCAGGTAATGGCTTGGCCTGAAAATGCCTGATTCAATTCTTGCCAGAGAAATAAACATCCTGTTTACATTAATGGAATGAATCTTAATATGTCCATTTTTAATGAATATTCTAATCTATATTTTTCTAGACTTTTATATAAGATAGATTTATTTGAATCTAGATTTTCAGTTCTGAATTTTTAGCCTCATGTAATAAAAAAAAAATTAGAAGTTTTAAGATGAGCATGTGGATTACAGCGAGGGAAGCAGGTCTCCTTGCTTGTAACACATGTATACTCCGGGGATTACACTGACATCTAGTTGATGAGCTAAGGTTGTAAAATGTTATTGTGAAAGAAAGCTGTTCCGGGTTTTCGGAATCCCATGATGTAGGTATTCTTTAATTTATTCATGCTACAACCATGCTTAGAATCACAGGTGCCTCAAAATAACATTCAGGGTCATGTCTGAAAGAACTCGGTTATTTTTGGCAACTATAATGGGAAATAAAATACATTTAAAGATAACTGAGATCTTTAAAAGTTGGGTGTGAATTCTCAACTCTGTTTAAGAGTGTATTTGATGCCCTGAAGAAAACAAATTGCCACCCTTCACTTGTAAATATTTAAGGCAAACAGAAAAATGACTCCTAGAAGACTTTTGGACTCAAACTTATAGGAATAAGGAAAATTGCTTCAACATAACAGTTATACTACACTGAGAGAGTGGAACAAATCCCAATGTTGATAAGTTTTAGATGATATTAAAGGGGAAAAAACTGTCTTGGAGTATATTGCCTTGTTAGAAGAAAACAAAAAAAAGGGTGGCTAGTGATAATAGGAAAGGCCTGGCGCTTTCCTTTTTGGCTGACTCCATAAGCAGAAACTGCCCTTTCTTGCTCTTCTGGTAGGGTGTTTCTCAGATGACATGTGTAGTCGCTGTGGAAATGGGAAATAGGACATGACAGTTCCTGCTCTTGAGCTTCTCATAGGGAACTTGACTGTGCAGCTCTGCTATAGGAGAGTTGTGGGTAATGAAAGTAGTAGTTAAATAAATCAGCAAGCACATCTGCCACAGCAGGCGCTATGCTCAGTGCCCAACACAAACAGCCTTGGAAAATGCCTCCAGTCCTTGGTGTTCATAGCTGCAGGACATGAAGCAAATCATCTGAGGCACCCCAGCAAGTACAGGAAGGAGAACTCAGTAAGTGGAAGCTCGGCACTATCATGAAATAATTGCCTTGAGGAGTTGTTTTGCCACAAAACAGATAGAAAAAACTGACTGACTGTTGAATGCTTTCTATGTCGGTCCCAAAACATTTGCATGCACATGCGTGTTCTTTCTCTTTTTCATTTATTGTGGGATAATCACTGCAGCTGCGGGGATGGAGGCTGTTATTACAGTTCTTCATTATTCCTGTAATTATGTGAGATGACATGAGAGCCAAGATCCAAAACACCTTGTATCTCTGGTTGAAATCTGTAGATGCTGTCACTTTTCATTTAACAAGTTTTCAGGGTGGTTTGGCAGGTGCTTAGTGCCACAGTTCCATGGGATTAGGTCCAGAGACCTGGAAAAGCAGTGAGCCCAGCATAGCCACTTGCACCAGTGGCATGACATGGGTGCAGATGTGCTTTGCTGCCAGTGAGCAAAGCTTGGTGGGCAAGTTTGCCTGTTTCTAGGACTACCGTCAGAGCACAGCTCCACACACTAATGGCTCACTGTCCCTTGCTTGTGGAGGTTAGACCATCAACAGGGCTGCTCCCTCCTGAGGCTGAAAATCTTCCCTGGTATTCTGGTGGTTTACTGGTAATTTTCCGGGTTTCTTGGCAAATAGAAGTTTTCAGGCAGAAATCCTAGCTCTGGGAGTACCAAAGAACTAACTATACACTCACCATCCATCCCAACCTGCCATTAAAGCAACAAGTAATGGTAAAAAGCAGAGGAGATCAACCTGGGCTAGAGTGAGATCCTATCTCAAAAAAAAAAAAAAAAATGCAGAAGAGAGTTAATCTACATGCTGAGTAACAGAGAAAAGGGGTCTAGGGACCCCCAACTTTGGAATCCTGCAGGCTTATGTAAAGAAGGAATTGGGGCAGAGGGGCAAGAATGAGTCAGTCCTGGATAGGGTGTGGTCTGCTTGGTACTTTAATGCAAGGTGTTCCAAAGAACTTGTTATTGCCATCATTTGAGGGGAGCAGTCTGGTTCTGGGGGATGACGGCTTGTGTTACAGGGAGTAGCCTTGCCATCATGGATAATTGTCTCACTTGGCCATACTCTGACCTGCTAGGCCCAGTGTTGCTTGGGAGCAGCTTCAGTGTCATAGAGATATTTATTCATGTGTCTTGTTGTTTCTGGAGTTCAATGTGACTAACTTTAGGAGCCAGGCAAACAGCCAGAGGAGACAAGATGGATTGAGTTGGCCCATGTCACATGGTGTTCTCCAGGATTCCCCTCCATGTAGGATTGCAGCCTACCCTACTGATTTACTTTCATTTGATGACCGGGAGCTTGCACTTGAACATTCAAGTTTGGGAGCTACAATTCAAACCATCAATGAGCGTGGACAGCTGCATATCATGTACGCCTTGTCCATGGTGGCTCCATGCGCAGATTCTAGTATCATAGATAGTATGTCCACATTACTGAAGCATAAACTTTAGTGGGTGTATTTTCTGTCCAGAATAATTATGATAAAAGATTTTAGAGCTTGGGGAGGGTTGGTGAACCCCAACTTTTGGGTCCTTGTCCAATTTTAACAAGAACTGATAAAATGGACTCTGGGAAAGGTAAATTGTGAATTAAATTTTTACCACTTTACTGTTGCAGTTAGGTTTGCATTGCTGGTACAAATCACCCAACCAAGAGCAGCTTGTGGGCAAAAGAGGTTTATTTTGGCTTACAGGCTCGAGGGGAAGCTCCATGATGGCAAGGAAAATGGTGACATGAACAGAAGGTGGACATCACCCCTGGCCACATAAGGTGAACAATATGAACAAGAGAGTGTGCCAAACACTGGCATGGGGAAACTGGCTCTAACACCCATAAGCCCATCCCCAACAATTCACGGCCTCCAGGAGGCTTTAATTTCCAATTGCCATCAGCTGGAGAACCTAGCATCCAGAACACCTAAGTTTATGGGGGACACCTGAATTAAACCACATCATATATTTTGGGATTTTTATTTATTTATTTTTTGCTCATTTATTATTTATTTATTTGAGAGTGACAGAGAGAGAGAGAAAGAGACAGAGAGAGAGAGATTGAGAATGGGTGTGCCAGGGCCTCCAGCCACTGCAAATGAACTCCAGATGTGTGTGCCCCCTTGTGCATCTGGCTAACGTGGGTCCTGGGGAACCAAGCCTCGAACCGGGGTCCTTAGGCTTCAGTAATGTGGACATACTATCTATGATACTAGACCTAACCACTAAGCCATCTCTCCAGCCCTATTTTGGGATTTATTGTAGGAATTAAGATCCAGGGAAGAGGGTGATTGAAAGATTCAAGCCAGAGGAGACTTCTCCTCCTTGCCCAGCTGTAAGGGAGAAGAGAGATGGAGAGAACCTCTATCAGAGCACTGTCTCAGGGTGAAAGGCTCTGGAGGAGGCACATGTACCCACTCATGGAAAGCAAAGCGTAAGAACCAAAGGATCCCCTGCACTAAAAGACCAGAGAGGATTAAGAATAGTGAAGGACTCAGATTAAAGAAAAATCATGCATGTAATCAAAGTTAAGAAAGCCTCCCAAGCAAGACACATGTAGAAGGCCAGCAAGAAAATCCTCAGGTCGAGTCGTGTTCCCCCCTTCCTAGCCCGACTTGGAAGGGAAGAGACAGATTCACACACTGGTGTTCAGGTGAAATCACGGGAACAAGAGAAAGGCTTGCCCATATGGTTAGGCTCCCTTATACAGATAGTCATCCAAGCAGGGTGAGCCTTATTATCAGACCTGGGTGTGCAGAAACCCGATGGGTTTGTGCCCTCAGGAGACTGACCCAGAAGGAGCCAAGACCCGATTGGATTTGGGCTCAGGGTGGTGACTCAAAACCAAGACCCATTGGTTCACAGACTCAAGGGGTTGGCTGTTTCTCCTTCAAAATCAAAATAATTTAGCTACAATAACTCAAAACTGTAACATGTGTTTGCCCACTCATACCTGCTTCCAGCTTAGAAACTGCAGTGAGAAAGTTGATAGCTTTGGCCTTCTTCCACGTCTCCTCCCCTCTTGTGCTGCTTGTTCACTTACAAGAGCAGACTTAGGGCTTAAGGGGGAAAGCCAGCTGCTTGACAGCTGCACCCTTTGGGTGGCCTTTGAATGGTTGAAGTTCCTGAGAGATTCCCCTGCTCAGGCCTCCCACTCCACTGTCTCTGCACACCAGGGCCCCCTTTTGCTGATGGAAAACTGCTGTATTAAGGCAACCCCATGATTTGATTGATTCATGGGAAACAAGAGCCTTTGCCCACAAAAACAAGCCTTTCTTGCTGGGCCCGGCTTAAGTGCAGGAGGCTATGGCTCTTCAGGTAGCTCCTTTCCAGCCCTCCCAACTTGAGGAGGAGTGGCATTCTTCTCCTTCCCCTCCTGAGCAAACTTGGAAGTTGACTCCCTCCCACAGCATGCCCTCTTTGGACCTTCCTAGCTAAGCTTTGCATGATCTGCCTGGATGGCCTGCTCTGCTGACATTTTGAGGTACCTGTCAGTCTCTGAACAGTCCCTAGAGGGAGGAAGGTACAACTTGAGGAAGGTTTTCATTTTCCATATTGTTTGAAACAGAGTTTTACAGCCCTGGCTGCCCTCTAAACTGCTATCCTCCTGCCTCAGCTTCCGAAGTCCTAGGATTGCAGGTATGTGCCAAGACACCCAGCTTGATATGGTTATCATTTGCAGACAAGATAAATGACTAATTATATTTCAGAACAAAGGAGTTGAGCCACCAGGTGAGTGCTGACCTTAAAGAGATAGAGTGTCCTTGAATTTCAAGTTACACATTTAAACATCTCCCAACATCATTTATTATAAAACTTCTTTGGCACTCCATTTGAACTTTTAGATTTCAGCTACTTAGTTGTTTCTCTAACATTTTTTTATTTTTTATTTTTATTTATTTGAGAGCGACAGACAGGGAGAGAGAGAGAGAGAGAGAGAATGGGTATGCCAGGGCCTCCAGCCACTGCAAACGAACTCCAGATGTGTGTGCCCCCTTGTGCATCTGGCTAATGTGGGTCCTGGGGAATTGAGCCTTGAGCTGGGGTCCTTAGGCTTCACAGGCAAGCGCTTACCCACTAAGCCATCTCTCCAGCCCTCTCTAGCATATTTTAAGTACAGAACTAACATTATAGCTTGTGGGGAGGTGGTGACCTTGCCCATTTGGCTTTGTACAGTTTCTGTGACGAATGTCTTGTCATGCAGAGAAGAAAGACGTGGGGGGTGGGGTGGGGGAGGGGTGAGTCCAAAGCAGCCTTGTGTTGACTATTACTATGAAAACCATTCTGTTTAAAGACAGACTATAAAGGCTGTTCTATGCTGCACCACAATTCTATTTTACTACAGTGAATTCATTCAGCAGTTTAAAATGTGGTTGTGTTAATGCAAAGCTGTATTAGCATATCTTCATGGTACAGTCACAATTGAATAATTAGTAGTTTAAGCATGGCTCCTACCCTTGGTCTTTTTATTTATTTTTACTTTTTATGGACAGTCTTCACATACATACAATATACCATGATCATAACCCCCTCCCACCACCCTCCTTTGCTCCCCTCCCTAGTCCCTCCCTGTATGTCTTCTTTTTTCAACTAGTCCCTGCTATATTTTTTTCCTTCCTATTGTATGCTGTGTAGGTAGCATTAGCCTCTGTGAGCATGAATACCACAGCAAGCTTGTATCTGGAAAGCAATATGGCACTCCAGTTCCTTTGGCATTTACATTCTTTCCTCTACCTTTTAAGCAGTGGCCCCTGAACATTAGAAAGTGTGATAGACATGTCTCAGTGCTGAACACCCCACTATCTCTTTGCACTTCAGTGAGTTCTTCTGAGTTTCCAAGTGGCCACTGCTATCTGAAAAGAGAAACTTCTTAAACAAATGTGAGAAAAGAATTAATATATGGGCATAAACATAAGTAGTAGGAGGGCAGTGTGGTGGGCATAAAATAGCCATTTAGCCAAACAACAGTAATAGTCCCCTCCCCCCGCCATGACTTTCCTGTCATAGGCTTTTGACTAAGTTTTCAGTGCCAGGCATGAATTCCCTCCCATGGAGTCAGCCTTAAATCTAATCAGAGAGTAATTGGTATCCCCCATAACAGTCATACCCCCATTGTGTCAGTTGACATTTTGGCCTGGTTGGCCAGCCATAAAGCTTGCAGGGTCCACTGCTGGTTAAAGACCATTGGTAATGTTTCTCCCCAACAGGCTGCATAGACCTTTCCAGCATCCTAACAGCTAGTCAACAGGGAGGAGGCTTGATTTCTCAGTGATCTGAAGTCCAACTTTTGATCTTAGAAAAAAAAAAAAAAGTTATTACCTCACTGGAAGAGACCATAGCAGAACCCCAATAAAATACTGTAGCAGTTAATACCAAAGGCCTGGGGTCGTGGCTTAGTGGTTCAAGGCACTTGCTTGGAAAGCCTGCTAGCCAGGGTTCCGTTCCCCAGGACCCACATAAAACCAGATGCACAAAAATAATGCCAAATGTATCTGAAGTGTGTTTGCAGCAGCAAGAAGCCCCAGCATGTCCACCTGTTTGTCTCCTCTCCCTTATTCTAGTCCAGACTGACTTGGAATTTTGTGGCTGGCCTTGAACTCCCAGGAATCTTTCTACCTCTGTCTCTCAAGTGCTAGGATTCATGCTGGGATCATGCCCACCAGAGAGAGAGAGAGAGAGAGAATGGGCACACCAGGACCTCCAGTTCACACAAACTCCAGATGCATGCATCACCCTGTGCATCTGGCTTTACATGGGTAATGGAGAATCGAGCTCAGATCATTAGGCTTTGCAAGCAAGCGCTTTAACAGCTGAGCTATCCACAGCCCTAAAACCATTTTTAAAAAAGAAGGCAGTGGAGGGGATATGGAAGGGAGGAACAAAGGAGAGTGGTGGGAGAGGATTATGATCAGCATATTTAAGGAGGTTGTCAATAAATTAAAAAAAATAAAAACCTCTTTTATTCATTGCTTATTCATCTGAAGAAATAAGTATTTGTTGCCAGGTATAGTGGCATAGACCTGTAATCCCAGAACTCAGGTAGGCTGAGGCAGGATGATTGCCACCTGTTGAGGGCCAGTCTGCACTACATAAGAAGACCATGTCTAAAGAAAAAAAAAAGTTCAGAACCTATAATGTGATGTGAAGTATAGTGCAATATTCAAACACAACTGATAAGGACATTGTTCTTGTACTAAGTAACTCAATTATGTGGTATTATCTTAGAATCTCATACAGCCCAGACTGGCCATTAAGCCACTGTGTGTGAGGTTGAACTTGAACTCCTTATCTTCCTGCCTCGACCCCACCCCCACCCAGAGCTGGGTCACAGGCATGTGCCACAATGCCCAGTTTATGTGATGGAAACTGAACCAGGGCTTCATGCATACCAGGCAAGTACTCTGCCAATTGAGCTAGATCCCTAGCCCCTCTTTTTGTATCTTTTCAAAACATTTAAATCCAGGCCTTGTTTTGTTGATAATACTAGTTTGAGTATAGTACAAAAGACCATGAGTGGACTGAATGATGTCTTTGTTAGACCTGCTGTGTGACCATGAAAGTAACAGTATGGAGGAAAGTTTTACCAATTTTGATGTTTCTTGACCTTCTTTCAGAGAGTATCGTCCAACATGTGACCTCCAACCACACCAGTCAATTTAACAGTAGCACTGTGAACCCACCAACAACTCTAGTATCAGTGGTGTTAAACAACGTAACAACTGTCGCTGTGAAACCTACAACCATTTCTAAAATGTCAACACCAGGAGTCTCAACAAATATGACTTCTACTGCCTTAAAATCTACACCCAACGCCACAAGTGTTTCACCAAATGTGACCCAGACATCAACATCCTTGGTAACCACAGCCCACAACAGTTTACTGACATCTCTAACAAGTATGTATTGAAATTGACCTACTTTTTCTGTACTCTAAATCAGTTGTCAAATGCTGCATTTTAAGTCACTATTCCATTTTGCAAAAATACAGAAACTTTTTTTTACCTAAAGTTATTCCCTCACCTCTCACTTCAGTGTTCTTCTTACCCAGAAGTTTAGAGTTGAAAATACAGAATATTTAAAAATAAAATGCTAACTCCAGTTTTGTTTTCTCCTTGTTACAGCAGCTATTCACTCTAAGGAAAGTAAAGGATCAAAATTTGACACAGGCAGCTTTGTTGGTGGCATTGTACTAACACTGGGAGTTTTATCTATCCTTTATGTTGGATGCAAAGTGTATTATTCAAGAAGAGGCATTCGGTATAGAAGCATGTAAGTTTTACACACTTTTGCATATTTTAAATTATGACAAATACTTGGAGCCAGGCCAGTTGTTCATCACAAGAATAGGTTTATGTGCTTTCTTCCCCATACCTGAAATAAGTTATGTACAGATATGTGATTATGTGATATGAAAAATGTGCATGTTTCATAGCATTGAATTTAAAATTTGAAATATTTTTAAAGCCACTATGATTCAAGACATATTTGTTTGCTTGATAACATCCACCAGTTATGTAGGAGGCATGCAAGCATATGGTTTTATTATAGTAAACTATAGGCCATTCATTTTGAAATCAATATTTAGTAATGTAATTGAGTTATTCAACAGTGAGGTAATTACAATGTACTTTAAAAAGAAAAACACTGTCATCCCACAGCTAGGTTAAGATGCTTCTTAGGGTTTTGCTGTTAGCAGTGTCTTTATTGACTTACAGAGTGAGGAGAGAGAGAGAGAGAGAGAGAGAGAGGGAGAGAGAGGGAGGGAGAGAATGGGTGCGCCAGTGCCTGTAGCCAACTGCAAATGAACTCCAGATGCATACACTACCTTGTGCATCTGGCTTACATGCGTATTGGGGAATTGAATCTGGGTTCTTTGGCTTTGTAGGCAAGTGCCTTAACCGCTATGCAGTCTCTTTAGCCCCTAAAATGTACTCTTATCTCATCTTAAGCTAAGTGCAAAGTACATAATTCTATCCCTTATGGGCTAACTTTTCCCTCAGATATACTGATGAGGTAATGCTGTATGTACATGAAAGAAGTCAGAGTCCAGACTCCTCATAGTATAAGGGACTGTGCAGACAGAAACAGACTCTAGAAGTTTCACTGTTAAAGGAGTCTTACTTCAATATAGAAATCAGTAGTCTTGAGACACCCCCCCCCATTTTGTGCAATGTATGTATGTTGTGTGTGTGTGTGTGTGTGTGTGTGTGTGTATAATCTGTAGTCCTGGCTGACCTTGACTTCACGTTGATTCTCCTACTCAGCCTCCTGAGTTTTGGTGTTAAAAGGCATGCACCACCACATCCAGCTTTTTAATTAGGGTACAATTTACAGTCTGTTAAGTAAGAAAGTTATGTTGGCAATTTAATTAGAAAAAGACTACTATAAACAGTGGCACATACTCGTAATCTCAGCACTTGGAAAGCTGAGGTAGGAGGATTCCCTTGAATTTGAGGATGACCTAGGCTGCACAGTGAGACCTTGTCTCAGCCCCCTGCCCCAGGCTATGAAGACAGAAGAATTCATATTCACACTTGCTTTCACTTTACCTTTTGGTTCTCTGCCAGTAGGATAACAAGACACTTGGTGGTTTTCATTTTAGAGAGGATTATGGTAGCTAAGTGGTGAAGGTCAGAGTTGAGATCTGCCTAGATGTCCATTTGACAGTCCAAATCAGTACATACAGTATATATAACAAGTGTACAGAGTTTTATGCAGAGCGATGGTGATTTTGCTTGTGAAGACTAGAATTTGTAGTTTTGATAGAATACAAGTAATTTCAACTTCTTATATATTGCAGTGATGAACATGATGCCATTATTTGAAGAAATCAGTGACCAAGAAATGAAGAAAGACTGCAGTCCTTTTGGTTTATTAGTTTAAAATAATATTTTCTTAAATAGTATAAGTAAGCCATGCATAAAATGAATAATGCATTACATTACATAAGTACATGAAACTTCCTCATCATTACTAAAGGTAAAAAGGACTTTGTTTGGGTGTTTAAATGAATAATTAAAGCTAAAGGTAATTTACATAATGATTAAAGTACAAAACAAGACCAGTTAAGAAAAATTCTCCCTCCTTCCTCCTTGATTTTTTTTTTTTTTTTTGGTAGCACTGGTTGGTCACATAGTTGCAATATTTTAAAGACATCATCACTGAAAAACTGGACATTATCTGGGTGCACATTAAGGAGCTTGTCACATTGTCACAACACTTGGAATTTTCAGAACTGGATATATCCTAATTACTAATATCACGCAACAGAAATTACACATGTGAGTAAACCAGGTCTTAAACACAGCTTAAGAAAGCATCAACATTATGTTTTAAAGTAGTTAGTACTTGGTCTAGAAGCAGAGTATACATTCCAGAAACTACTGTCTATGAATAAATCCTGAATGAAACCTGTGCTTCACTGCATTAGATGTCCACAGAGCTCTGGGAGAGCTGTCTGCTGCTTCTAAGCTGTCATTGTTAGTTGACTTTTCTACTATACTTCAGGCAAACTGCAGTACTCCCCTGTGTTAAAGACTACTATGTAGGGGAACTGGCAGTTAGATTATTTGCTACTGTGAACACACTGTCACCACTGGATGTTTGTCCTATTTCATATTAACTTACCAATTTTAATTTTATATTTACTGTATTTTTTAAGAAATATAGAGTTGTTTTCCATATTTAGAAATTTTTAATGGAATATAAAAACATGTAACTTTTTAAGCCCTGTTACATGATTTCCAAAATAATATTTAGAAGTTTATGTTCTCAAAACTAGATTAATGCTGTATTCATTAAACCAGGGACTATGATATTCTCCACAGGCCACTAAACCTGCAGGATGAAAATGCTGCCTTTTTGTACACTGTCAACTTAGAAGTCTGGGGAAATGACATTTTTATACTAAGAAATTATTGTATTTTGAAATAAATTATTTTAGACAGAAAATTATTTGGGTATTCCCCTAGATCGCTACCCTGCCCCACTGATTAACTTTCAGATGCACTATGTATAAGAAAAAGCACAATTTAGAGAAACTCCCACATTAGCCAGTATATTCTGGAATGTTTTTAGTTTTATGATTTATACTCTAGCACTCAAACTCAGGGTCAGGCTTTAACAAAAGAGGCATTTAGTCATTAAATAGTAAGATATTTCTATCTTAATGGGCCAAAGTAAATACACCAATTTTTGAAAGTTCAAAAATGAGCCAAAATGCCCTAATGAACATGCATTCATATTTAGTAGTTATAAAATGTAATGACCAGCTTTTGGATTTACAGAAAATGTCAGCTATCAATAGCTTTGATTTAAAAGGCTCATTTCTACATAATGTATATTATGGCCAATTGATAATAAACAATGTCATGCACAGATGCGTGTGATACATGGTGTGGAAGGATCTATATGAAACGGGATTAGTGTGACACATGGGCTGGTGGGTTGTGTGTAACATGTGGGCAGCGTGGAAGGGGCTTTATGAGGTGGATAGATAAGCACAGCTTGCAGGTGGTATGGAAGAGTCTTCATGAGACAGAGCTAGGTCAGTGTGGGTCAGTGGCTAAGCTGTGTGCTACTGCTTGTGCAGCCACTACTTTCATTTCTTTGCCAAATGTAGTTAAGACAGACATTACAGGGATGAGGGCCTTTAAACTTGTGTCTGTTCCATTCTAGTGACTTTAGTACAAGCTTTGAATGCTTATTCGTTTAGCACTTTGAAAATAGAAGCCACTTGTAAAGATCCCTGTTGTGGGGAGGGAAAAGGGTAGAAATAATGTAGTTATATCTTTTCTGATTTGCTAGCTTCAAATACCAGTAGTCTCAATGTAGTTTTGTTGTTTTTATTTCAATCTGCAAAATTATAAGAGAACAGTAATACAAACCAATTACTTTGGAACACATTTCCTAATTGTACATTTATCTTCCTAATTACATTTACTTAAGCATACGTTCAATTTTTCTAGCATTCCTTAAAAATGTATTTATTGAAAATAAAACAGTACAGATGCATGTCTAAAATCAGGCAGAAGCCATTCTGTGGCTTTAAAATGTCTTTGGGTAATACATAAAAAGAATAATTCAAATGTAGGTAAATGAGAGTGAAAGTATATTGTGTATAATTTTGTATCTTCAGGAAAAAAAACAAAGTCCTGTTACTTTTTTTTCTATTACAATGACTAGATTTTGGTATTTCATTGTTACTGAGTTCTATTTTTAGAATAAAATTTGTTCTCTTTAAAGTTTTGTGTTTTTCTAATGTAGGTACGCAGTTCACATTTTATTTTTAAAGTACGTATCAACAGTTGAATGTAAAATAAAGGCTTATTGGACACACTGAAGCCAGACCTTGGGTAGCTCTGTCATAGAGGTAAGACCTTCGCTGGCTCAGTTTCTCCAGTGTCCTTCAATGTCAGAACTTCATAGTATCCATTTACTCAAGCTATTGGTGCATTTATACCTAACCCTCAACATTCCACCTCTGAAAGAGGGAAGTTTGGGGGCTGGGAAGACAGCTGTTAAAAGCTCTGCTTTAAGCCGGGCGTGGTGGCGCACGCCTTTAATCCCAGCACTCGGGAGGCAGAGGTAGGAGGATCGCCATGAGTTCAGGGCCACCCTGAGACTACAGAGTTAATTCCAGGTCAGCCTGGACCAGAGTGAGACCCTACCTCAAAAAAAAAAAAAAAAAAAAAGCTCTGCTTAGCAAAGCCTGCTGGTACTGACTCACTATTTGCAACGGTAAAAATTCATCATGGTGGGGCAAGACAAGAGGCAGAACTACAAAAAAGTTTATTCATTTGTCCATAGTCAGGATGCAAAGCAATGAATGCTGATGCTCAGCCTCTCTGGAAATACCGACTGATAACTTAAAAGTATGTATCTGAGGTAACTCCCAAACCAGACAATTGACAGTGAAGATGAACCCTTAGTAACTTGACACCCAGACACATTACTTTTAGCCATAGCATTCCACCTTCATTCCTCAAAGGCGCATGACCATTTCATAGAGCAAAATCCATTTAGTTTATCTATAAACATCGGTTCTGATATAACACAAAAGTCCAAAGACTGTCATCCGAGACTCAAGGCACATGCTTGGTATTCTCAAAGTGAACCTCCTTAAAATCAAAAAGTTGCAAATTCCAATACACAGTGTCACAGAATAAGCACTCCTATACTTAAAGGAAGGAAAGGGAGGATAACAAGAAAATAAAGACCAAAGCAAGCCTGAAACCCCAACAAGACCAAAGCTCCAGCCCCAGGTCTAGCATGTGGCCTCACAACAGAATCATCTCAGCGTGAGCCTCCAGTTCTGCTACAGGAGTACACAAAGTTCTTCCCATGGGCCAGCCCATGCCATGCTTGCAGCTTTCTCCAGCATAAGTCCCACAGTCCTGGGGTCTCCCAGCATCCCAGGGTCACCATTGCAATTTAGGCTTCACCTTCACAGCTCCATGCTGTGCTCTCCATGCAGGGAAACCTTGCCCCACATTGCCTGGCTTCAGAAACTTTCTGGAACCTTGGTGCAAGTCTCCATGATACTGCACTTTGCCTGCCTGCAAACCAACCCCACGAGGATTGTGCTTCTAAGTTCTGAATGGCAGCTGGAGATGGAAACCCCATCAGCAGCATTTTCAGCTCAGGCTCTGCTTTCACTAGCTGGAACCTTCAAATCTTACCTGTGGGCACCTTTCCTACCGTCCCTGTGAAGAGCATGAGGTTTCTCTCTCCTGGCAATCTCCTAGACAATTTGTAGCCACTTTGCCCACACCAGCTTTGTCTGCTTTTCTTTCCTTTGTTTTTTTCGAGGCAGGGTCTTGCTCTAGCCCAGACTGACCTGGAATTCACTATGGAGTCTCAGGGTGGCCTCAAACTCACAGCAATCCTCCTACCTCTGCCTCCTGAGTGCTAGGATTAAAGGCGTGCGCCACCATGCCCGGCTTTTGTCTGCATCTTTAAACACACTACTTATCAAAGAACACATTTTTCACCATTTTTATACATGACGCTATCTTGAAATTTCCCCTTCCAAGCAACTTCGTTTAATACTTTAAAATTTGTGTGTTTGTGTACTTATGGATACATCAGGGTCTTTATGGGTGGAGAATGGAATTCAGGCCAGAAAGCTTTTTGCAGGCAAGTGCCTATGTACTGAGCCATCTTCCCAGCCCCTAAATTACTACTTTTGAATTCGGCCTCAATTAAGTTTCTGAGACATGGACAGAAAGAATGAAGCCAGATTCTTTTCCAGAATTAGCCTCAAGCCCAGTTCCCAGGAGAGTCCTTGTTACACTCTGACAACTTAAGGTAGGCCTTCACCATCCACATTTTCTCTCTGCATTTTGGTCTTCCTAACTCCTGTTAAGCTCTACTTAAGGCATTCAAGGATTATTTTAACCCATGGCTCTGGGCTCATCCATGTTCTTCCTGGAAGCCAGTTCCAAAGGCCTAGAATCCAAACAGGGTTTATCACTACAATAATTCCATCCCTTGATATGCTTTATTTTTCTTGTCACTATGACCAAATACCTGTCAAAAGCAATTTAAGGAAGGAAAGGTTTATTTCAGAGTTTAAGGTAGCGTCCATCATGGTGGGGAAAATGTAGCAGGGAAACATTGGTCAGCTGGGCGCATTGCACCTGAAGGAAGGTAACAAATGCTGGTGCTCAGTTCACTTCCTCTTCCTGTTTTCATTTCATGCAATACCCCAGTCCACGGGATAATGCCACCCACTTTCAGGGTGGGTCTTCCCTGTTACACTTCTCTAAAAACAGCTTTACAGGCACATCCAGGGGTGTGTCGCCTAGGTGATTATGAACCAATCAGTCCAACAGCAGTACCCATCACAATGCCTTTCAGGTTAGTTTTCAATTGCTTCTTTCCTCATAGGTTTTCTGATGTGAAATCAATAGAATCTGGGTTCCTGTGGAGATTCTCTGTACAAATAAGGCTCTTCTAGTACCATTTTGCACAACTATCAAAGTGTCTTCCACATCTACAGTTGCTGATTCTCACATTGTCCTCACTATTAGTAAATGTGTAGCCGTCTCTGTGATGTTGAATGGAGAGAAGATGCTAAAATATCTGACCCAAACTGAAGGCGGTAGAGTGGGAGGGGGAACAGCAGTGCCTGGTGTCCCCCAAGCCCTCTTACCCACTGGACAGTGAGGCCCACAAGCACCATGGAGAACATCATGGTGCACCAATCTGCCTTTTCCCTTCAGGTTTGCTTTGTGTTGTTACATTCAAGGGACATAGAATACACAAACCCAAAGGCAGATTGCAAGTGTTGACATTGAATTAGGTGTCCCCATAAACTTATGTGTCTTGAATGCTTGATTCCCAGCTGATAGCAATTTGGAAAACCAAAAAAAAAAAAAAAGAAAGAAGAAAGCAAGCGTACTAATAGCCAATACAACCAATCTGCTGCACATAAGTAGTCATCAGAAAAATGCAAATTAGAAACATAGTGAGAGATTGCCTCACACCAGTTAGAGTGGTTAGCATCAAAGAATGAACAATCAGGGCTGGAGAGATGGCTTAGCAGTTAAGCGCTTGCCTGTGAAGCCTAAGGACCCCAGTTCGAGGCTCGGTTCCCCAGGTCCCACGTTAGCCAGATGCACAAGGGGGCGCACGCGTCTGGAGTTCGTTTGCAGAGGCTGGAAGCCCTGGCGCACCCATTCTCTCTTTCTCCCTCTGTCTTTCTGTGTCTGTCACTCTCAAATAAATAAATAAAAATCTAAAAAAAAAAAAAAAAAAAGAATGAACAATCAGCATGGTTATGGAGAAAAGAGAAGCTCTGCACACTTCCTGGGAATGTAAATCAGTGCAACTCTAATGAAAAACAGTAGGAAGTCACCTGACCAAGAGTAGCTTGAAAATTAAAAATAAGGGTACCACATGACCCATCAATTCCAATTCACGTAGGTATCTAAAGAAAATGACAGCAGCTGGGTGTGGTGGCGCACACCTTTAATCCCAGCACGCGGGAGGCAGGGGTAGGAGAAACACCATGAGTTTGAGGCCACCTTGAGACTACATAGTGAATTCCAGGTGAGCCTGAGCAAGAGTGAAACCCTACCTCGAAAAAACAAAACAAAAAAAAAGCAAGAAAGAAAATGACAGAACTCCCGGATCCCCGGCTCTGGAGGGTGTGCGCACACGGTGGAGTAGGCCAGGGTTCCTGGTTCCTTCCCCACTTCCCAGGTTCCCTGGTCCTGGTACCTCTGCTGCTGGCTTTAGGCAACCTGCCCTTGCATACATGCTGCTGAAGGAGGCCTTTTGCTCCACCTTCCGGATTGACTGGTCCCTGGGTCCCCAAATCTGTTATACTGAGCCAGAGAGTGCACTGGCCAGTGTAGGAGCTGGCCTCTTACCCCTAGCTCCTAAGATTAGTGGTTCCTGATTCCCCAATCTCTGGTCCCCCTGTACTGAAGAGTTTGCACAAGTAGAGTGAGTAGGCCTGAGCTCCCAGTTCCCCAGGTACCTTTCATGTACTTGAAATCTACACAATCTGAACATTTGTGGTTATAACCCCATACTACTGCAATCGGTTCACATTTAAAACAGAACAGGGCTGGAGGGATGGCTTGGCAGGTAAGCGCTTGCTGCAAAGATAAAGGACCCAGGTTCAATTCCCCAGTACCCACATAAGCCAGATGTACAAGGGGGTGCATGCATCTGGAGTTCGTTTTCAGTGGCTAGAGGCCTTGGCACACCCATTCTCTGTCTCTCTGTGTCTGTGTCTGTCTCTGTCTCTTTCTGCCAAAAAATGAGAGAGACTAAAGAAAAAGGAGGGAAGGAAGTGGGAAAGGGGGAAGGGAAACAGAACAAACTGAAGATCCTACAAGGAAAATACTTCCTCCTCAGTAAAGTCTTTTACTGCTGTGTTGCAGTCAGGTTTACACTGATGGCAGAAGTCACCTGACCAAGAGTAGCTTGTGGGGAAAAAAAGGTTTATTTTGGCTTACAGACTCAAGGGGAAGCTCATGATGGCAGGGGGAAACAATGGCATGAGCAGAGGGTGGACATCACCCCCTGGCCAACTTAAGGTGGACACCAGCGACAGGAGAGTATACCAAACACTGGCATGGGGAAACCGGCTGTAATACACATAAGCCAATCCCCAACAATACACTGCTTCCAGGAGGCATTAATTCTCAAGTCTTCATCAGCTGGGAACCTAGCATTCCGAACACCTAAGTTTATGGCAGACACCTGAATCAAACCACCATATTCTGCCCTGACTCCCATAAACTGATAACCATACATGATACAAAATATAATGCATTCATCCAACTTTTAAAGTCCCCAGAGTTTTTATCAATTCTAATAGTGTTCAAACATCCCCATAATCCAAGGTTTTTTTTTTATTTTTTTATTTTTGGTTTATTTTTATTTATTTGAGAGTGACAGACAAGAGACAGAAAGGTAGAGAGAGGGAGAGAGAATAGGCATGCTAGGTCCTCCAGCCACTGGAAATGAACTCCAGATGGTTGTGCCACCTAGTCCATCTGGCTTATGTGGGTCCTGGGGAATCGAGCCTCAAACCCAGGGTTCTTAGGCTTCACAGGCAAGCATTTAACCACTAAGCCATCTCTCCAGCCCTAATCCAAGGTTTTGTAACTGAGCCATAATAATAATAATAAAATATCCCCCCAAAACCCATAATAGCACAGAATAAACATTCACACTGCAAAAGATGACACTGTGCATAGCAAAGAAATATTCAACCAATACAAGATTTAAAACAAGGGCAAACATCAAACATTGTAAGTCCAAGACCAGTAACTCTAGACAGTGACAAGTCTCTGGAGTTCCAATTCCACCCCTCCAGCTAGGCTACTCACAGTCCTGGATAACTTCATCAGGGCCGGCAGCTTTCCTTAGCAGCCATCTTGTGGTCCCAGCATCTCTACTGGGTCTCCACTGCAACACACAGTCCATCCTCACAACTACATAGGGTCTCCATGCAGGCATCCAGCAAACCTGCTTCACACTGCCCATGGCCATTTCCAAAATACAAGAACGTGTTGCAAACTCAATAACCCTCTCTTTCTGCATTTCTTATACTCCATAATACCAGGTAGGGTGCCAATTTGTTAATCCAGGGGGGCGAATAAAGCAGACTTTGAAGAACAGGACACTCCTGGAGCATTCAGGCCCTTCAAAAAACTATTTTTTTCTGTTGTCCCAATGCAGGTCAGCTGGCCCAATCTCAATGGCTATAATCTCTCACACCATTGAAGCTGAACAGGCAGCAGTTCTGACCTAACGATTTCTTTCTGTGCCATATTCCTCTGTACACATCAGTCCATTTCTACGCAAAGCAACCCTGCACAGGTTCTCAGGACACGGGCATAACAGCAAGCCTCTCACACAAATTGCTTCTAGTCCAGTCCAGGCATAGCTTTCTCACCCTCACAAGACAAACCTCACAGTCCATAGTTCTTACTACATTCAGGTCTTTTAACTCTGACCAGAATAGCCCATCAAGCTGTATTTACAGTACTGCAAGGCATCTCTTAGACTGAGTTTGAAATCCTTCCACATTCCTCTTGAAAATAGCTCCAAAAATGCTAAAGCCACACAAACAGGTGTCTAGCAGCAACCCCACTCTTTACTGTTGCAGTCAGGTTTACATTGCTGGCAGAAATCACTTGACCAAAAGCAGCTTGTGGGGGAAAAGGGTTATTTTGGCTTACAGACTCGGGGGGAAGCACCATGATGGCAGAGGAAAACAATGTCATGAGCAGAGGTTGGACATCACCAACTGGCCAACATAAGGTTATAGCAATAGCAACAGGAGAGTGTGCCAAACATTGCCATGGCAATGCCTTTGATGCAGTACTCAGGAGGCAGAGGTAGGAGAATCACTGTGAGTTCAAGGGCACCCTCAAACTACATAGTGAATTCCAGGTCAGCCTGGGCCAGAGTGAGACCCTACCTTGAAAAACCAAACAAAAAACAGCATAAATGAAATTGAGAACAATAGCTCTTAGAGCATTCAGCTTTTTCACTAGGCTTAACTTAATTGAAGAAAACCAGAGAAGCCTGGACTACAGTGAAACCCTACCTTGAAAAAAAAATTGATGGGACACAATGGATGCAGTCCTAAGGAGAGAATTTATAGTGCTAAATGCCCTCATAACAAAGACAGATCCCAAATCAATAACCTAACCATCCACCTAAAGACATTAGAAAAAGAAGAATCCAACCCTGAGAGTTCCAGACACAAAGAAATAATAAAGATCAGAGCAAAAATTAATGAACTAGAAGCTAAGAAAACAAGTAAGAAGATAAATAAAATGATGAGCTGGTTCTTTGAAAAAATTAACAAGATTGATAAACCCTTGGCCAACATAGTACTAGAAGTACTAGCCCAAGTAATGAGAAAGGAGAAAGGAATAAAAGGGATTATAAACTGGAAAGGAATAAATCAAATTGGCTCTCTTTGCATGATCCTATACATAAGTGGCATGAAAGTCTCCATCTCAAAACTTCTAAAGGTGATTAAATCCTGCAGTAAAGTAGAATACAAAAATCAACAGACAAAATTCAGAAGCCTTTCTATATGCAAAGGACAAATATACAGAGAAAGAAATCAGCGAGGTTATCCCATTTTCAATAGTAACAAAAAAATTAAATACCTTGGAATAATACTAACAAAGCATGTAAAACACCTACACAATGAAAACATAAAAACACTCAAGAAAGAATTTGAGGAAGACTTGAGAAGATGGAAAGACCTCCTGTGCTCTAAGATAGGTAGAAATAATATTGTGAAAATGGCACTTCTACCATAAGCAATATACAGATTTAATGTTATACCAATAAAAGTTCCAGCATTATTCTTCACAGAGATAGAAAAAGTGATCTCAAAATTTGTATGGAGGGCTGGAGAAATGGCTTAGCGGTTAAGCACTTGCCTGTGAAGCCTAAGGACCCTGGTTCAAGGCTCGGTTCCCCAGGTCCCACGTTAGCCAGATGCACAAGGGGGCGCACGCGTCTGGAGTTCGTTTGCAGAGGCTGGAAGCCCTGGCGCGCCCATTCTCTCTCTCTCCCTCTGTCTGTCTTTCTCTCTGTCGCTCTCAAATAAATAAATTTAAAAAAAATAAATAAAAAATAAAAAATTTGTATGGAATGGCAGCAGGCCTCAGATATTCAAACGTATCAGCAAAACAAACACCTCTGGAGGTATCACCATACCCGATCTAAAGCTGTATTACAAAGCCATAGTAACAAGAACAGCATGGTACTGGCATAGAAACAGAAATATCAACCAATGGAACAGAACTGAAGACTCAGACCTTAGGCCAAGTAGCTACGGCTACTTGATCTTTGACAAAAGTGCAAATAATGTAGACTGGGGAAAAGATAGCATTTTCAACAAATGGTGCTGGACAAATTGCATAGCCACATGTAGAAAAATGAAACTAGGCACACTCATCTCACGATACATAAAAATCAACTCCATTGGTCTTGATTTTCTGATCCTAGGATTTTTATGTATCATGAGATGAGTGGGTCTAGTTTCTGAACCCAACATGGCTCAGGGAAATTTTGTGGAAGAGGGGGCGAAAACAATGTCAGAGTCACATGTTGGGTCATGATATGCAGAGACATTTATCATACCAATAACTGTGGGCTAACTCCACAATGCACGACCCATTTACATCAACAAGGAGGGCCCAATGGGAGGGGGTAGATCATGGATGAGCCTAAACAATGGTACCAAACTGCCTATATTTGCTGAAAAGAAAACTAATAAATTAAGTTAAAAAAAATCAAAAAAAAAAAAAACAAACTCCAAATGGATTAAAGAACTCAATATATAAGACCTGAAACTCTACAACTTCTAGAAGAATAAACAGGAGGACCTCTCCATGATATAGGAGTGGGGAATGACTTCCTGAACAATTAATCTCTTAACTGATGGGATATCATGAAACCAAAAACCTTTTGTACAGATAAACATACCATAAGCACAGCCAATAGATTGCCCACAGAATGGGAGAAAATTTCCACCAGCTATACCACTGACAGAGGCCTAATATCTACAATCTGCAAGGAACTCAAAAACAATAGGTCATTAATCGACTCTAAATATGGGGTAGAGAACTGATTAGGGAGTTCTCAGAGGTAGAAATACAAATGGCTAATACACACTTAAGAAAATGTTCAACATCCCTAACCATCAGGGAACTACAAATTAGAAGAGCTATGAGATGGAAATCATTAAAAATCAAATGACAACAAATGTTGGTGAGGATATGGGGAAAGAGGAACCCTCACTCACTGTTAGTGGGAATGCAAACTTGTACAGCCACCATGGAAATTAATGTGGAGATTCCTGAAAAGAGGAATATGGAACTATCAGCAGACCCAGTTATTTCTTTACTGGCTATTTACCCTAAATATCCATATTTCTCTACAGAGATATTTATATTTGCTCAACCACGTTCATAGCTGCTGAATTCATAATAGGTAAGAACCAGAATAAACCCAGGAGCCTATGATTGGATGAATGGACAACAAAGTTGTGGTACATATACACAATGGAATGCTACTCGGCATTAAGAAAAAAATGATACAATGAAATTTGTAGGAAAATGGATAGACTTAGAACAGATTATATTCAGTGAACACAAGCAGAAAGACAAATGGCACATGTTCTCACTCACCTGAGGTTCATCTTGAATTGCTGACATACCAGATAGACAACCTGAGCCCAGACAATAGGATGGAAGGATTGGGGGAGAGGGGAAGAGGATGGGGAGAAGTAAACACAAAACTAAACCCAAAATGAACTGGAACCATAGGAACCTTCTTCCTTAAAGGTAGACACTCTCAATAGGAGTATGGGGGAGCATCCAAAAAGAAGGGCTCTGGAGAGTGTGGGATGAAGCTTAACCTTAAAGGACTTTGAACTATAATTTGCAGTATCAGTAATAGGAGCTACCAATATTGAGCTGTTGATCAGAGAGACCTACAAGGTCCCCCAAACAAGACAGGCTTTTGTCAAAGCACTTGATTATACACCTGAAGTAAAAGGTAAGACACTACTGCTGAAGCTGGAATCCGGAAGAAAGCCAGTACCCAGACAGCCCATCTAGTGTTAGACAGTGCTACAATGAGTTACTGTGGGGGCATCACACAAACAAACAGACACAAACATCATATATATATGTGTGTGTGTGTGTGTGTGTATGTATATGTATGTATGTATGTATGTATGTATAGAATACATATGTAGAATAAGTAAAAACAAAACATTTTTAATAATTTATTTCATGAATCCAATTTCTATTTTATTATCAATTGAGTGCAATGAAGGTTATTTTTTAAATTGGGTAGAGAACACACTATGATGATGGAAGCTTTTTAATAGGACTTTATTAAGATGTTTCTCACAAGTTAGGAGAAATTTTATTTACCAACAAAAGAAAAAAAAAATCCTTATTTTACAAAAAGGAAAAGCACCAAAAGTAAACGTGGCACCGTAACTGGTTTCCAGTTCTTCTAAAGTACACATTCTTGAGTGCTCAATTCTCATAAAGAATACCAAGTCCAGGACCTCCTGACACAGCCCCTAACAAGCAGACACTGGCTCCTCTCACACATACACACTGATTTACCTTGGCAAATATAAGCACTCCCAGAAAACTAAACTGCTAACAATTAAATATATATACTGTCTTGAATGAAGCCAGCTTCTTAGCTCCAAGCAGAGCAGAAAGTAAATACACAAGGTGAAGAGCCAGTTAACTCCTTCCTTGTTTCAGATGGCTTCCAATAGTAACCAATTTTGTAAAGACTCTCAGAATAGGCTAATACACAGCCTATTTTCCATTTTTTTTATGAGAGAAATGTACGAACAGTCCCTTTGATTATACCTCTGCAAATAGGGCACTTCCTTAGAGAAGGGGCACATTCCTGGCACACTACCAAATGACCACAAGGAATAAATACAACAGAAACTTCTTTGTCCATACACACTTTACAAGTTCTTTCTTCTTGCAATCTCCTCAATTGTTCTTCCAAGGACAGACCTAAAAACACAAAGAAACTTTAATGAAATTCAATTTCCACTTATCTCTGACTAAAAAAATAACAGAATAATGTAATTTGGCTCTGTCCTAGTTCTGCTTTACCTGAAACATCTTCTGTTGGAATATACTTCATATTCTTTTCCACTAAAGAAAGCAAGCACATAAAAAGCATCACTCCATCAAATACAAAACTGCTTTACCTGCTAACTGTCTTCACCTACAACCTACTGAATGATATAGACTTTACCTGTGTATTATCAGGAACTATTACATTAAGGCACACTCCCTAGACAATAAAAGATATGACTATTCTTGGAACAAGTAAAATGCATAGTTTATAAACTACACTTATTTTTCATGTTCAACAGATGTAAAAAAAAAAAATCAACTCACCAAATAAGTTTTCATACAATGTGGAGTCGATTTCCTTTAGACAGTTTTTGAAGATGTTGGCAGCAAAATTTCCTTTAACTAATATGGTATCAATCAGTTCTCTTGCTTGTAAAGGAATCTGTGTTTTTTGTTTGATAATATCATGCTCCTGTTTATTAATTACATTGGCTTTTAAAAGATTATCCAAGATAGGAAGGACACATGTCAATTGTTGGAAGAGAGCCATTCTATTCTTCCGAATTAATGACAAGTCACCTTCATTTAAAACAAGAAAAGATCCATCAAATTTCATACTCCACCAACTACATTCACATAGTCACAAACCATAACCTACCTGCAATGTAGACATTAAATATAGCTTTTAAAAGGAAGAAAACTGATTTATGGTTCAAGGTCTACCATTTGGAAATTTTCAAGATGATTAGAAACCTTAGAATTTTACAGAGTTCATATAAAGTCTCTGTCTTAAAAGCCGGGCGTGGTGGCGCATGCCTTTAATCCCAGCACTCGGGAGGCAGAGGTAGGAGGATCGCCATGAGTTTGAGGCCACCCTGAGACTACATAGTTAATTCCAGGTCAGCCTGGACCAGAGTGACACCCAACCTCGAAAAACCAAAAAAAAAAAAAAATGGAGTTGTAAAGGGGAAGGGGGGGGAGGAAATTACTATGGTTAATTGTCTATAATTGTGGAAGTTGTTAATGAAAAAATAAATATTTATGTTTGAATGGGAGAAAATGTTTGCCAGTTATATATCTGAGAGGATTAATATCCAGGATATACAAAGAACCAAACTAAATAATGAGAATTCAAACAACCCAATTAAAACATGGGTTATGGGGCTGAAGAGATGGCTTAGTGGTTAAGCGCTTGCCTGTGAAGCCTAAGGACCCCGGTTAGAGGCTCGACTCCCCAGAACCCATGTAAGCCAGATGCACAAGGTGGCACATGCATCTGGAGTTTGTTTGCAATGGCTGGAGGCCCTGGTGTGCCCATTCTCTCTTTCTCTCTGTGTTACTCTCAAATAAATAAATAAAAACAAATAGGTTTTAAAAAATAAAAATTAAAAAAATGGGTTATGGATAGAGTTCTCAAAAGAAGAAAGACAGCCAGGTGTGATGATGGTGCATGCCTTTAATCCCAACACTCAGGATGCAGAGGTAGAAGAGTCGCCATGAGTTCAAAGCCACCCTGAGACTACATAGTGAATTTCACGTCAGCCTGGGCTACAATGAGACCATACCTCGAAAAAAAAAATGAGGAGGAGGAAGAAATGCAGATGGAAAATAAACATCTAAAAAAAAAAGTTCTACATCTTCAGCCATCAGGGAAATGCAAATTGAAACTACTCTGAGATTCCATCTCACTCCTGTCAGAATGGCTACCATCAGGAAAACTAATGACAATAAACGCTAGTGAGGATGTGGACGGAGAGGAACCTTTCTACACTGTTGGGAATGTAAACTCATACTACCATTGTGGAAATCAGTGTGGAGGTTCCTGAGATAGCTAAATATAGATTTACTGTATGACCCAGCTACACCACTCCTAGGCATATATCCTAAAGACTCTCCTGACTACCTTAGAGATACTTGAACACTCATGTTTACTGCCACTCTATTCACAATAGCTAGGAAATGGAACCAGCCTAGGTGTTCCTTCCTGAACTGATAAATGGATAATGAAGAAGTGTACAAACATACAATGGAGTTCTATTCAGCAGTAAAGAAAAGCAAAATTATGAAATTTGCAGGGAAATGGATGGATCTGGAAAGGATTATACTAAATGAGTAACACAGGCCCAGAAAGCCAAGTGCTGCATGTTCTCTCTGATGTGTGGATCCTAGCTACAAATGTTTAGACTTGAATGTGAATTGTAATAAAACTTGTTAGCAGAGGCCAGTAAGCAAGAAAGGAGCTATAAAGGAGGAAGAAGAGGGGAGGACTTGTGGGGATGGTATTGTATATATTTAAGTAGATGAACAGATTACTGGGGGTGGAAAGGCCTAAGTGAGGTCAGGGGAAGAGACTGAGTAAAGGAATGGTGGGGGGGAAGGTTAATCAAAATCTTAGAGGATGAGCCAGATATGGTGGCACATGCCTTTAATCCCAGTACTTGGGAGGCAGAGGTAGGAGGATCACAGTGAGTTTGAGGCCACCATGAGACTACATAGTGAATTCCAGGTCAGCCTGAGCTAGAGTGAGGCCCTCCTCAAAAAGCCAAAAGAATGAAAAATAAATATAACACCAGGAACAACCCTAGGTCTTTCAGCATTAGTGGGAGGGGATATGATGGAGAGTGGAGTTGTGAAGGGGAAAGTGGGGAGGGGGGTTGGTTTATTACCTATAATTATGGAAGCTGTCAATAAAAAAATTAACAAAAGATAGGCTTTTTAACCAGTGTGGTGGTTTGTATCTATAAATCCAGCACTTAGGAAGCTGCATTAGGACTGCTGTGAGTTCGAAGCCAGACTAGACTACAGTGAGTTCAAGGTCAATCTGGTACAGTGAGACCCTTTCTCAAAAAAAAAAAAAATGTGAAGGAACTTTTTTTTTATTTAAATACTTATCCATTTGCATGCAGAGAGAGACATAGAGAATGGGTGTGCTAGGGCTGCTAGCCACTGCAAATCAACTCCAGATGCTTACGCCACTTTGTGCATCTGGCTTTATATGGGTACAGGGGAATCAAACCTGGATCCTTAGGCTTTGCAGCCAAGTGCTTCAAGTGCTGACTAATCTCTTTGCCAGAAACTTTTTTAAAAGAATTCAGAAGTAAGATCTGCATCACTTTAAAGTAGTGTAGCTACTGTGTAGCCTAGGATGTTCTTGAATTCAGGATTATCTTGCCTTAACTTGCTGAATGTGAGGGTTACAAACATGTACCACACACAGTTTTGCATTAGTTCTTAAATCTTGCTTTTTAAAAACAAGTTAGTTATATATGAAGGACAAAAATGCAACATAGCTCAAAAGCTTATGGCAAAATGAGGCATACTGGCACAAGCCTGTAATCCCAGCAAGTAGAACACAGAGGCAGAAAGATCAAGATTTCAAGTCCAGCCCCAGCTACATACTGAATTTGAAGCCATTACAGGCTTCAGAAAAATGCTAGAATCAATGTTTCTCAGCTAAGGTCAACTGGAAAGGGCAAAAAGACACCAGAGTTTAGCAATGAATGACTGAGTGGTGGTGGGGTTACCAGCAGGTGGAGGGCCTGAGACAAGGATGCTGTCCTGTAACATATGCTGTCCTATAGGCTTCATTGAGAAATAATGTTGTAACTGAGGTTCCAAATACCTGATGCCATTTCTTCAGCTTGTCTTTCCTTCTCTTCTTCTCTTCTTTCATCTTCAGCATTAAGAAGTGCTGACACAATATCATTAACTGTTTTAAAGTTCTCTCCAGTCGTCAGGATTTGACGTTGAACGGTCTGCTTTACCAGGCTTCTAGTAAAGCCCATTTCCAAGGCAGCTTGAACAACAGGTGTGTTCATCATGACTGCATCCTCTGAAGAACTGTCTCCAGGGCCAGGATGAACAACTATTTGAAAAAACATTTACTAACATTAAATTCCAAAAATATAAAACTATGGAGAATAATGACTAGAACATAGCCTTTGGTCTCATATACTACAGGAAATATACTATATGCATCAATTATTTGTAACTCCAATAAAATATGGACTTAATAGTGATTAAATGGAAATATAGTTATATACTATGCTTCCTAGACTATATACATACTAGACCTATTTAATAAAAGACCCAGGCTAGAGGATGGCTTAGCAGTTAAGGCATTTGCCTGCAAAGCCAAAAGAACCAGATCCAACTCCCCGGGACCCACGTTAGCCAGATACACAAGGAGACACACGCATTTGGAGTTCGTTTGCAGTGGCTAGAGGCCCTGTCACGCCCATCCACCACCCCCGCCCCCCCCCCCCCCGGTCAAATAAATAAAAATAAAAGAATCAGGAATCTGCACCATTAAAAATAAACCCCCAGGCGGGGCATGGTGGTGCATGCTTTTAATTCAGTATTCAGGAGGTAGAGGTAGGAGAATCACTGTGAGTTCAAGGGCACCCTAAGACAACATAGTGAATCCAGGTCAGCCTAGACTATCGCAAAACCCCACCTAGAAAAAATAATTACCCCCAAATGATTCTGATATACATTTTTTTTTAACCTGTATGCCACTGTGGTGGTTTAATTCAGGTATCCCCCATAAACTTAGGTGTTCTGAATGCTAAGTTAACTGATGGTGCTTTGGAAATTGAAACCTCCTGGAGGCAATGTATTGTTGGGGGTGGGCTTATGGGACGTTATAACCAGCTTTCTCTTGCCAGTGTTTGGCACACTCTCCTGTTCCTCTTGTCTACCTGATGTTGGCCAGGAGGTGATATCTGCCTCTGCTCATGCCATCATTTCCCCCTGCCATGATAAAGCTTCCTCTCAAGTCTATAAGCCAAAATAAGCCCTCTTTTCCCCCACAAGCTGCTCTTGGTAGGGTGTTTTCCCATCAGCAATATGAACCTGATTATAGTAGCCACACAAACACAGAAGTGAGAAATACCTCCAAACAGATGAAACTGAAATGTTTCAATAAAAGACTAACTTAGAGCTGGGCATGGTGGTGCACACCTTTAATCCCAGCACTTGGGAGGCAGATGTAAGGGGATCACCATGAGTTCAAGGTCACCCTCAGATTACATAATGAATTCCAGGTCAACCTGAGCTAGAGTTGACTATATTGATCATACCTTGAAGAAAAAAAAAACAAACAACAACAACAAAAAAAAAAAAAAACAGAGAGAGAGACTAACTTAGGGCTGGAACGAACAAAGTCCTGGGTTCCATCCCTAACATTTACATACATGCACTCAAACAAACCCACCCCTCCAAAACTAATTAGGAACATGGGCTATGCTATATAGTCCAGAAGTAGAATGCTTATCTACCATTAAAAGGACATGGATTTGATTCACAGCACAGTAAAATAAACAAATAAATAGTAGGATGGAATGTGACCTGGGTAGAAAGCTTGACTGGCATGCTTGAGGCCCTGGATTCCACCCTCAGCATGCATGCATGTACCCACTCCCAACTTCTCCCAAAGAAAGAGATGACATCTAACATGTAGACATGGCCCAATGGTAGCACATGTGCCTAGCAAGCATGAGGCCCTGGATTGGCAGGATCCACCCACTAACATTGGGGGACTAGACTTTTACACTTGAATAATAAGTAAGGACTAGTCAGGTGGATAAAAGCATAAAAATAAGAAGTATATAAGACCAATTCACACAAACTATGTCCAAAGATATAATGAAAGATGTAATGACAGCCTGGGGTTCAATTCCCCAGTACCCGTGTTAAAATCTGATACGTTAAGTGATGAATGAATCTGGAGTTCTTTGGCAGCAGCAGGAAGTCCTGGTGTGTTTCATGTACATATTCTCTCTCTTTCTCTCCCTCCCAAACAAATACATAAAAACTTAAAAACATATGAAAGCAGAAGTAATGTGATTTTGGATATAGAGAAAAATTATCAAGAAAAAATATTATAAAGATAATAGGAAGCAGGAGGCCATTTTTCATAGTGTGGTCAGGGAAGAATTTTCTGCACTGTCTTTTTGTGAATTATACATGTTCATTTTCAAGAACTTTCCTAAGGTACTTTACTGCCATCTGCTGGAAATTGTTATAGAGTAAGTACATAAATATATAATATCACTTGCTCCAAAACAAAAACTGACAAGGCAAACTGAATTCATAGCACTATTGGTATATTATGACAGAAGACAATTTCAGCATGGAGTAGGTTGTTAGTGAATAGTAGTGAGAATTGGGGTATGTTGTAAAGGTGTAATTAAAGACTTCTCAGAGAATAAATACACCAACTAAAGAACAGAGGACTTGGGTAGGATACCAACTTTCTGACCTTAGCTAACAGCGTAAATGGGTACACACATTTCATTCTTATAAATGTTCTCATTCTATATCTGAAATGCTTTCATACATACTTGGAGGATCAGCATTTTCTTCTCCAGGAGTATCTGAAGTTGACAACAACTGTAAAATGAGAAGTTAATAGGTAAAATCAGAAATCTCAATAAGCTAAAGGGCCAAGTGTGGTGGCTCATGCCTTTAATCCTAGTGCTTGGGATATTGAAGTAGGATTGCTATACGTCTGAAGCCAGTCTAGGCTACAGAGTTCCTGGTCAGCCTGGTTCAGACTGAGACTCTGTCTCAAAAAAAAAAAAACAGGCTGAAGAACAAAACTTGGGGGAAGGGCCTGACAGTGTATCACTCTAGCTGAGCTGTCCTCAAACTTGCAGCAATCCTCCTGCCTCGGCCTCACAAGTGCTAGGATTATAGTTGTGAGCCACCATGACTGGCAGCAACAATAAATAAATGTGCATACCCTTTTGAAAACTGAGTATCTTAAATATTTCACTTTACACTGGACATGGTGGCACATGTCTATAATCCTAGTAGTGAAGAGACTGAGGTAGGAGAATCAGGAGTTCAAGGGCAACCTGGATTATAAGAGGGCCAGTTTAAAAGCTCCAAAATGGGTAGAATATACATACATATGCTTTGCTTTGTTACCCTTAAACATCATCTACTTCTAAATTAGAATTCAAGCATATCTTCCATTCCAGTAGAACATGAAGCTATCATAATGGTTCCTAGTTCCATTTGGAAAGGAATATTCAATTGCATAGTTATCAAACAGTCTGAACAACTTACAAGTTATATTTTGTTTGTTTTTCTAGAAAATATTAAAAGAGCCTTCTCTGGCCCCAACACAAATGTATATAGTGACAAGATGTATGATTTTAAACAAAAACAAAGTGAAAATAAAAAGCATAGCCAGGGGCTGAAGGGATGGTTTAGCAGTTAAGGCACTTGCCTGCAAAGCTGAAGGACCCAGGTTCAACTCCCCAGGACCCACATTAAGTCAGTTGCATAAGGTGTCACATGCATATGGAGTTTGTTTGCAGTGGCTGGAGGCCCTGACACACCCATTCTGTCTGTCTGTCTCTCTCTCTCCCCTTTCTCTCTCCAATAAAAAAAAATTTTTTTAAAAAAAAAACATAGGCAGTTATGATGGCTCACACCTATAATCTTTTTTTTTTTAATTAGTTTTCTATTCTGCAAGTACAGGCAGTTTGGTACCATTATTAGGCTCATCCGTGACCTACCCCTCCCCATTGGCCCTTCCTTGTTGAGGTATATGGGTCGTGCATTGTGGAGTTAGCCCACAGTTATTGGTACGATAAATGTCTCTGCATATCATGACCCAACATGTGGCTCTGACATTCTTTCCAGCCCCTCTTCCATAAAATTTCCCTGAGCCATGTTGGGTTCATTTTTGGTCTGCTTCAGTGATGAGGTCACACCTATAATCTTAGCACTGGGGAGGTTGAGGCAGGTGGATAGTCATGAGTTCAAGGTTAAGCCTGGGTCTATATAGTGAGCTCAGGATAGCCTCATCTACAGAGTGAGATCCTATTTAAAAATTAAAGCAAACTGCTGAGCATGGGGTACACACCTTTGATCCCAGCATTTGGGAGGCAAAAGTAGGAGGATCACTGTGAGTTCATGGCCAGCCTGAGTTCACAGTGAATTCTTGGTAAGCCTGGGCTAAAGCAAGGCCTTACCTCAAAAACATAACCTTTTAAAAGAACCCTGAACAACAGGTTAGTAACAGAATAATCAGGGGGTGGGATGGAAAGATGGATTAGTGGTTAAGGTGCTTGCCTGTGAAGCCAAAGGACCCAGGTTTGATTCCCCTGTACCCACATAAGCCATATGCACAAGGGGGCACATGCGTGTGGAGTTCGATTGCTGTGGCTAGAGGCCCTGGTGCACCCATTCTCTATCTGTCTCCTCTCTATCTCTCTCTGAGCTGAGAGAGAGAGAAAATCAGGGAATATCTTTAATAGAGTTATAAAAAAAATATGTAACTAGAATAAGAAAGCAGATTTAGCCAAGTGTGGTGGTGTACACCTTTAATCCCAGCACTCAGGGGGCAGAGGTAGGAGGATTGCTGTGAGTCTGTGGCTACCCTGAGACTACATAGTGAATTCAAGGTCATCCTGGGCTAGAGTGAAACCCTACCTCAAAAAGCAAAAACAAAAACAAAACAAAACAAAACAAAGCTGACAAATAACACTTCTAAAACTATTTCTATAGTTATTATGTAGCATAATTCAATACTGTTAATTTTAAAACCTATTTACCTGTTCAAGAAGATGAGGATATCTAGCTTGAATTTCATCAACAAATTCCTGCCCTTTCATGCGTATCAAGAACTCACACCTAAAACATAAGAAAAATAGTCATAAAACTTGTTCCAAAAAGCACCTTAAGCATGAGGGCCTCTCAGGACACCAACTGCCAAGTTCCATTCCTCAGAACCACATTAAAAAAAAAAAAAAAATTGTCCATGCATGTCTGTAACTCCAGTACATGGTAGGCAGAGGCCAGAGAACTGCTATAGCTCACTGACAGACAGCAGGTCTGGGTTGAAAGGAAACAGCATCTCAAAAGTAAATATATGATAAGCAATAAGAGGAGGACACTAACATTCTCCTCTGGCCTCTGCATATGCATATATCAGGTACACATATCTGGACACACATGTATACATCACACACACACACACACACACACACACACACACACAGTACTTGGCTGATATCCACTAGAGCAATACGTACCCCAAATCTGGTTATATAGGTTTGAACTAGAAAGTGCTAACTGGACGTCCCATGCTAGTTGCTAAAGGAAACATCACAAGAAGGGAAAGAATTCAAAACCCATCCCTCCAAGAAATACTGAAGTTTTAGATCTGATGTACACTTAGCATACTTTGCCGTTTTAAATTGTTAGCATGTGGGCTGGAGAGATGGCTTAGTGGTTAAGCGCTTGCCTGTGAAGCCTAAGAACCCGGGTTCGAGGCTCAATTCCCCAGGACCCACGTTAGCCAGATGCACAAGGGGTCGCAAGCATCTTGAGTTCGTTTGCAGTGGCTGGAGGCTCTGGCGTGCCCATTCTCTCTCTTTCTCTCTCTCTCTCTCTCTCTCTCTGCCTCTTTCTCTGTCACTCTCAAATAAAATAAATAAACAAAAATATACATAAATTGTTTGCATGTTAGAGTTAACATTTGTCATTTCTTTTATCTTTTAGTTGACTCTTTTCTGCTCATCTGAATTCTTGTGTACATAAATATATTCCATGATAGTTTTGTGTTTCTGTATTGCTCAGGTGGATTTTAGGTTTGTTCTATACTTTTCTCCAACCAGCCTACTACTGTGACCATTCTATTATTTTTCCCACACACAACTCATATAACTTTCCCTCTCTTGTCAGTCTCTCTCCATATTCTATCATTATCTCCTCTTCTTTATTCTCCATAACTATAGCCTTAATAACCTCCAAACTCTGTGAAACCTAACTGCATCCTAATTTTCCTCTCCCAGATATGTCTGCCACCTTCATCTTTTTCAAATTTAAACACTAGTCTCCATCCTAACCCACCCTACACCTCTCCAACTTCTAAGTAACTAAAATTCTAGTATATTCCATTCCAACCTTGTTTAATTATCCACCAACAGTTAGTGAAGTTAAAGGATCATTGTTTTTATTTTTAATTAGTTCTGGACATACTCAGTATGTAAACAGCACTTATTGGTACCATCCTTACCCTCATCCCTGCCCTTCCCTCGAAGGGACCCTCCTTATTGGGGATGTTGGTTATCCTCATGGGGGTTGTGTGTCATGCACTGTGGAGGTAGCCATCAGTTATGGGGAACAGGCAATGCAAAGGACCATGGTTAATTCAGTACTAAGACATTCACACAGCAGGCAAATCCATAAACTATGACCACTCCTGTTAGTGTTCTACTCCAAGAATAATATACATGACACACCAGGCATCTTGAGCCCCTGGCCTGAGGATATAATTTCTGAACTCTACATGCCTAAGAATATGACTGGTAAAACAAGCAGAAAGTACAAACAATGAAATAACCCAGGAGGTAAATACCCCAATGGAGTGAGAAATACCACATACACACACACAGACACACACACACACACACACACAGACACACACACACACACTTTCTCTCTCTCTCTCTCTCTCTCTCTCACACACACACTCACTCACAAAATCAAGGCAACATAACTTCTTCAAAACCTATGAATCCCACAGTAAGTGATTCCAGCAAGAATAAACTAAGGAGAAAAAAAGAAAGAAGAAGAAATCAAAGGAAAAATTAAATTCCTGGAACAATCTGAAGAAAACACACACACAAAAAAAAAATGCTAAATGAAATAAGGATGTAAAATACAAGACATACAAGGAAATAAAAATACTGATTTAAAAAAATCTGAAACACTGCAATAAAAAACACAGTTAAGTAAAATACAAAACTTCACAGAAACCCTCATTAATAGAAAGGATCAAGAAAAAGACAAAATACCTGAACTTGAAAATAAGGTGAAGGAATTGGAATGTTCCAACAAGGAGAGAGAAATTAATAAGGTATAAGCAGCAATTTAAAAACACTAAGGATACTATTGAAGAGGTCAAACCTAAGAATTCTGGAATCTTAGAAGAAATTTTAGACCAAACACATAGTTGTTTTTTTTTTTTTATCAAAATCACAAGAAGAAAAATTTCCAAAATTAGGGAAAGAGATGCCAATACAGATAACAAGACATAAGAAAAGAATCTCCCCTTATCATATTCCAATTAAACTACTGAACAATACAGCCCACATAAAGTTTATTGAAAGCAGCAAGAGAAAAGCATCAACACTTATAAAGGCAGGCCATTAGAATAACAACAAATTTCTCCACAAAAACCTTAAGACAGGAGAGCGTGCCTGCAGTGATGTGTTTCAAGTTATGAAACACAACTGCTAAGCCAGACTACTATACTATATCCTGCAAAGCTATCATAACTGAAGAGAAAAAACTTTGATCATGACCACTAAGCCAGCTCTACAGAAAATATGTGAAGGAACCTTTCAGAGTGAAGACAAAGAAAAGTATATACATGAAGCCATAAGAAAGAATAAAACCATGCTTGAATAATAGTTAATGCAAGAGAGCCATAGAAAAACAACAAGAGACTTCTGGTTAAGATGGTGGTGTAGAAGCCAGACCATAGCAGTCTGGGGGGAGGAGGGGGGATAAGAAGAAAAACACCACAACATACTCTATTCTACCAAAAAAGGGAAGGTGTACAAGAAATTATCAACCACAGCAGAGAAGCAGGAGAAAGTCAGAGCTATTAGCAACCACACAAGCAGTCAAAATTGGGTCCCACCAAGGTGCCAGCAGTCCCAGTCCTCTGGGAAGAGCTACACTGCCCCCTGCCCTGCCTGAGCCACAGGAGCAGAACCCATATGAGGAGACTCTCCACACACACCAGCCTCCTCACAAAGTCAAAACCCTAAAGAAGACAGCAAGGACCAGTTGAGCATCTCCTGAGAAAGAGAACCACAGGGACCAGCTACACAGCTCTGATACAACTTCAAGCACCTTCCACAGCCTATCCTCCCCCAATTGCCTAAACAAGCAACCATGGAGATCTGGAGAAGAGAGATCAGCCACACAACATCTAGCACAACCAATCAAAACACCTGATCCACTGATCTAACCAGTCTACCCAAGCCCACAGTGCAGCAAAGAGGGACCTGAGTGGGCACTCAGCATAGGTGAGACTGGAAGCCATTCAAAAGGTAATGGCCTACTTACACTGGGTCAGTACCTGACCCAAAGCCTTGTATATCACCCTGCACTGGAAGTGCTAATCACACTTTGCATGTCAGGACAGGTTATGTGTTAAATTAAATTGATGGTAAGCTTTATCATTCTTAAATAAGCTATATTTTGGGGTTGTCTTTTGTTGCTTCCTGATTTACAATGCCTTTGTTTTATTCTTCTGTCATTAGTGGAGGCAAGGTCTCATTGGGCCCCAGGCTAACCTGGAACCCATTACAGACCACAAATCTCAGCCTCCCAATTGACAAGACTAAGGGTGTGGGGTAACACACACCCTTAAGGACTTTGACTTTGTTAAATCATCTGTTTGTTTTAATTCTCACTCTTACACAAATATTTCACACTATTGATTGTGTATATTGCTCAGTTGAATTTTAAAATATGCTTGTATTTTGCTCCACCCAGCTTACTAGAATAGTTGCATAGCAGGCAAACCCAATGCCTAGTGTCACTTCTGCTGTTACACTGGGAATAATATAGCAGCCATACCTGGCACCTGAAGCTCCCACCCTGAAGATATACTTCAGATTTATACATCTAAGAATACTGTAGATAGAGCTAGAGAGTTGGCTTAGCAGTTAAGGAGCTTGCCTACAAAGCCAAAGGACCTCAGTTCAATTCTCCAGGACCCATGTAAGCCAGATGCACAAGGGGAGTACATACGTCTGGAGTTCATTTGCATTGGCTGGAAGCCCTAGCACGCCCATTTTCCCTCTCTCTCTCTTTCTCTCATTCTCTCTGCCTCTTTCCCTCTTTCAAATAAATAAATATAAATAAATAAAGTTCTAAAAAAAAAAAAAGAATACTACACATAATTAGAAAACCCAAGCATCACATTAACTCAAGACGCAAATATCTCTATAATATGAGACACAAAAATATCAATACAATACAACTCCCCCCCAAAATTATAAACCCACAGAAATGATCTCCAGTGGTCTTATTTACATGAAATGCCTGACAAAGATTTTAAACGAATGATTATAACTATGTTCAGAGAAATCAAAAAAATCAAAAAAGGAAACAAACTCCTAAAGGAGAACACAGGTAACCAACTAAATGAAATAAAGAGCTCAATAGAAGACTTGAGTAAGGAAATGGAAATTCTGAAGAAAAACCAATCAGAAATACTAGAAATGGAAAGCATAGTAAGTCAAATAAAAATTCTGCAGAAAGTTTCACCAACAGAATGGATCAAGGGAGGACAGACTAGCTACACTAGAAGACAAGGTGGCAGATCCAATAACACAGTACAACAAAAAGAAAGATAAACTAATAGGAAGGTATGAATGTGAATTTCAAGACATTTGGGACACTATGAAGAGATCTAACATAGGAATTCAGAGGGGCTGGAGAGATGTCTTAACAGTTAAGGGACTTGCCAACAAATCTTAAGGACCAGGGTTTGATTCCCCATTACCTACATAAGCCAGATGTACAAGGTAGTACATGAGTCTGGAATTCATCAGCAGGGGCTGGAGGCCCTGGCATACCCATTCTCTCTGTCTGCCTTTCTCTCTCTAAAAAATAAATAAAATAAAATGCTATTTAAGAAAAAGAATTAATTTCACTCCAAAGGCATAGTATGTATTTTCAACAAAATCATAGAAGAAAATTTCTTCTACGTAGGGAGATGCCAATACAGATACAGGAAGCCTTTAAAACACCAGACAGACAAAACTAGAAAAGAACCTCTCCTCACCATATGACAATTAAACCACTAAACACTAAAACTAGAGAAAATATACTGAAAGCAGTTACAGAAAAACATCTTTTCAAATACAAAGGATAACAGCAGATTGTTCAACACAAACTTCAAAAGCCAGGAAGACTTAGAAAGATGTATTCTAAGTTCTGAAAGGTAACAACTATCAACCAAGATTACTTTATCCTGAAAAGCTAGCCATCCAAATTCATAGAGAAATAACAATATTCCACAACAAAAACAGGCTAAAGAAATATATGACCACTAAAGCAGCTCTGCAGAAACACCTGAAAGCATCCTTCACACTTTAAAGAAAAGAAAGCACAAACATGAGAAAATAGGAAAAAGTAAACCATACTCAAATAATAAATAATACAACACAATAAAGGAAGAACTACAAAACAAGAAGAATGGCAAGAATAAATTCACACCGGTCAATAATTCTTTTTTTTTTTTTTTCCTATATATCCCTATGTAACCCAGGCTGGCCTAAAACACATGTGCCACCATGCCCAGCCCACTGAGTAATTTGAGTTTAAAGTTTATTATTCAGAAAAGTAATTTATGCAAGTACTTAGTGCTTACTGTTACCCGCTCATTTGGAAGTGAGGGAAAGATCTGGGTACTCCAGCTAGACAGCCTATGGTTTGCAGGTGAACATGACTACACTGTAAACCAAGGCAGCCTGTACCTTTAAGGTCTTAAAGAAGAGCAGTGAAATGGTGCTGTTCAAAACAGCATCCAGAGTAGGTCCTAAGGTCAGCATGGGCTATAGAAAGACCCTACCTTATAAAAACAGAACAAATCAGGGGAAGGGAATAAGCAAAGGAAATATGGGGAGAGGATTAATCAAAATCTAAGAGGGTATGAATAAGTCATAGGGAAACTTTTTTTTTTTTGACACTGGCTCACCCAGAAGCCATAGCTTGTTAATAGAAAATTTTCAGTGCAAGGGATAGGATAGCTTCCAGTTGAGTTGTTAGCCAGGGAGGTCCCTGATACTCCCCCAAACATTTCAGGCGATTGCTGAGGCTCTTGTTTCCGACCAGGAATAGATGCGAAGACCCTATTGCTGAAGAGTCCACATACTTGGGCTACAAGGTCACTGAGAAATCCTGCTGGTACTGAGCTGAAAACCTTCTCCATGTAGACCAGTTGACAGCTCAAAAAAGCTATGCTACATGAAGTTCCATGGGAGAGAGAGAAATCACCAGTGGAGATAAACAACGGTGGAGACTGTAAGCCTTAAATTTGACCAAGCCAAATGAGCCAACAGGTATAATAGTGGCATGTCTGTTATGAGGGAAACCAACCACTCTCTAACTGGACCGGAGGCTCACTCCACAGAAGGGAACACATATCTTATACTGAAAAACCTATGACTGGGAAGTCATGAGCCTTATGTATGTACTATGCTCACCAAACTGCCTGGTAAGTACTTCTCTTAATATTCATACCCATATATTAATGCTACTCTCAGTTTTGGTTAGAGAAACTTCTCTTTTCAGATGGCAATGACCTTGGGATGACTCAGAAGGAACCATAGTGCTGAGATAAAGTGATAAGAGAAGTGCTCAGCACTGAAACATCTCTATCACACTGGAAAAGGTGGTGGAAAGAATGTAAGAGCCAAAGGAAGGGTAGGACTCCTTACAAAGGAGTCTCCAGACACAAAATGGCCTGAATATTTATGACCTCACAATGCCTGACACTACCTACACACAACCATCATAATAGGAGGAAAAGATAATGACATCAAAATAAGAGAGACTGTCTGAAAGGGAGAAGGAATATGATGAAGAGTGGAGTCGCGAAGGGGAAAGGGGGAGGGGGAAGGAGGGAATTACCATTGTTTATTGTCTATGATTATGGAAGCTGTCAATTAAAAAACATTATCAAATGAAGGAAGGAAGGAAGGGAGGGAGGGAGGGAGAGAAAAACAGACTATATCCTAAGAAAGAATCCCTGAAGGAGATGCCCTAGAACAGTGTTGAGTTCCTAGTACAGATAGGGCCAGTGAACTACAAAAGATCACATGAGTCTGAGTAAGTTCTCTAGTTGGTAAGACAAAACCATTCCACATGCAAACAAAAGAGCCAGGGAGTGGAGGTGGAGATACTTCATGTATAATAATAATAATTGCACAAGGGAAAAAATACTTTCTTTTTTAAAACACTTTTTTGTATTTTATATTTATTTATTTATTTGACAGAGAAAGGAAAGAGAGAGAATGGGTGTGCCAGGGTTTTCAGTCACTGTAAATGAACTCCAGACACTTGCACCCCCTTGTGCATCTGGCTAACACATGGGTCCAGGGGAATTGAACCTGGATCCTTTGGCTTTGCAGGCAAATGCTTTAACCACTAAGCCATCCCTCCAGCCCAGAAACAGTACTTTCTTGATTAAATTTTCATTTATAGGGAAAATTAGTTTTTTAAACTGGATGAAGAAACAAAAAAAAAAAATTAAAAAACGCTATACAGGAAAATGTCAGTGGTGAGATTCTTCAGGTAGTAGGATTATAAGTAACGGGGAATTTTTATTGTTATTTTGCTTCTCTGTAATATCATATGTCCTACAACTTAGTCTCATGGATCCCCCACCCCTTTCTCCAGGGAGAGGATAACAAATTAGCACCCTGTACAGTTTACATTTTTAATACCATAGCATGTGTTTAGGATCAGGAAGAGTCACTCACCAAAAACACCAACAAGTCACTCAGTAAATATTTGTTGAATGGATAAGTGCCAGGAACTCAAAGGAGGAAAGATCCATGAGACCAAAGTTGCCTGGTAAGGTTTTGTGGGAGAGCTAGAAACAGAAATAGTCTTGGAGTTGCATAGGATGAAGTAAGGAAGAGCCAGTATTCAGGAAAGGAGGAGAGGAGTAGATGCCAGAGAGGTGGAAAATTGTGGAAAAGTTGGTCCGTTTGATTAGCATAAAAGGATGAGAAAAAATTCTGTAAACCTAAGTTGAGAAGACTGTAGAGGCTCTTGCCATGACTTGATTTACCTTAGGAATTACTTAATTGATCATTTGTAATTAAAAAAAAAAACACAAAGAATCAAGGAAACAAAGAGGTAGGTTTTTGAAAAGATAAACTAGATTGATAAACCCTTATCAAATCTGACCAAAAGAAAGAGAGAAGAAGCTGAGCGTGGTGGCGCACCCAGCACTCAGGAGGCAGAGGTAGGAGGATCTCTGTGAGTTCAAGGCCACCCTGAGACTACATAGCGAATTCCAGGTCAGCCTGAGCTAGAGTCAGACCCTACCTCAAAAAAAAAAAAAAAAGAAAGAAAGAAAGAAAGGAAGAGAGAAGAGACACAAATTAGTAAAATAAAGATGAAAGCCAGGTGTGGTAGGGCATGCTTTTAATCCCAGCACTCAGGAGACAGAGGTAGGAGGATCACTGTGAGTTCAAATTCTCCCTAAGATCACACAATGAATTCCAGGTCAGCCTGAGCTAGAGTAAGACACTACCTCGGGGAAATAAAAATTAGATATGAAAAAGGCACCATTACAACAGATACCAAAGAAATGCAGAAAGTTATAAGGACATACTTTAAGAACATATACTCTACTAAATTTGAAAATCTGAAAGAAATGATTTCCTAGGCTTATATGACCCACCAAAATTAAAACAAGATGAGATAAACCATTTAAACAGACCTATAACAAGCAGAGAGCAAATCAGTTATTAAAAAAAAAAATATCTCCCAACTAAAAAAAGGGCATGCCCAGATGGATTCACTAGTGAATTTTACCAGACCTTCATGGAAGAATGCCAATGCTTCTCAAACTTTTCCATAAAATAAAAAACTCCTTCTACAAAGCCAGCATTACCCTGATACCAAAACCAGACAAAGATAGAACAAAAAAAGAAAATCACAGACCAAATTCCCTCATGAACATAGATGTAAAAGTTCTCAACAAAGGGTGGAGATCTAGATGGCTTAGTGGTTAAAGTGCTTACCTGCAAAGCCTAAGGGTCCAGGCTGGATTCCCCAGGACACACTAAGCCAGATGTACAAGAGGGCACAGGTGTCTGGAGTGAGTCTGCAGTAGCTAAAGGCCCTGGCATGCCCATTCTCATTCTTCCTCTCTCTCTCAAAAAAATTAATTTTTTTTTTTAATTTTTTTTTGTTCATTTTTTATTTATTTATTTGAGAGCGACAGACATAGAGAGAAAGACAGATAGAGGGAGAGAGAGAATGGGCGCGCCAGGGCTTCCAGCCACTGCAAACGAACTCCAGACGCGTGCGCCCCCTTGTGCATCTGGCTAACGTGGGACCTGGGGAACCGAGCCTTGAACCGGGGTCCTTAGGCTTCACAGGCAAGCGCTTAACCGCTAAGCCATCTCTCCAGCCCTCAAAAAAATTAATTTAATTTAAATTTTAAAAACATTCTCAACAAAATACTGGCAAACAGAATACAAGAATATATCAAAAAGATCATTCGCACTGACCAAGTAGGCTTTATCCCAGAGATGCACGGATTGGTTCAACATAAGCAAATCGATAAATGTAATATACTATATAAATGAACTGAAGGACAAAAATCACATGATCATCTCAATAGATGCAAAAAGGCATTTGATAAAATCCAACATTCCTTCATGGCAAAAGTCCTACAAATACTAGGAATAGAAGGAACATATTTCAACATAATAAAGACTATTTATGACAAACCTATAGCCAACATAATACTAAATAGAGAAAAACTAGCCGGGTGTGGTGGCGCATGCCTTTAATCCCAGCACTCGGGAGGCAGAGGTAGAAGGATCACCATGAGTTCAAGGCCACCCTGAGACTACATAGTGAATTCCAGGTCAGCCTGAGCCAGAGTGAGACCCTACCTTGAAAAACAAAAAAAAGAAAAAGAGAAAACCTTGAAGCTTTTCCATTGAATTCAGGAACAAGACAAGGATGTCCACTGACTCCACTTTTATTTAATATAGTACTGGAAGTCTTAGCTATAGCAATAGGAGACACACATGAAAGGGATATAAATTGGAAAGGAAGAGATCAAATTATCATCATTATTTGCAGGTGATATGATTCTATACATAAAGGACCCTAGAGACTCTACCAGCAAACTGTCAAGAGCTGATAAACACATTTAGCAACATAGGAGAATACCAAATAAACACACAGAAATCAGTAGCCTTCTTATATACTAGCAACAAACAAGCAGAGGAGGAAATCAGGTAATCTCTTCCATTCACAACTGCCCCAAAAAAATAAATAAATAAAAATAAAGTACCCTGGAGTAAGCCTAGCTGAGGAAATGAAGGATCTCTACAATGGTGTTTTATTCAGTAGCAAAGAAAAATGAAATTATGAAATGTGAAGGAAAATGGATGGACCTGCAAAGGGTTATACTAAGTGAGGTAACCCAAGCCAAGAAACCCAAATGCAGCATTTCTCTCCCATATGTGGATCCTCATTACAAATGTTTAGACTTGTCTATGAGTTGGGATAAAAATCGGAGTAGAGGCCAGTAACCTAGAAAGGAGCTATAAGAGAAGGAGGAGAGAAGAAGACTTGAAGAGATGGTATTGTACATATGTAAGTAGATGAACAGACTACTGGGAATGGAATGGCCTAAGTGAGGTCAAGGGAAGAGAGTGAGTAAAAATGAAGGGTGAGGGGGATATTTTTTATAATCATGGAAGTTTTTAATAAAAATTTGAAAAAAATTAAAAAGCAGAAAAAAAATGAAGGGTAAGGGAAGGGCTAATCAAAATTTCAGATGTAAGCTGGGCATGGTGGCGCACGCCTTTAATCCTAGCTCTCGGGAGGCAGAGGAAGGAGGATGGCTGTGAGTTTGAGGCCACCCTGAGACTACAGAGTGAATTTCAAGTCAGCTTGAGCTAGAGTGAGCCCTACCTCAAAAAAAACAAAAAAACTTTCTGATGTTATGAGTAAGCTATATGGAAATCTACTTTTTTGAATAATGGTACACCCAGAAGCCATAGATTGTTACTACAAAAATTTCAGTGCCAGGGATGGGATAGCTTCCATTGAGTTGTTGGCCGGGAGCTTCTTGATGCCCCCAAAACATTACAGGCTATTGTCAAGGCTTATGGTTTCCCACCAGAAATAGTTGGTATGGCCCTATTGCTGAAGACTCCATGTGCTTGGACTGTAAGGTCACTAAGAAATCAAGCTGGAACTGAGCTAAAACCTCCTCCCTGTAGATCAGCTGACAGGAAGCTAGAAAGTTACACTACATGCAGCCTTATGGGAGACAGAAGTCATCAGTGGTGATAAACAACAGTAGATACTGCAAGCCTTAAGTTTGGCCAACCAGGCCAAATGACCCTACTGGTGCAATAATGGCATGTCTGTTATGAGAAACCAACTGCTCTTTATTTGGACTGGAAGCCCACTCCATGGGAAGGAATACATACATGGCACTGAAAACCTAGTCAACAGCCTATGGTGGGGGAGGTCATGGGCTCTCGGGGTATAATGCCTATTGTTGGCTGGCTAAATGCATATACTATGCTCAATAAACTGCCCTGTAAGCATTTTTCTTAAGATTTATACCCATATTAATGCTATTCTCACCTTTGGTTAAAGAAGCTTCTATTTTCAGATGGCAGTGACCACTGGGACACCGAAAAGGCACCATAGTGCAGAGAAGAAGTGACAGAGTGTTCATCACTGAAACATCGATCACAGCTTCAAAGGTCCAGGGTCCATTGTGGAAAAAGTGGCAAAAAAAAAAAAAAAAAAATGCAAGAACCAAAGGAAGGTTAGGACTGCTTATAATGCTATCTTCCAAACATAAACTGGCCTTCACGTCTATGACCTTGCAGTGCCTCATACTACACACACAAGACCCTCATAATAGGAGGAAAAGATGATAACATCAAATTAAAAAAGAGAAACTAATTGAGAGGGGGGAGGGGATATGATAGAGTGTGGATTTGCCTGTGAAGCCTAAGGGCCCATGTTCTACTCTCCAAGTCCCACAAAAGCCAGACCCACAAAGGTAAGGCAAGGGCAAGGTTGCACATGCTCACTAGGTAGCACAAGGGTCTGGAGTTCAACTACAATGGCTGAGGCCCTGGCGTGCCAATTCTGTCTCTCTCTGTCTCTCTCTTGCCTAAAATTAAAAAAAAAAAAAATTAAAAATCTATATAAATGCTGTCTTCTTTTCAGCTGTACATGGAACTTTCTCAAAACTAGATCATGTATTAGTACACAAAGCAAATCTTAGCAAATATAGGAAAACTGAAATAATTTATATTCTATCAGATCACAATGGAACAAACCTAATCAACGGCAAGAGAGGCTATAGAACAGACATAAACTCATGGACAAAATAGCTATCAAAAAAAAAAAATCAAAGGACAACAAATATTAGCAAAGCTATAAGGAAAGGGGAACTTTTACTGTTAGTAGAAGTGTAAAGTGGTACAGCTAGTGGAAATCAGTGTGGATGTTTTTCAAAAAAACTAAAAATTCAACTACCATATGATCCAGCTATACCTCTCCTGGACATATATACCCTAAGGACCCCACATGTCACCATAAAGATATTTGTTCACCCATGTTTACTGCTACCCTATATATCACAATAGTTAGTAAATGGAATCAGTCTATGAATGTATTATAAAGATATGATATATATACACAATGGAATTTATTCAGCTGTGACCAAAAAAATAAGAAATTATCAAATTCACAATAATATAGATGGATCTAGCTATAGCATTCCTAGGCATATATCCTAAGGACTCATCTCATTTCCTTAGAAGTATGTGCTCAACCATGTTTATTGCTGCTCAATTTATAATAGCTGGGAAATGGAACCAGCCTAGATGTCCCTCAATTGATGAGTGGATAATGAAGATGTGGAACGTTTATACAATGGAGTTCTACTCAGTGGTAAAGAAAAATGAAGTTATGAAATTTGCAGAAAAATGGATCTGGAAAGGATTATAGTAAGTGAGGTAACCCAGGCCCAGAAAGCCAAGCACCACATGTTCTCTCTCATATGTGGATCCTAGCTACAGATGATTGGACTTCTGTGTGAGAAGGAAAATACTTAGAGGCCAGTAAGTTAAAAAGGAGATATAAAGGGAAGAGAAAGGAAGGGAGGAGAGTACTTAACAGGTTGGTATTGTATATATGTAAGTAGAATGATTGAGATAGGGAGGTAATATGATGGAAAATGGAATTTCAAAGGGGAAAGTGCGGGGGGGGGGGGGGAAGGGAGGTTATTACAATGGGATATTTTTTATAATCATGGAAAATGTTAATAAAAATTGTGAAAAGAAAAAAAATTAAAATTTAAAAAAAAAACTCCCATGCTCTACCTTTTCTAAAGGTAAGATATGATCAAACACATTTTCAACCAAAATAAAAGACAGCTAAAAAAAAAAAAAAACAGAATCACTGACCCCAATATTTGATAAGTGAATTACTAAACTGTGGTAAAATACACTGGTAACAATTATCCACTCTGATTTGTCACTTACTTGAGATTAAAAATTCATCACAGGGCTAGGGAGATTGCTTAGTGGTTAAGACACTAGCCTGTAATGCCTAAGGGCCCAAGTTTGATTCCCCAGGACCCACATAAGCCCGATGCACAAGGTGGTGTACACATCTGGAGTTCATTTACAGCAGCTGGAGGCCCTGGCACACCCATTCTTTCTCCATCTGCCTATTTCTCTATCTCAAATATATATATATATGTGTGTGTGTGTGTGTGTGTGTGTATATATATATTTTTTTTAATTTATTTTTTTTTTTTCCCGAAGCAGGGTCTCACTCTAGGTCAGGCTGACCTGGAATTCACTATGTAGTCCCAAGGTGGCCTTGAACTCACAGTGATCCTCCTAACTCTTCCTCCCAAGTGTTGAGATTAAAGGCATGCACCACCATGCCTGGCAAAATAATTTTTTTCTTAATTCATCATAGCTGGATATAGTGACCCATGCCTTTAATCCCAGCACTTGGGAAGTAGAGGTAAGAGGATAGCAGAGTTTAAGGCCTGCCTGATCTCCAGGTCAGCCTGCACCAGAGTGAGACCCTGTCTAAAAATCAATAATAGATTTGAGATGGTTCAGTGGTTAAAGGCACTTGCTTGCAAAGCCTACTGGTCCAGGTTCAATTATGCAGTGCCCCAGTTAACACGAGATGCATAAACTGATTTATGTACCTGGAGTTTGATGGGGCAAGAGACCCTGGTCCATCCATACTGGCATGCCCATTATCTCTCTCACTCCTTCCCCACCCTGTTTGCAAATAGATGAATTTTTTAAAATGGTTAAAATGGCCAGGTGTGGTGGCACATGCCTTAAATCCCAGCACTCAGGAGGCAGTGGTAGGAGGATCACATGAGTTTGAGGCCACCCTGAGAATACAGAGTGAATTCCAGGTCAGCCTGGGCTAGAGTGAGACGCTACCTCAAAAAACCAAAAAAAAAAAAAAACAGGTTAAAATGGCAAATTTTATTCATTTATCAAAATAAATTAAAGAATCTAACACAGCCTCATTTTACAAATGAGGTTCAAGCTCACAAAGATAGAATTTCTAATTCTATTCCACTAAGAACAGTACCTCTAAATTCTTTTTAAGCAACAATAAAAACTAAGACACTGGAGGTGCAGCTCAGTGACAGTGCTTACCTGTAGATGAGATCCTGGGTTCAATCCTCTGCACCACAAAAAATAGTAATTATTTAAAATTTTTAAAAGCCAATTACCTTGGGAACCACTTTGCATGTTCTACCCATGGGTTATCTCCGGACTCCCAACACCTCAAGCCACCATCACAACAAAAGCATTTGACATCATCATTGCGATCTAAACAAGAAAACAAACCAAAACCTCACTATGTGTTTGTTCTGATACATAAAACCAACTGGATAAAACATATAGCTATTATGGGACTGGGGATATAGGTCAGTGGTTACAGGTGCTGGCTTGCAAAGCCTGCCAGCCACAGTTCACTCCCCATCCACCCACATAAAGCTAACCTATGGTGTGAATGTGTTGGGGGAAGGGCACACATGCCCACGTGCACATGGGCACACATACACACATAATTAAAAACTAAACTTGCTGGGTGTGGTGGCACACGCCTTTAAATCCCAGCACTCGGGAGGTAGAGGTAGGAGGATCGCCATGACTTCGAGGCCACCCTGAGACTACATAGTGAATTCCAGGTCAGCCTGAGCCAGAGTGAAACCCTACCTCGAAGAAGAAAAAAAAAAAAAAAACTAAACTATGTAGCTATTAGATTCTTACCCACATAATAAAAACCAGCACTTGCTAGCTGCTCAGGCTGAACTGGAACACTGGACGGCCAGTACATAAATGTTCTCATGCGAGCTGCATGTGTTTGCATGCTGAGATTTGAAATACTAAACCTCATAGTTTCTAAAGAATTTTCCAGAAATGGACAGTTAGGAAAGTGTCTCTGGTGTTCTGACATAGCATCATCCTTTGGTTCCCAGTTACTGAGCTTCCCACCACAGGCAAAACAGGCTACCCTATCTCCAGGTCCTACATAATAAAAGCCAGCTCTTGCCATATTTAATGGTGACAGAAAGCTTAATGGCCAATTTTTGTAAGTAAGAAATCTAGCTTCTTCAGTACTCATTGCATAGCTGTAGGGATTAATCCTCGCTGGAGAGAAGTCTTCGACAGCTCTAGAATGAAGAGGGTTTGACAGAAGGTTGGAGTAAGGAGCACTGAATGAGCCACCGTGTTCCAAAGTAGGAGACAATGAATTTGCAAAGCTGTTTCGCTCTGGAGAGGAATTCTTAGAAGTGGGTTGCATACTAGCTGAAACCAGATTCTGAATAAAGCTGCAGCTAGGATAGAGCTGTTTGTGTTTTTCAATGGGACTGTCTCCTTGTTTCCAGTTGTCCAGCATCAGGCCACAACAGAAGCACTTGACTTTATCATTCACACCAGTGTAATAAAAACCAGCTCGAGCAAGGCTTCTTTCTGAGACAGGAACACCAATAGGGAAGGCTGAGTATGTAGACATTCTGTAGAGTTCACATGAAAAGTCGTACTTCATTTTTTCTTTGCTGTCACTTGTCCAGCTGGATAACACTGTGCTATCTTCCATTGTACTGTTTTCTGTACCTTGAGCAACTCTTTGGGAGGTAATTTTGTGCATGAACAGACAGTAATACTTTGACTGCCTAAACATTCATATAAAATTTCTCATCTCTTCACACTAAATTGTATCTTCACCACAAGCTTCAAATGACAGGCTCCTACTTAAGATAGAATTCACTATACCTTCTTTACTGAGTCTATGTGTATAGGATGACTATCATTCCTAAACTAAGCCTCCACTTAGTGATCTTTGGAATTAGACTAAGTTTTTAAGGTAACTTATGAACTATTTACTCATAATTTAATGTAACTAACCTAAAGGTCTGTAAAAGTTAACACACTTGCTTTTGAATATAAACTATAAAGTCTGGAGATAATTCCAATTGTGGTTTACACATAAAAGTTATATGTAAGGTTTTTTTTTTTCCCTTATAAGGGCTTTAATATAGCATACAAAATACTCATTTTATTCTATCAAGTAAAAGTAACTAAAGTCTTCATATAAAGCATTATATGTATGTACATAAGTTAACCTCACATATTATTTAGCCTCACACAATGTTTACTTAGGTAGGTGATATTTGCTTAACAACTTTTGGGAAAATTAACACCAAGCTTATCAAAATGCCTATTATAGAATATGGGAATGAACTTAACTTAAAGCTCAAACTATTCCTCATCTACCTTTGTTGAATAGTATACGCTTGTTTCTCCTTCCTGCAGTTTCACTATAATTCTTCCTATCTGTCCATATCACTCTAATATTTGGTCAAATGACGGTCTTTTCTCCATAAACTTAACTAGTTAATCATAAATCCTTCCAGTACAAGACTTTTTACAATGCATTAAAAAAAAAAAAACCTACTCTTCATTAAAGGACCAGTTAGTAACATCAGTGTATTACAACTAGAGCAATTTATCAAAATACCTATCTCTCTTTTATCACAAATGTCTAACAAAATACTGTATTGGCAACAGAAAAACTGTCACTCAAATGTACCAGCAATTGCCTAGCCTTTCTGAAAAAAATGTTTCTAAATATAATTATTCATACACGAAAATATACTCCATAGATTTCAAACTGTATTCTTTTATAGTTTTAGAATTTTCATATGGGGTTTAATTTCTGCAGGAGAAAAATATGGTAAGGAAAAGTCTTCAGGGCTGTAGACCTGAAAAGGAAAGAAAAACAGTTATTTTTGAAAACTGTACCAGCAAAATTGTATCCAGCAAATACAACGTATGCCCTCTTTCAGTAAAGTCTAGAAAATGACTTCTACTCTGCCATTTTTTGAAAAACCTCTAGATTAAAATACAAAATGTGCAATATCTTTCCTAGAGCACAAACTATACACACTTTTAAAATGTGCAACTTTAAAGACACACAGATAATTCCACACAGAAAACATTTTGTTCTCGGTTGACTCCCACTTGTTTGTTTTGGTTTTCGAGACAAGGTCTCACTCTGTAGCCCAGGTTGGCCTTGAATTTTAGTGATCTTCCCAGCAAGTGCCTGGATTGCTGGTGTGAGCTACCATGCTCAGCTGATTTAAAGATCTTTGACTTGGTGCTTTGGTGGAGACAAAAGGAAAGTGGGGGAGGGGAGGTATTTTATAATCCCAACACTTAGAAGGCAAACGGGTCAGGAGTTGCTCAAGGTCATCTTCAACTACATAGCAAGTTCGCAACTAGCCAGGACAAATAACGACAAATAAAGTCCAGTCTCTCAGCTAGTGGAATTAAAAAGGCATCGGCAAGAGCCCATGAATGCAAACTCCTGAAGACTTCCATTCCCTAACAGCTCCAAAGCAACACATAGGACATCTCAAAATACAAAAACGAGTGCCTTCATTACTTCATTTAATTATCTCATGCTAGATTTTTCTCCTTTTAGGCAAGCTAGCTGGGCCATGGGGGGAGTGGAAAGCAGAACAGTAGTTCGATGAACGACGGGATCACCCATCCATTTTCCGCCGTTATTTCGCGCGGGCGCGGGCGCGGGCACGCCCGCGAGCGGGCGGGGCGCAGGTTCGCTGTGCGGAGCGGCGCCGCCACACTGCGCAGGACGGCACCGGGCGGGCGGCGGGGACGCCGCTTGTGTCGCAGCCAACGCGCGTCTCAAAACAAACGGAAGAACAGAAAGAAACACGTCGTCAAACCGGGATGGGAAGGTGGACGGGCTCCAAAGAGCACCTCTCCGACAGCCCAGTCCTCAAGTCGGCTTCCGGCCCGAGCCGAAGCCACGGTGGGCCCACGGCGGCCCACGGCGACGCCCGGCCACGGCCCCGCAGACTTCCGGAAGCGGCCCCGTCCCGCCAGCCCCGACTCGCCCGGAGGAAGGCGCGGCACTCACCGCGGAGCCGGAGCCTCCTCAGACGCCGGCCGCCGCGGCGCCTGACCCTGATGCGACCGAGCTCAGGCCCGCCGGCCCCGCCGTTGTGTTCCCGAAAGGCCCCAGCCCGAGGGGACCGTTGCCGACGCACGGTGACGTCAGCCCGTCCGGCCGCGGGGCCCCCTGGCGGAGAGCCTGTATCGTGCGCATGCGCGTTTGGTAAAGAGCCCGAACATCCGGGCCTCACTGTCCATGGGCTGAGGGAGGGCATCCGCTGCGCTGGCGAACACTCAGATGCGTGGACTGGTCGCGTTGAGGTGTTTAGGGCTTTGCACCTTTAATATGTCCCCCTTGTGGTCCGAGCACCCCCTTGAGGACACATAATAACCATGTGCCCATTGCTTTTGGGGCTGTGGCCAGGCTCTTCTCCAAGGTGGTGGGCCTCAAGCCCACTTAAAGTTCTGGAGACAGGCATTGAGGAAAGATGTATCTATTGTAAGAGCTAATCACTGACAGCTGAACCAACTTCGGGATATTCGAGTTTTGTTTTGTTTTTGAGACAAAGTGGGCGCACCAGGGCTTCTAGCCACTACAAAGGAACTCCAGGTACTTGTGCCACCTTGTGCAGCTGCCTTACGTGGGCACTGGGGAATCGAACTTGGATCTTTAGGCTTTGCAGGTAAGTGCATTAACTGCTATACTATTCTCCAGCCCAGGCTTTAAATAAGTAGGCTTTTCAAATCCAGAAGGCGGATGCACACCTACTGTAATTCTAAAACTCAGCTGGCAGAGACAAAGGGTTAGGCGTTCAAGGCCAGGTTGGGTTGCATGAGGCTCTGTCTCAGAAATACAAAAACGCCACTATTCATGACCTTTGTCTTCCCCCTTTTGTAGGAGGGCTATCAGCATAGAGTAATAACAGCATTTGTGCTATGGCTTTTTCAACCGCACTGAGGAGGCGATAGTGTTTGTTTTGTTTTGTTGAGGACAGGGTCTCCCTATGACCAAGAGTGGCCTTAAACTCCAGATCTTCCTACCTCAGCCTCCAGCCTGCTGAGATTGGAGATGTGACTACTACATAGGGTTTCAACATTTTAATTTACCTTCTGCAATACAGTCTTTGTCAATGAAGTCAGATATTTCTGCTCTCAGGGAAGCTCCAGGAGGCAAACTTTTCAAAAATGTAAAAAATAACAAGTCACTTTATTGGGCAGCCAGGGGAATTCCAGGATCCTGAACCATTTCTCCATCATTTTCTGTCTGCCAGTCACACAACAGCCGGTCTTCTGTTCAGATGCTGACAGTTAAAAGAGAGCATTTGTAAGTTTGTGATCCAGAGAGAAGAAATGTCAGGACTCCCGATGACCAAGAGCTTCCAAAAATGCACATGGGTCTTGTGTAGTAGCACAGTATTTAGTTCAAGTCATTAGTTCTTGAAAGTTATAGAAAACACTACTAATGTTTATGGGGTCATAGCAAAACCCCATAGCAAGAATTTGGTTCATTCCAAATTCAAGATGAAGTCTCTTCAGTTCTCGTCCAGACCCAAACAGTGAGATAGTGAGCTGGGGAAATGACTCAGCAGCTAAGTGTGCTTCGAATGCAAGTATGAGAGCTTGATGGTACCTGAGACCACCACAGTTCAAATCTCCAGATCCCCCATAAACAGCTGAGTGTGGACCTACATACCTGTTAACTCAGTCCTGCAGGGAGCAGATACCTGAGAATCTGAGAGCCCAGAAAGCTCCAAAATCAGTAGGCTCTGGCTCAGAACAATGTCCAGGCAGAAGAGCAATGAAATGGAACATCCAGTGTTCACACCGTGCACACACACACACACACACACACACACAGAGAGAGAGAGAAACAAAAAACTAAAATAATCAGGGAAAACATTGCACTTCAAAAACAAAAAAGTCTTAATGCCCCCTCAAAAGTAACACCCACCTTAAAACAGTAACATTACTTTTTCATTTAAAATTTTTTTTTATTTATTACTTGACAGAGAAAAGAGAGAGAGAAAATATGGGAATGGCTAGAGCCTTCAGTGGTGCAAACAAACTCCTGATACATGTGCCACCTTGTGCATCTGGCTTACATGGGTCCTGGAGAATTGAACCTTGGTCCTCTGGTTTTGCAGGCAAACACTTTAACTGCTAAGCCATCTCTGCTGGGCTCCAAGGGTGGGGCCAGGTAGTGCCCAGGGAAGGACCAGGCCTGCTGGTTCCTCCCTAGGGGTTGAGGGGATGATGAGCCTCTCCTGGCCACCAGAGAAAAACCACACTGAGTGGGGAGTCTTTTCGAAGCAGGAACTCACTTTATTGTTACAGGCGGGTGTTTATATAATGTTGAGAAGGAAGGCGGAGACTTCAGGGTGGGGTGAGATGTAAGGGCCAATAGCATACCGGGACCTCTGAGATGATTGGTTTTAAGTGTGCAGGAGCGGGGACTCTTAACTTCTTGTGCGGAAGTGGTAGGACAGAGGCCATTTGGCTCCCTGTTGAGTCATAGCTGGGTGGAGACAGTTCACCAAACTTTAGCCAGGCTCAGGAAGTTCCAGTAGGCTTCACCTCCAGGCCTCTCAAGGCCCAACACATCTCTCTAGCCCCATTTTGTTACTTTTAATCTAATATAACCTAGAACAGTGATATTGATTCAGGTGCTCATTTATCCCATTGATTTTTTTGTCATAGTGTTCATTGTAGACTAGTTAGTAATTTTGAAATAGACTATATCTGCTGAGGTCCTATCTTATTTTTGTAGAAAAAAACAGGATTCAAGATGATTCAGAAGAAAAGAAATAAGGTTGAGAAAACTTATTCTATAACATAGGTTACATAATAAGCCATAATAATGGAGACAGTTTGTATTATATGTACAAAGAAGGGCAGTAGCAGGAATGATGGTGCACACCTTTGAATTCGAGGCCAACGTAAGACTACAGAGTGAATTCCAGGTCATCCTAGGCTAAGATGAGACCCTGCCTTAGTTAAAAAAAAAAAAAGGAAGAACAGTTAAAGGAAAAGCCCCCATATATATGTATGTAGAGCTATATGGGGTTATATATGTATGTAGAAATTTGATTTATGACAGTTATTTTTACATTGGTAAGAAAAATATATAATCAGTAAGAAATGCCAAGTGGTTATTGTAGACAATAAAATTAGATTGTTAAGCTTAAACTACTTTTTTTAAGTAGAAATTTTTTTTTATATTTTATTTTATTTATTTGAGAGAGAGAAAGAAGCAGAAAGAGAGAGCAACAGAGAATGAACATGCCAGGGCCTCTGACCCTGCAAAGAAACTCCAGATGCATGCATCACCTTGTGCATCTGGCTTATGTGTGTTCTGGGGAATTGAACCTGGGTTCTTTGGCTTCACAGGTAAGTACCTACCTTAAACACGAAGCCATCTCTCCAGCCGTAAACTACTTTTTAAAATTCCTGTTAGGGAAAACTCTGAAAAGGGACACGTAAGCCAGATGACTCCACAGCTAAAGGTGCTTGCTGGTAAGCCTACCAATCCTGTTTGCATCCTCTTGAGCAGCTATGTAAAGCTGAACACAAAGTGGCCCATGCAACTGTGATCCCAAGATACCTGTGACTATGGGAGGCAGGTCCAGGAAACTGGAAGCTCATGGGCCAGCTAGTCTTACACTCGCTAAAGAAAACAAAAGTGACCCTATCAAAAGAAGGTGGAAGAAGAATATGGGCTCTTGCTGTCGTCCTCTTCATATAAGATTTTGATGGAATTTCAAAGGAGAAAGTGTGGGGGGGGATTAACATGGGATTTTTTTTTTATAATCATGGAAAATGCTAATAAAAAAATAAAATAAAAATAAAAAACAAACAAAAAAAAAGATTTTGGGTCCAACTGCAAAGGACACAGTGGAAAAAGCAAAGAGGCAACCTAGAGAATGGGAAAAAATCTTCACCAGCTATATATCTGATAGAGGATTAATATCTAGGATATACAAAGAACTCAAAAAGTTAAATAATAAGGAATCAAACAAGCAATCAAAAAAAATGGGCTATGGAGCTAAATAGAGCATTCTCAAAGGAAGAAATATGAATGGCATATAAGCATCTAAGAAAATGTTCTATGTCACTAGTCATCAGGGAAATGCAGATTAAAACTACATTGAGATTCCATCTCACTCTTGTCAGATTGGCCACCATCATGAAAACAAATGATCATAAATGTTGGCGGGGATGTGGAAAAAGAGGAACCCTTCTACACTGCTGGTGGGAATGCAATCTGGTCCAGCCATTGTGTAAATCAGTGTGGAGGGTCCTAAAACAGCTAAAGATTGATCTACCATATGACCCAGCTATAGCACTCCTAGGCATATATCTGAAGGATATATCTCATTTCCTTAGAAGTATGTGCTCAACCATGTTTATTGCCACTCAATTTATAATAGCTGGGAAATGGAACCAGCCTTGATGTCCCTCAACTAATGAGTGGATAATGAAGATGTGGCACATTTATACAATGGAGTTCTACTCAGTGGTAAAGAAAAATAAAGTTATGAAATTTGCAGAAAAATGGATGGACCTGGAAAGGATTATACTAAGTGAGGTAACCCAGGCCCAGAAAGCCAAGTGCCACATGTTCTCTCTCATATGTGGATCCTAGCTACAGATGATTGGGCTTCTGTGTGAGAAGGAAAATACTTAGTAGCAGAGGCCAGTAAGTTAAAAAGGAGACATAAAGGGAAGAGAAAGGAAGGGAGGAAGGTACTTAATAGGTTGATATTGTATATATGTAAGTAGAATGATTGAGATGGGGAGGTAATATGATGGAGAATGGAATTTCAAAGGGGAAAGTGTCGGGGAGGGAGGGAGGGAAATACCATGGGATATTTTTTCATAATCATGGAAAATGTTAATAAAAATTAAAAATAATTAATTAAAAGCTTTAAAAAAAAAAAAAAGACTTTGGGTCCAGGCGGCATTAGATCCCATAAAGTTGCAGAAGATCCCAGGCCTGTGGACCCAAGCATTTGAGACCTTGTCCAAATTTGCAAAGAATTTAAAATGCAGGTCTAAAGAAGGGTAAATTATGAATCATAGGGTTTTTTGGCTTTTTTTAAAGGACAGTTAGGGGCTGGAGGGATGATTTAGCAGTTAAGGTGTTTGCCTGCAAAGCCAAAAGATGCTGGTTTGATTCCCCAGGACCCACATAAGCCAGATGGACAGATGCACAAAGTGGAGCATGCATGTGGAGTTCCTTTGCAGTAGCTGGAGGCCCTGGCCACACCCAATCTCAATATCTATCTGTCTGTCTGTCTCTTTCTCTCTCTTTACAAAACACTTTAAAAAAAATAAAAATGGAGAGTTAGGATCCAGAGGGAAGGCTGCCAGGGAAGCCCAAGCCAAAAGAATTTCTCCCTCTTCCTGGCCTGGGAAAGGGGAGGGTGGATGGAGAAAATTTCTCCTTACAACTCCAGGGAGGAAATTTCTGGAGATGATGCATGCACACATGCGTGTGCATGCATGCGCACACATGTACATGAGGGGGGAGGAGGTGGGAATCAAAAAAGGAGAGCATGATCCTACTCACATAGGAGACAAGAGATGATTAAGAGAGAGTAAAGAAGAGTGCTGGAGAGAGGGCTCAGCAGTTAAGGCACTTACCTGCAAAGCCTAATGACCCAGGTTCCCCAGTGTCCATGCAAAGCCAGATGCACAAAGTGGCATATGGATCTGGAGTTCAGTTGCAGTGGTTGGAGGCCCTGCTGTGCCCATTTTCTTTGTCTATTTTTTTTGTCTCTCCCTGCTTGCAAATATATATATATATTAAAAGATGTTGGGATGTAGTGAATTCCAGCTCAGCATGGACTACAGCAAGGCCCTACCTTGAAAAACTAAAAGAAGAGCACTTCCAGTCAAGATGGTGTCTGCCTATCCATGCTTCACCACACGGCGAAGGAAAAACAAGGTCAGTGGGGTTTTAAGGGGTTAGTAGATCCTAGTTAGACCTCCAGTGGGAGAACACAGAGGAGAAAAGTAGGGAATCTACTATTTCCCACGATCTCAGGTAGCCCACCAGTCCCACAGTCCCCTCAAGCAGCCATCCCAGCCACCCTCACATATTCGTGCCACTGGGTTCCTCCTGTAATACCCACAGGCTAAGTGGATCCAGATCAGCAGGCTAGCATTCTTCTTCCCTCCCTCTGTCAGTTTTCCTGCCATTGGGGACTTCCACATATGACCACAGTGCCACCCACTGCCCCACCATGCGCGGACCTGGTCCTCCTGCTCTTCCTGGAGACTACTTGGACCCAGGTCAGCAGAATAGCATTCCCCTTCCCTCCCTTCTCCTGTTATCCTGCCATCAGGGAACTGTGACCCCGATCCAACTTGCCACCTGCCTTGTGCAGACGATGTCCTCCTGCTCTTCCTGCAGGCTACTTGGACCCAAGCCAACAAGCTGTTGTTCACCTCTCCTTCCTCCTTCCCACCAATAGGGCCACCACCCATCCCCCCATGTCACCTGACCCACAGCAATCCCGTATCCCAGCCCTGCCCTGTCACAAGACCTAGAAGTCCTATAGAGCTCCTGCTACATGGTCCCAATGGACCCCACTGTTCTATCCGCTCACCCCTCAGAATCACAGAACCACCAGTAATCCCATCCTGCCCCACTCCATCACCCTGCTGCAGCACCAGTCTGCTTTGTCCTCCCATCCCCCTTATCCTCTGCCCCCTGGAGCCACCTGACCACACAGTCCCATACCCTGAACCACCAACCAACAAACCCTTTCATCACATTCTCTCGCCCCCACCAGAGCCCGGGCTCCTTCCCTCTGAGTGGACAGGCCCCATTGCTATCAGAAGCCTAATTTAAGCAAATGTAAAAGGTAATGTTCACTGAGGATACATCAAGGGTAAACTACTGCTTCCTCCTAAATTAAATACGATTCCTACACTGTGATGGGTAGACCACAGGACAAAAGGAATAACATGAAAAGTCAAATGCAAGTAAATCCAACAATGTCACTGAGTCCCACAATGGATGTCTCTAATCAAAACATAGGAGACACAATAGGATCAGAACCCCAAAATGAAGATAAAAGCTATGCAACCCTGGCCAAACAATTAGGAGAACTTGCAAAAAATCGAGAGGTCCAATAATTGTATAAATGCTATCCTCACTAGATTAGACCTTTTCTTTTTAGAAAAGAACCAGGAAGGGTTCCAAAGATAGTTACATGATCTGAAGGAGAGCAGAAAAAGAAAAGACCTCAATAATCAGATGGATAAGCTTAATGGACACATAAGTACATCCAAGGATGAATTTTAAGAAGCATTAAGAAAACCAGAAAATAATGTAAAAAGGGAACTCACTAGAGGGCTGGAAACTATACATAAAAAAGCAATAGAAAGTGCTGGGTGTGGTGGCACACGCCTTTAATCCCAGAACTCCGGAGGCAGAGGTAGGAGGATTGCCATGAGTTCAAGGCCAGCCTGAGACTCCATAGTGAATTCCAGGTCAGCCTGGGGCTAGAGTGAAACCCTACCTGGAAAAAACAAAACAAAAAAAGCAATAGAAAATACAATCCAAATTGAACAAGTCCATAATTCTGTGGAAGCTCCAAGAGTCAGCCATGTGGAGGATAGAAAATAAGAACTGGAAGACAAAACACAGGAAACAGTGAGTCCAAAAGGTTCAATAAGTTCAAAAGTTTTTGTGAACAGAACATGAGGGAACTGTGGGATACTCTTAAATGCCCAAACATTCAGATCATGGGAAAACCAGAAGGGCAAGAAATTCAGACCAAAGGCATAGAGAACTTAACCAACAAAATTATGGAGAAAAACTTTCCAGCCTTCTCAAAAGAAAGTCCCATCAAGTTACAAGAAGCTAACAGAACTCCAAACACACTGAATAAAAGGGGAAATTCTCCAAGACATATTGCCATTAGACTCTAAACATCAATACCAAAGAGAAAGTCCTAAAAGCAGCTAGAGAGAAATAACACATTACATATAAAGGTAACCCCATCAGAATTACTTTAGACTTTCCAATGGAACCCCTGAAAGCCAGAAGGCCCTGGAATGGAACACTGCAAAGTCTAAGAACTTATGGCTTCCAACCCAAACTATTCTACCCAGCACAAGTATCCCTCTTAATAGATGGTGAAAGCAAAACTTTCCATGATAAAACTCAGCTTTACAACTATATGAACACAAAGCCAAACCTACAGAGAATAACCTCAGGGAATTCTCCACACAAAAGAGTCAAATAACCAACCTCAAATGCCCACAAAAAGCAGATCACGATAACAAAACTCAAAGAAGGCACAAGAAACTACAAAGTCCAAGAAAACACCAAACCACATAAGCCACAATATGGCAGGGATTAAGTCAAGCCTCATAGATGTTACCCTAAACATTAATGGCCTTAATTCACCCATCAAGAGACATAAGCTAACAGAGTAGATCAGAAAATTATACCCCTCAATCTGCTGTCTACAAGAAACCACCTCACCATGAATGACAGACACCTTCTCAGGATGAAAGGGTGGAAAATGGCATTCAAAGCAAACAGAAATAAACAAGCAGGCATTGTTATATTAATATTGGATAAAATTGGCTTCAAACCAAAAGTAATCAAAAAAGACAAAGAAGTCCACTTCTTATCAAGTGAATGATCCAACAAGAGGATATCACAATCATCAATCTTTATGCACCAAACACAGGAGTACCACAATTAATGAAACAAAACCTACTTGTCAATAAAAGAGAAATAACCACCAACACCATCATAGTTGGGGACTTCAATACTCCATTATCAGCAATAGATAGATCATCCAAACAGAAAATTAATAGGGAAGTAAGAGAGTTCAACAACACTATAGAACAATTAGACCTAACAGACATCTACAGAACATTCTACCCAAAATCCACAGGTTATATATTCTTCTCAGCAACCCATGGAACCTTCTCTAAAATAGATCATATGCTGGGCCATAAAGCCTGCCTCCATATATTTAAGATCAACATAATTTCCTCCATGATATCAGATCACAGTGCTGGATTTAGAGATTAAGAACAAAAGATGCACCAGGATCCTGATTCCATCAGTTCCTGGAAACTAAACAACACACTTTTAAACAATAAATGGGTACTGGATGAAATAAAAAATGAAATTTCAAAATTTCTAGAATTGCATGACAATGAGAACACATCATATTAAAACTTATGGGACATATTAAGGCAGTCCTTAGGGGGAAATTCATAGCACTAAATACCTTCATAGCAAAGATAGATCCCAAATCAATAACCTAACCATCCACCTAAAGGCATTGGAAAAACAAGAAGAATCCAACCCAAAAAGCTCCAAACAGAAAGAAGTAATTAAGGTCAGAGCAGAAATTAGTGAATGGGCTTCTGCATGAGAAGGAAAATACTAGCAGAGGCCAGTAAGTTAAAAAGGAGATATAAAGGGAAGAGAAAGGAAGGGAGGAAGGTACTTAATAGGTTGGTATTGTATAGATGTAAGTACAATGATTGAGATGGAGAGGTAATATGATGGAGAATGGAATTTCAAAGGGGAAAGTGTGGGTGGGAGGGAGGGTATTACCATGGGATATTTTTTTATAATCTTGGAAAATGTTAATAAAAATTAAAAAAAAAATAATTAAAAGCCAGGCATGGTGGCACATGCCTTTAATCCCAAATCCCAGCACTCAGGAAGCAGAGGTAGGAGGATCGCTGTGAGTTCCAGGCCGGCCTGAGACTACTTACATAGTGAATTCCAGGTCTGCCTGAGCTAGAGCAAGACCCTACCTCAAGAAAGACAGAGAGAGAGAGAGAGAGAGAGAAAGAAAAGGAAGGAAGGAAATCATTAAGTATCCTCAGGAAATTAGTTGAGTGCATGTGCTGGGCTCTGGCCTTACCTTCCTAAGAGGCAGATGTGGGGTGGGATAAAGGAGCCAGATTCTGTGCAGATGACACAGCAGGAGAATGTTAGTTTGTCTGGCCAATGCTGCCTGTAGCACAGGAGTGTAGATACCACCCCCCACCCCAACCTTGAGAATGTGTGCGAGCCACACCGTCTGGACCCCACAGCAGCTGTGTTCACTGTGCCCCTATGAGTCTGAAGGGCCTGTGGCACACTGTGCACACATGACTGAGATGTGGCAGTGGTGCTTGCCAGCAAAGGGGCCTATATACTGTCCTCTGGGGTGAAGATGCACTGTAAGCCAGATTTTTTTTTAATCTACAAAGATTAATTTTAAAATGTTTTTCTTCTATTGTATCTGATTAAAATAACATGTCTGAGATTTTTAGTGTAAATGTTTATTGGTATGCTTTAAGTAGAAAATATCTTCAAAAAGAACCAAAGTGATTTTGCTATCCACATGTAGCAAGCAGATGTAGTTGTGATTTTTGAGCCAAGCAGTGAAAACACACAACTTCCTTGGCCTGTGCCCTATACTGTGATTGGCTTCAGGGAGGGCTAGGTTCCTTCTTAAAGCTGAAAATTAAAAAAAGAAAATTTATGCAACAAAGAGCTGGTTCTTTGAAGAAATAAAGAAGATTGATAAACCCCTGGCCAATTTGATCAAGGGGGAAAAAATAGACACTTTAACAAAATTAGAAAAGACATAAGTGAAGTTGGGAGAATCATCAGGACTTATTTCAAAAACCTCTACTCCACAAAACTGGATAATATGGAGAAAATGGATGAATTCCTGGACACATACCACCTACCAAAGCTAAATTTGGATCAGAATAATCTAAACAATCTATCACACCCAAAAAGAAGAGTCCAGGACCAGATAACTTCTCAGCTTACTTCTATCAAACATACATGGAAGAACTGAAACCAGTTTTTCTCAAACTGCCACATAATTGAAGATCAGGGAAAGCTCCCCAACTCCTTTATGAATCTAGTATCACCCTAATACCAAAACCAGGCAGAGATGCCACAAGAAAAGAAAATTATAGGCCTATTTCCCTGATTAACTTAAATGTAAAGATTCTGAACAAAATCCTCACAAACCAAATTCAACAACATATCAAAAGCATTATCCATCCTGATCAAGTAGGCTTTATCCCAGAAATGTAGTGTTGGTTCAACATATGGAAATCTATCAATGTAATACACCACATAAATAAGCCTAAACATAAAAACCACATGATCATTTCAATAGATGCAGAAAAGACCTTCAACAAAATACAACATCACTACATGATCAAAACCTTGGAGAGAATAGGTGTGGATGGTGTATATCTCAACATAATAAAGGCTATATATAAAGCTCTGAAAGCCCAAATAATACTTAATGGGGAAAGACTGAAGGAATTCCCATTGAAATCAGGAACAAGACAGGGGTGTCCACTCTCACCTCTGCTTTTCAAGATAAGTACTGGACATCCTAGCTCGAGCAATAAGAGAGGAGAAAGAAATAAAAGGGATACAAATTGGAAAGGAAGAACTTAAGTTAGTCCTATTTGCATATGACATGTTTCTATATATAAGTGACCCAAGAACCTCCACCTTGAAAGTCTTAAAGGTGATTAATTCCTTCAGCAAAGTAACAGGATATAAAATCAATACACAAAAATCAGTAGCCTTTCTATATGCAAAAGATAAAGATACAGAGAAAGAAATTAGTGACATTGTCCTATTTTCAATAGCAACAACAACAACCAAAAAAAAAACTTGGAATAGCATCAGCCAAGGATGTGAAAGACATATATAATGAAAACAGTAAAACACTCAAGAAAGAAATTGAGGAGGACTTGAGAAAATGGAAAGACCTCCCATGCTCCTGGATAGGCAGAATTAACATTGTGAAAATGGCAATCTCACCAAAGCAATATACAGATTTAATGCAATACCAATGAAAATCCCAACGGTTTTCTTCACAGAGTTAGAAAAAAAATGATCTCAAAATTTATATGGAATGGCAGAAGGCCTCACATATCCCAGCATATTCTCAGCAAAAGAAACACTTCTGGAGGCATCACCATACCTGATCTAAAGATATATTACAAAGCCATAGTAACAAAAACAACATGGTATTAGCATAAAAACAGGATTATAGGGGGCTGGAAAAATGGCTTAGTGGTTACAGTGCTTGCTTATGAAGCCTGAGGACCCGGGTTTGATTCCCCAGCTACCACATAAACCACATGGTACATGCATCTAGAGTTTATTTGCAGTGGCTAGAGGCACTGATGTGCCCATTGTGGCCTCTCTACTTGCCTCTTCCTTTCTCTTTCTCTCAATAAATAAATTAATTTTTTTCAAAAAAGGATTGTAGACAAATGGAACAGCTACTTGATATTCAACAAAGGCCCTAACAATGTAGACTGGAAAAAAATATAGCGTCTTCAACAGATGGTGCTGGACAAGCTGGGTAACCATATGCAGAAAAATGAAACTAGAACCACACATCTCGCCATGCACAAAAATCAAGTCCAGATGGATCAAAGACCTCAATATAAGAATAGAAACTCTGCTACTACTGGAAGAAAAAATAGGACCTTTCCACAATATAGGAGTGGGAAAATACTTCCTGAACAAATTAAAACAACTATGAGATTCCACTTTACCCCAGTAAGGGTAGCAAACAGCAAATAAAAATCAAATAAAAAGCTAGGAAAACTTGAAGAGGCAGCAGGAAGTTGTCACTGGAGTTGATGCTTGCAGCCATCTTTAATGAGATTGGGTCAGAAACTGGTTCTCATCCTGCCAGGGCAGGCAAAGTGGCATCTCCTTGAGCCTCTGTCCCTGGCTGACTTCCACACCACATGCTGTGGCATGCACATGTCCATACACACAGAAATAAAAAAATCTCTAAAGTGAGCAGCTACAATTATGAATTCAAGTATTGAAATAATTTGTTGAGTTGTCACCTGCTGCAGTTACTGTTGGTGCCCAAACAATTTGATCTTGGCCAATAGAAGCTTATTCAGGTTGACTTCTAAATTTTGTTTGTTATTGTTTGAGAGGCTGGCTCAAATGTTTTATGTAACCAAAGATGATTTTTGAACTCTTGATCTTCTTGCCTCTACCTTTTCAGTGTCATGTGCCACCATATTTGGCAGTTTGGGGTCATTATTTTTTGGTGTGTGTGTGTGTGTGTGTGTTGTGTGTATAGTATATGCACATATTTATGCATAGGCCAAAGGAGAATATCGGGTGTCCTCCTGTAACACTCTTCCATTTTGTTTCCTTGAAAAAGTCTGTCACCAAACTTCCACCTGCCACTTTTTTTTTTTAATTTTTTATTTATTTATTTGAGAGCGACAGACACAGACAGAAAGACAGGTAGAAGGAGACAGAGAGAAAATGGGCGCGCCAGGGCTTCCAGCCTCTGCAAACGAACTCCAGACGCATGCGCCCCCTTGTGCATCTGGCTAACGTGGGACCTGGGGAACCAAGCCTCGAACCGGGGTCCTTAGGCTTCACAGGCAAGCACTTAACTGCTAAGCCATCTCTCCAGCCCACCACCTGCCACTTTTGATCAGTCTAACTGACAACTGAGCCCTGGCAATTCTCCTTACATGGGGGTTGAACTCAGTTCCCTCATGCTTGTGTTGCAAACACTTATCTGTGTAGCCACCTCCCTAGCCATGTTTCTGTTTTTAATAAAATACAGTATTTGGGGAGGGAGGGAATTACCATGGAAATTTCATGGAAAATGTTAATAAAAATTTAAAAATTAAAAATAAAATAAAATACAGTATAAACTCATATGAATACATCCATTCAGATTCAGTAATTCAAAGTTTTATTTAACCTCTTGTTTGGCTTTTGGTTTCTCTATATTTGTGTTCAGTGCTGGAGAATGAAATTCGGACTTTGACAAGCAATCCTTGCTTGTGCTCTAGCACCAAGTGACCGTGGGTCTCAGAGCTCTCTCTCCCTCCCAAACTGGAATATTCCTTCAAAGGGCCCACTCTACACGGGGACCTAGACAAGCTGGTGTCTTGAGCTTGCCCCTCCACTGGGCAGCTCCCTCCCACTGGCCATCCCACCACACCCCAAGGGGCATAAAAGCATGACAGCCACTAGCCTCGCTCTCTTTCTCTCCCCTGTTCAGCTGACCCAGGTGCCTATACTTCTTTCTCTTCATGTGTGCCCACCTCAGTTTCCTATGTTCATGCCCACACCCTTCTCTGCCTCTCTCCCATCTCTCCCTCTTATGTGCTCCCTTCTCCACTTCTCCCTCGGCCTGTAGCATGCGCATCCACAGCTCTAGGCCCTTCATGCCACGTACCCCTCATCCCTGAGCTGACTTCCAGCTGGAACTGTGCCACCTGCATCTGTGTGTGCCATTGGCAAATACCCCAGCTAATGCACTCTGGTCCCTCTTCTTCTTTTTTTTTTTTTTTCTTTCTTTTCATTTTTCAAAGTAGGGTCTCACTCCAGCTCAGGCTGACCTGAAATTCACTATGTAGTCTCAGGGTGGCCTTGAACTCACACCAATCCTCCTACCTCTGCCTCCCAAGTGCTGGGAATAAAGGGGTGTGCCACCATGCCTGGATCCCCCTCTTTTTTAATTTTTTTTTGAGGCAAGCCCCCAAAACTGGCTTTTCTTTTCTTTTAATGAAAGAGCAAGAGCACACACACAAGGAGGGAGAGGATTGGTATACCAGGGCCTCCAGCTACTGTGATCAAATTCCATGCCACCTTGTGGGCATGTGCAACCTAGAGCATGCATCACCTTGTGCATCTGGCTTACAAGGGATATGGGGAGTCAAACATGGGTCTTTAGGGTTTGTAGGCAAGTGCCTTAACCACTAAGCAATCTCTCCAGCCCCCCTTCTCTTCCTTACCCATCCTGAGCCATGCCACCTCCCTTTGCTTCTTCTCCTGCTTACAGATTCCCCTTTCCTACACCAACATCCTTGCCTGCTGCTACAGGCCAGCAGTTTGTCGGGCACTGCCAGACATAGACTGGAGCCTTCAGGAGAGGAGCCTGAGCTTCCAGGCATGGCTGTGGACCCCCAGGCTACAGAAGGCCACTTTCTTTCCAAGCCCAGCACACCTGAACTTAGACTCTGCCCATAGCCCTGTGAACTTTGGCCAGTTGCCTAGAAAACTGCTTATCAGCCCTTACACAGCCCATCCTCCTGAGACCCTAGATCACCTGCTGTTGTAGTCCAGTTCGCATTGCTGGTAGAAATCACCCAACCAAGAGCAGCTTCTGGGAAAAAGAGATTTATTTTGGCTTACAGGCTCGAGGGGAAGCTCCACGATGGCAGGGAAAAACGATGGCATGAGCAGAGGGTGGACATCACCCCCTGGCCAACGTAAGGTAGAACACAGCAACAGGAGGGTGTGCCAAACACTGGCATGGGGAAACTGGCTATAAAGCCCATAAGCCCGCCCCCAACAATACACTCCCTCCAGGAGGCATTAATTCCCAAATCTCCATCAGCTGGGGAGCTAGCATTCAGAACACCTAAGTTTATGGGGGACACCTGAATCAAACCACCACATTCCACCCCTGGCCCCCATACACTGATATCCATACATGATGTAAAATACAATGCATTCAGTCTGACTTTAAAAGTCCCCATAGTTTTTATCAATCTCAATGATGTTCATACATCCCCATAGTTTAAGATCTTTTAACTGAGCCATAATACCAAAATATAACCTCAAAAAACCCAGAATGGCACAGAATAAATATTCACACTGCAATAGATGACATTGGGCATAGCAAAGAAACATTCAACCAATACAAGATTTAAAACAACCAGGGCAAACATCAAACTCTGTAGCTTCAAGTCCAGCAACTCAAACCAGTGACAAATCTTCAAGTCTGATAATTCTAACCAGCAACAAGTCTCTGGCATTCCAATTCCGCCCCTCCAGCTAGGCTACTCACAGTCCTGGAAAACTTCATCGGGGCCGGCAGCTCCTCGGCAGCCATCTCATGGTCCCGGCATCTCCACTGGGTCTCCACTGCAAGCCACGGTTCATCTTCATGGCCCCATGGGGTCTCTATGCAGGCAACCAGCAAACCTGCTTCACACTGCCCATGGCCATTTCCAAAACACAAGACCGTGTTGCAAACTCAATGACCCTCTTTCCAGCATTTCTTATACTCCACAATACCAGGTAGGGTACCAATTTGTTAATCCAGGGGGGATTAAAGCAGACTTTGAAGAACAGGACACTCCTTGAGCACTCCGACCCCTTCAAAAGAGTTGACATTCTTCTTGTTGCCCTAGCGCAGGTCAGCTAGCCCAGTCTCAAAAGTTGTAATCTCTCAGTTGCAGCTAAACGGGCAGCAGTTCACCCAAAGATTTTCCTTTCTGTGCCATATCCCTCTGCACACACCAGTTCATTTCTACGCAAAGCAACCCTGCACAACTTCTCAGAACATGGGCACAAGAGCAAGCTTCTCACACAAACTGCTAGCCCAGTCCAGGCACAGCTCTTTCTCACCCTCATAAGCCAAACCTCACAGTCCATAGTTCTTACTGCATTCAGGTCTTAGAGCTCAGACCAGAATAGTCCATTAAGCTGTACTTACAGCACTGCAAGGCATCTCTTAGGCCAAGGTTTCAACTCCTTCCACTTTCCTCTTGAAAATCAGCTACAAAAGGCTGAAGCCACATAGTCAGGTGTCTAGCAGCAATCCCACTCCTTGGTACCACTTTACTGTTGCAGTCCGGGTCGCATTGCTGTTAGAAATCACCTAACCAAGAGCAGCTTCTGGGAAAAAGAGGTTTATTTGGCTTACAGGCTCGAGGGGAAGCTTCACGATGGCAGGGAAAAACGATGGCATGAGCAGAGGGTGGACATCACCCCCTGGCCAACATAAGGTGAAACACAGCAACAGGAGGGTGTGCCAAACACTGGCATGGGGAAACTGGCTATAAAGCCCATAAGCCCGCCCCCAACAATACACTCCCTCCAGGAGGCATTAATTCCCAAATCTCCATCAGCTGGGGAGCTAGCATTCAGAACACCTAAGTTTATGGGGGACACCTGAATCAAACCACCACACCTGCCAATGCTTATGTGCTAGAATGAATGTCCCCATATGCTAATTAGGCATCGGAAATGAACTTGGTATGTTCAATCCCCTTAGGACCCTTCCCCCCCACCCTCAGATGCTTATAAACCCATTTCACTGACAATAAACTGGAAGAGCTGTTCAACTTTCTCCCGGGAGTGTTTTTTTACTCTTGTCATACACTCACCCACCCCGGATTGCCTGGATGCCTTCTGGGGAACGGCAGCCAGCACCTGGACACCTGGATCAAGAATCCAGGAACCCACAGCAGTGTACATCTACAAGCAGGTAGCAGGCTCCTTCTCCATTTTCCCACTCTCAAAGTTGGGCATACTGAAGTATTTATTATACGCACTCTTTCATCTCAGACCCTCCTTCTTGGACCTCTCAAAAATACATGACAGTTTTTGATTTCTGTTTAATTTCTTTTCAGCCCTAGAGAAAGAAGCTAAGGCCTTGGCAAGCACAGCACTGAGTAACCCAACCCAGAAACCTTTATTTACTTATTTATTTTTAGATTTTCAGGGTACAGTCTCGCTGTAGCCCAGGCTGACCTGAAATTCACTATGTAATCTCAGGGTGGCCTTGAATTCATGAATTTATAGCAATCCTCCTACCTCTGCCCCCCAAGTGCCAGGATTAAAGGTGTGCAACACCACACCCGACTCCACAAATCTTTTTGATTGCACATCTGTAACCACCTTCTGAAAATCTGTACTGTCTCCTTTCGAAACAGTTTATTGGTAACAGGGCCACTGAAAGTAAAAACTAGGAATGTTTCTGAGCCTAGAGGGGAGAATCTGGGTCATTCCACTTAGCTAGAGGTCAGAAATGTCAAAAGGGTCTGGTCTTTCCTTATCTTTTTCTGCCAAAAGGAACTATTTCCCCAGATTTTTTTCCTTAAAACAGTCCCTCCTTAGATGTTTTCTTCCCTAAAGGAGTTCCCCTTTTCTAGAAAAGATAAGAAAGATAATTCCCTTTCTCTGATGATACAATACTGATCACCTACCTAGAAACCTGTCATTGGGGCTGGTTAGTTTAGCCCTCAGCCTGTCCATAAAAGATCCCAATCTGGTGGACTTTTCAATTTTCTGGAATTTCCTCTTACCTCCTTTAGGATAAGAGTTCTGCATTCCTTCCTTCCTTCCTTCCTTCCTTTAAATTCTATCTAAAGTCTCTATAATAAAATCTTTACCCTCTATGATCAATGGATTTCATTCTTTGGATTCATAAGCTAACAAAGACCTGGAAGCTACTGAATGAGTTTTGTGTGACCAGGACAGTCTGGTTAAAGCCCAACCCAGAGTCACTCATGACCATGTTGCTCTGAAAGATACCTCAATATCACCTTCCTTCCTTCCTCTCCATAGGTAATGACATGGCATTTTTATTAATGTTTCCATGTAAAAAGTATAATTTTATATATTTTTAGATTTTCTTAGATAAACAATAGCATACTTTTCTATACTGAATGATTCTAGAGATTACTCAATAGTAGTATATGGATCTCAATACTACACTGTGTAGATGTAGCGTAATATATTAAACCTCATTAATTCAAAAACCAATTAAGGGCTGGAGGGATTGCCTAGTGGTTAAGGCATTTGCCTACAAAGCCAAAGGACCCAGGTTAGATTCCCTAGGACCCACGTAAGCCAGATGCACAAGGGGGCGCATGTGTTTAGAATTCGTTTGCAGTGGCTGGAGGCCCTGGCATGTCCATATTCTCATTCTCTCTCTCTCTCTCTCCCTCTCTCTCTCTCTCTCTCTCTCTTTCTCTCCCTCTCCCTCTCCCTCTCTCTTTCTCTGTCAAATAAACAAATAAATAAAAAATAAAATATTTTAAAAACCAATTAACTATCCAGGTGTGGTAGTTCATGTCTATAATTTCAACACTGGGGAGGCTGAGGCAGGAGGATATTCTCAAGCTGAAGGCCAACCTGAGCTAAGTAGTGTGTTACTGGCCAGCCTTAAGTATACAGTGAGCCCTATTTCAAAAAACAAAAGAAAGTGGGCTGGAGAGATGACTCAGAAGTTAAGATACTTGTCTGCAAAGCCTAAGGACCATGTTCAATTCCTCAGTTCCCACATAAGCCAGATGCACAAGGTGGCTCATACCTCTCAAGTTTGTAGTGACTGGAGGCCCTGGCATGCCCATTCTTTTTCTCTCTAGCTGGTTCTCGCTCACTCTTTTTTTCTCTCTCAAATAAATAAAGAAGAAAAAGAAAATTTGTAAAAAGGCAAAGAGCACACTTTGGCAGCCTCAGTAGTAAAAGAGCCACCACAAGGTGGCGAACCGGTAGGGGATTGTTCTTGCAGAAATACCTGCTGGTTTCCTGGTGAGAGGAACAGGCCATACAGGGCTAAATTTGCTTCATATTTGAGTTTTTACACATATGATTGCTTCACCCACATAACTATATGTTTACCCATTTGGAGCCTGCATACTATAAATAACCCATGGTAACACCTAGCAACTGCTAGCCAAAGGTAAGGCTAACCCTAGTGCTATACAGATTCTAAGGGGCTTCTGCCCTTCCAAGCTCTCCCACCCAGACTGCATCAGAGACAAATTCCCCCACCCCTGATTCTCACTCTCCAGGGAATTTTCTAGCCAACTTCCGTGTCTGGGTTATGAGCTCCAGCCTGTGTCTGGAAGGGCAAGAGACTTACCAAATCATTTCTTGTTTCTACCACCTTGTGATCATGTCTTTCCTTTGATTACCCCCCAAAGAGGGGTCATTATGTAAGAGCTCACCTGCCCTGTTTTTCAGGGCATCTTCTCTCTCCCTGACTCCAGCAAATGATCCTCAAGTTTCCTTATATGTTTATTTTTTATTATTTTTTAAATATTTACTTGAGAGAGAAAAATAGGTAGGTAGAGAGAGAGAGAGAATGGGCATGCTATGGCCTCTAGCCCCTGTCAATGAACTCGAAACATATGCCTTGTGCCTCTGGCTTACGTTGGTCCTAGGGAATCGAACCTGGGTCCTTTGGCTCTATAGTCAAACGCCATAACAGCTGAGTCATCTCTCCAGCCCCCTATATTTGTTTTTAAATTCCTCTGTGTACAGTACCAATCCAGAGCCTGGAAAAGGGCCTCTGTGCACCACCCCCACCCTACCATATCTGTGAGAAACTCAAGACAAATGCATATGATTGGGGAAACTTTTTGCAAAAAATCCTGTTGGCAAATATAAGACAAAAAAACAAAAACAAAAAGGTGGTACACACCTTTAGTCCAAGCACATTCATGTTATCAATAACTTAGCATGTACACGCTGTCAATGGCATGCTCCAGTCCAAACGGCCCTGGCAGAGTACAGGGTTGAGTCTAGCCAACACTAACTTGATTCAGCATTTCAAGAAGTGCCTGAGCCCAGACAGTCAGAACACCGGGAAAGAGTGCATGGGATAATGAGAGAGGCACGGACATCACGAGTGGCTGATCACCTGACCAGCGGGACAGGACTGAGTTTGAGAATGTAAGGGTTTCTTCTACTTTACTTTACCTGTGGCCTTAACAGCACAGGTGACCAGTGTTGACAAAGAATGTTTAGAGATGCCAACTGAACTTCAGCTGTGCTCTTTGCCCTGCTCCCTCAGTGACCAGTTGTACTCCTGACCCAGAACAACGTGTGCATGCGGGAGATATGTTAACTGCCGTGGTAAGCAATGGATGTTAAAAGTAATAAACTGCCCACTGAAATGTTGAAACAGATGGGTTTAGAGTGGTAACATTGGTGAACAGTGTGTGTGTGTGTGTGTGTATTCTGGGTCAGCAGTGTTCACTGGTCCTGCTCTCTACATCCTTTCCTTTGAGCAATGTTCATTTCAGAAGCAACTGCAGCAACAGGTTCCCTCTTGGTTAAATGAATCTGAGAGTTAGTTTTCCTTCTTTCTTTGTGGCTGTGCACTAAGAAGCAGCTGGCCTACTCAGGTAAACTAATACAAGAGTTAGTATCTATAAATCCAGGTCCATACCCTAACTGGGCAGCTTTGAACTCACTATGTAACAAAATGGTCTTGAACTCCTGATCGCCCTGCCAAGTGTTGGGATTACAGGTGTTTAGGAATACATCCAGCTGAATAGAAAAACAAAAACAAAAATGTTATGGAAAGTGATAGTTCAACATTCAAGGAATCTTTTTTTGTTGTTGCTGTTGTTTTGAGGCAGGGTTTCACTCTAGCCCAGTATGACCTGGAACTCACTGTATAATCCAAGCTGGCCTCAAACTCATGGTAATCCTCCTACTCAACCTCCCCAGTGCTGAAATTAAAGGCAAAAGCCACCATAGCTCTCTCTTTTTTTTTTTTTTTTTTTTAGGGCTGAAGTTTACTGATGTCTCTCTCTCATCCAAGTACTAACCAGGCCTTATCCTGCTGCTTAGCTTCCGAGATCAGGCACATTCAGGGTGGTATAGCTATAGACTCTTTCTCTCTCTCTCTGCCCTTTTTTTGGCTTTTCAAGGTAGGGTCTCACTCTAGCGCAGGCTGACCTGGAATTCACTATGTTGTCTCAGGGTGGCCTCGAACTCACAGTGATCCTCCTACCTCTTGCCTTCTGAGTGCTGGGATTAAGGGCATGCGCCACCACACCCAGCTCTCTCTGTTTTTTTATTGGCAACTTCCATAGTTATAGACAATAAACCATGGTGATTCCCCCCCACACTTTCTCCTTCACAATTCCACTCTCCATAGTATCCACTCCCCACTCTCAATCAGTCCCACCATGCCTCTTAACATTCAAGAAATCTTAAAGAGGTATGGTAGAACATAAACATGACAAAACCACCCATGATCACAGAAAGAAAGATACTGAGAATAAGAATAACTTCTGTTGCTTTATTAAATTTTTCCTCAGAATTCTTTACAAAAATTCCATGTCACTAAAATATCACTCAACAAATAACAAGACTATGTATAGAACACTGAACAAAAAGAGATGGAAATTTTGTGTTTCTAGTTCTGAAAAGTAAATTCAAACATCTTAAATATTTACTTCATTTATAATTTCAGTAATGCTGAAAATCTGATGATCATGTTTGTAGTGATAGCCCTGTTTTTGGCTCACAAGAACAAAAACCTATTGTTCTTGTGGTATCTAAAATAAATACATCCATATATTTCCAATGAACATTGACATAAATAAATTCATCTAAAACAAAATTGTGAGTTGTACATAAATATAATTTTAAAGGAAATCAGATCAGTTTACAAGATGAATTTATCATTCTTGAGCTTACACAAAGTCTTAGTTTTTTGTTTTGTTTTGTTTTGTTTTTGCTCGTTTGTTTGAGACTCGGTCTCATGCAGCCCAGGATGGCCTCAAACTTGTTATACAGCCCATGTGCTAGGTATGCATCACCGTATGTGGCCTCAGATCTTTTTCATGAAAGAAATGTTCGAACTGTACCCTTGATGGTACTTCTACAAATAGGACATTTTCTTAAAGAAGGAGCACAGTCTTTGCACACGACCAGGTGACCACAGGGAATAAACACAATGGAGACTTCCCGGTCCATGCACACTTTGCACGTTCTCTCTTCCTGTAGTTTCCGCAATTGTTCTGCCATAGGTAGATCTAAGAAAAAAAAATTTTTTGTACTTTTGATCTTTGCAACAAGGGTCTCACTATATATCCCAGGCTGTTCTCAAACCTGCAATCTTCCTGCCTCCACCTCCAAAGTGTTTGTATTATGGGTATATGCTACCACATCCAGCAAAAAAGAAAAAAAAATGTTTTTTTCCCCTTTTCATAAATATTTTTTTAAATTTGTTTTATTCATTTATTTGCAAGGAGAAAAGAGAGAGAGAGAATGAATGGAGGAACATAAGCGTGGCAGGGCCTCTAGCCACTGCAAATGAACTCCAGATACATGCACCGCTTTATGCATTTGGCTTTATTTGGGCACTGGGGAATTGAACCCAGATTGTTAAGTTTTGCAAGTGCCTTAACTGCTGAGCCTTCTCTCCAGCCACCCCTTCTTTTTTTTTGTAAGCATTATCTTTATTATTTTTGCAACTTTTTACGGACAACCTCAGTACATATATGCACAATATCCCATGACTATAATCCTCTCCTACCTACTTTCCTTTGCCCCCTTTCCCTCCCCTCCCTCCACTGAATCCCTTCTTTCAAACTAACTACACTTTCTAACATTAGGATTTTTATTTAGTAAGCATGTATCAGTTTCTACAGTCTTTTTTAAAAATGTTAATGAACAACAATTAGCCTCTCTTTCAATGAAAGGCCAAGAAAATAAAACATTTTCCACTGGCTAAAATGTTGGTATTATTACCTGAAACATCTTCTGTAGGAATATACTTTAGGTCCTGGTGCACTAAAGGAAGAAAAGGCATTACTATGACAAATAAAGTTTATATTTAGCCATAGATTTTTATCATGTTGGCATTCACATCCAGGGCCTAGTGCATGCTAAACACACACTCTACTACTGAGCTACATCCTCAGCCCCAGAATACATTTTATATGTTGATTTACATAGTCATTTATTTAAGAAAGAGAATTATCCCTACCCCAGGCTGCCTTTGAACTCATAATCCTCTTGCCTCAGCCTCCTGAATGCTGGGATTACAAGTGGATACCACCATGTCTAGCACAGAATATAGTTTTTAAACAGTTTATTCTTTGCCAAATATTATAATTCTAAGGCAAGTGTTTAATTAATAAGTGTTTAAATTTTTGTGCAGTTACTATTTATAAATTGAGGGTTTTTTTTTCTGTTTTGGTTTTTTTTTTAAATTATTTATTTATTTATTTGAGAGAGACAGACACAGAGAGAAAGACAGGTAGAAGGAGAGAGAGAGAGAGTGGGCGCGCCAGGGCTTCCAGCTTCTGCAAACGAACTCCAGACGCGTGCGCCCCCTTGTGCATCTGGCTAATGTGGGACCTGGGGAACGGAGCCTCGAACCGGGGTCCTTAGGCTTCACAGGCAAGCGCTTAACCACTAAGCCATCTCTCCAGCCCTGTTTTGGTTTTTTGAGGTAGGGTCTCACTCTAGCCCAGGCTGACCTGGAATTCACTATGTAGTCTCAGGGTGGCCTCGAACTCACGGCAGTCCTCCTACTTCTGCCTCCCAAGTGCTGGGATTAAAGGCATGCACCACCACGCCCGGCTAACTTGAGTTATTTTTAATAATTATCAATTATTAACAAGAGCCTACTTTCTATGGACCTACAGAGTTCTCCAAAGATTTCTCTAGTACTTACCAAATAAATGCTTGTATAACAAGGGGTCAGTTTCTTGCAGAGAGTTTTTGAATGTGGTAGCTGCCATATTTCCTTTGACTAAAATAGTATCAATCAGTTTTCTTGCTTGTAAAGAAATCTGTGTTTTCTCCTTGATAACTTCATATTCTTGCTCACTAATCAGTCTGGCACTTAGTAGATGCTCCAGGATCGGAATGACACAAGTCAAATGTTGAAAGAGTGCCATTCTGTTCTTCCGGATTAATGCTAGATCATCTTTATGCAAAAAGAGAAGAGAACATAAACATGTTCAAACTCTGCTCAACTTCCTTCCATACCTACATAATACAGTGAGAATCATCTTGGATTCATATCAGTAAGGCACTGATGCTAATGGCAAAGTTTGGGGGAACTGGTCCCTTGTGCCCAGTCATAGAGTTTTATGCATGCACATATACATATGTATGCATATACATGGCATGAAAGTAGAAAGAAGACTACTGAGAGAAGGAAGCAGATTAAAGACAACAGGAAAGGGCAAGTGTAATGGGGAGAAAGAAATGTGAAGATTCCGTGTTTTCTTTTATAGTGGCATGCTCATTACTAGGGCTACACTGACTGAACTTTACATTATTAACTCATTTCATCTTCACAACAGCTTTTGGAGTAGGCCACAATTCCCTTATCTAACACATAATAAAAGAGAGCCACTACAAGGGGAGTAAACTACCAGAGGACATGAGACTAGGCTGAATGTATTCCCAGCACTCAGGAGTCTGAGGCAGGAGGACTGCTGCAAGTTCAAAGCTAGTCCAGCCTGAAGTATGAGACCCTTTCTCAGAAAAGGGGTTTAGGGATGGAGAGATGGCTTAGTAGTTAAGGTGTTTGCCTGTGAAGCCTAAGGACCCATGTTCTACTCTCCAGATCCTACATAAGCCAGACACACAAAGGCGAGACAAGCATAAGGTGGCACATGCCCACTTGGTGGCACAAACATGTGGAGTTTGCAGTGGCTGAGACCCTGGCATGCCAATTCACACTCTCTCTCTCTCTCTCAATCTCTCTAAAAATAAAATAAAGAGGTATAGCCAGGCATGGTGGTGCACGCCTTTGATCCTAGCACTTGAGAGGCAGAAGTAGGAGGAGCAACATAAATTTGAGACCACCCTGAGACTACATAGTGAATTCCAGGTCAGTCTGTGCTAGAGTGTGTCCTATCTCAAAATAAAAGGGGGGAGTTGGGGATTTGGCTTAGGAGGAGAGTGCTTACCTAGCACCCCAAGGCCACCGAGGACACATGATTAGCAAAAGTAGTAGCCTGGCAACATGAACTGTGCCTCAAGCATCCAGCAGCACAAAATACTAGTAAGCTGCTCTCTAACCAAGGGAAGTTTAGAATCTAGTAAATTGACAATTCAATTTATTTGTTTAGCCAAATCGGAAATGATGAAAACAAATAAATGAAAACATTTTTAATTTTTCAATTTTCCTTTTTTTTTTTTTTTTTTTTTTTTTGGTTTTTCGAGGCAGGGTCTCACTCTGGCTCAGGCTGACCTGGAATTCACTATGTAGTCTCAGGGTGGCCTCGAACTCACGGCGATCCTCCTACCTCTGCCTCCCGAGTGCTGGGATTAAAGGCGTGCGCCACCACACCCGGCTACAATTTTCCATTTCTTTTAATTCCATTTTAAACTGAGATGTTAATTATGTCCACAAATCAGCACGTTGCCACTACTCCAAGTATTTTGATAAGAAGAGAGGTGAAAGGCATAGCTGCCCTGTGAAGAATAAAACTTATCAATGACTATCTCCCTACCCCTTGGGGTCTTCATTCTCCTGCAAGATCTAGATTTGTATCTACCAATTTTTTTGAGATAAAGTCTTGCTCTAACCCAGGCTGACTGGATATTCACTATGTAGTCTCAGGCTGGCCTCAAATTCACGGTGATCCTCCTACCTCTGCCTCCCAAATGCTACCACACCCAGCTAAAATTTATATTCTGAAGCTACAATTTCATTTTCTGTTTGTACTATAACTTATTAATCTATTTTTTTCTGAGGCAAGCCTAACGGACTGCCTTTTTTTTTATTATTATTTTTATTTGAGAGCAACAGACACAGAGAGAAAGACAGATAGAGGGAGAGAGAGAGAATGGGCGCGCCAGGGCTTCCAGCCTCTGCAAATGAACTCCAGACACGTGCGCCCCCTTGTGCATCTGGCTAACGTGGGGAACCGAGCCTCGAACCGGGGTCCTTAGACTTCACAGGGAAGCGCTTAACCGCTAAGCCATCTCTCCAGCCCGGGACTGCCTTTTTTAACTCAAGAGAGAGAGAGAAGTGAGAAAGAATTGGCATGCCAGGGCCTCCAGTCACTGCAATTGAACTCCAAACACATACGCCCCCTTGTGCATATGTGCAACCTTGCAGGCTTGCATCACTGTGCATCTGGCGCATGTGGACCTGGAGAGTCGAACATGAATCAGGCTTTGCAGGCAAGCGCCTTAACCACTAAGCTATCTCTCCAGTCCATGAATCTAATTTTTTAAATTAATTATCATGTAGGTTACCATGGTCCACAAAGCTATTTCCTTTTTAAATTTTTGTTTCATCCTGTTGGGTTTCTGAGACAGGGTCTCATTATGTAGCTCTGGCTGGCATCTAACTTGCAATTAACCCTCCTGCCTCTTCCTTCTGAGTCATGGGATTACAGGTGAGCTTTATCACACCTGGAAAAAAATATTTTTTATTGTTAGTACTTTATTTTCTACTATAAAGCTATTTCTGTGACATAAAACACACAAGGCAGCCTGTCTAAAGAACAGTTTTAGGAGAGAAGTTTGTTAGATTTTCAATGCATTGCACTCACAAATACAATCTCAAAAAGAAAAAATAAGGTGCTTAGTCAAAAGGTCAAACTCCAGGTATGCATGCTGAAGATAACCGAAGCTCTGATAATAAATGACAGAGGGGCCTAAAGCAATGTCTGTCACAGTGCTAGTGCTCTGTACAGAAGACTAAACATATCCAAAGCCAAGCCTGTAGGGCTAAAGACATGGCTCAACAGTTAACAGCACTTGTTTGCAAAGCCTGATGGCCTGGGTTTGATTTTCCAGTACCCCCGTAAAGCCAGATGCATGAAGTGGTATATGCGTCTGCAGTTCATTTGCAGTGGCAGAAACCCTGGTATGCCCATCTGTCTCTCCCTGCTTGCAAATAAATAAAAATATTTTTTTGCCAGGTATGGTGGCAGATGCCTTTAATCCCAGCACTCAGGAGGCAGAAGTAGGAGATCATTGTGAGTTCAAGGACAGCCTGAGAATACATAGTGAATTCCAGATCAGCCTGGGCTAGAGTGAGACCTTACCTTGGAGGGGGAAAAAAGCCAAACTTGAGTAATTTGAAGAGTAGGAATAAAGAAATAATAGCTGAAACATAAAGATTCAGGGCAATGCATTCTGTTTAGTTATCTACATTAGAAAAGCAGTAGGGATTAAAAGATAATAAGATGATTTACATTTGATGTTGGAGTTTATTAGTTTTTCAATCCAAGATTTATTTGATTGCATTTTGCTTAAATTAACATAAAAAGCTCTCTGAAATTTTCAAGCTTTTTGAAACTTGGTTTTGATAGTTAAGACAAGTCTCATTTCAATGCCATAGACAATAAAGGTGTGAAAATTTAATTATACCATTAGGGTATGTTATTTATTCTGAAAACTATCTGAAAATTGCTTCTTTGGTCACACAATTGACAAATTAATCACTCATTATCTTCAGAAAACTGTAAGATAATTATTAACCTAAGTGTCACTATTTTCTTTCACTCAATCAGATATTTCTTGAGGACACCTGTCATACAGGGAACTGAGCAGTGGAGACAGAAGGGGAGGCCAAGAAGCTGAGCTCAGCTGTAGTGGTTTTTTTTTTCTTTTTTAAACTTCCATGTATATATTGTACATAGTGTTATGTTACATAAAATATTACTTAGTTGAGATAGGGCCTCACTCTGCTAAACCCCAGGCTACTCTCAAACTCCTACCTCAGCCTCCCAACTGCTTGAATCACAGACAGTAATCCCATGCCATCTTAAAGCTCTTTTTGACAATGTAAATCCTTGAATGTTATTGACTTGGAGTCATCTTTGGAGAGTGTTCACCTTGTTTGGAAGAAATACGCATATTTTCTAGGTGGCTAGATTTAGATTTAATGTGCTCTCTCCACAAATATGCATGTTCTTTTTCTATTTTTGCCTAGGCTGACCTGGAACTCACCATATAGTCTCAGGGTGGCCTGTGGAAAGACTCTACTCCTAAAAATCTACCTGCTTCAACATGTAGATCAGTGGAACAGAATAGAGGACCCAGATGTAAGCCCAAGTAGCTATAGCCACCTGATATTCAATAAAAATGCCCAAAATACTCATTGGAGAAAAGACAGCCTCTTCAGCAAATGGTGTTGGGAAAACTGGATATATATCTGCAGAAGGATGAAAATTGATTCTTCTCTCTCGCTTATGCGTGAGAATGAAAACACGTAGTAGCAGAGGCCAGTAAGTTAAAAAGGAGACATAAAGGGAAGAGAAAGGAAGGGAGGAGGGTATTTAATAGGTTGATATTGTATATATGTAAGTACAATGATTGTTAAGGGGAGGTAATATGATGGAGAATGGAATTTCAAAGGAGAAAGTGGGGGGGGAGGGAGGGAATTAACACGGGATTTTTTTTATAATCACGGAAAATGCTAATAAAAATTAAAACAAAAAAAACTACCTGTTTCTTTTTCCTCGACTGTTCTTTCTTTCTCCTCTTCTCTCATCTCATCTTCTGCATCAAGCAAACCTATGACAAGATCACTGACGGTCTTGTAATTCTCTCCAGTGGTCAGGATTTGACGCTGAACAGTCTGCTTTACCAGGCTTCTACTAAAACCCATTTCCAAGGCAGCTTGGACCACAGGCGTGTTCATCATGACTGCATCCTCTGAAGAACTTTCTCCAGGGCCAAGATGAACAACTGTACGGAACACAGGATTTATGCATGAGAATGGGGAGAGGTGGAGGGAGTTACTTACCAGAGCACATGCAACTTACTATTCACTACACCCCCTGGAGAAAATACCTTCCCCATCCCCTAGCAACCTTTAACTGCCACTAACTGCTTAGGGAGTGACGGGGGCTCCTGCCTTCACCATCCATGACTGAATATTGGGTGGGACCAATATTGTGCAGGTCTCATGCATCACCTTCAATCTTAACAGTACCAAATGGCTCAACTTAATGCAGGAACAGTTATCATGATACATACTTGGTGACTCAGCATTTTCCTCTTCTGTAGTGTCTGATGTGGTTAACAGCTACAGGGGGGGAAATGTACATAAGTTAAAATATAAACTTTATTCTCATTCCACTGACTATGACTAGGGAGTTTTTGAACCTCCTACTGTTTTAAAAGCTCTTGTTTGCTTAATCAAGAACATTAGAAGGAGCAATAGGATTTGCAAGTCTTTTAAAGAGAAATTTACATAGTAAAACTGTTAGATACTACTATGATGGTCAATTTTTCCTTTAAATAGTTTAATTTATTGCCAAGTGAATTAAAACATGGCTTTCAGAGAAAAGTGATAAATATTATTTTGGGGATCAATTTTTCTTTCTTTTTTTTAACTACCAAAGATTTTATTATGACAAATATTGTTCCAAAGTAGACATTTAGTATTTTTCAATTTTTCTTAACAGTACTTTCTAAGATTATGTTGTGAGCTGGGCATGGTAGTACACACTTAATCCCAGCACTCATGAGGCAAAGATAGGAGGATCACTGAGTTGGAGGTCACCCTGAGACTACATGGTGAATTCCAGGTCAGCCTGGGCTAGAATGAGACCCTACCTCAAAAAGCCAACCAATCAATCAATAAATAGGATTATGTTGTGGGAAAAGAGAGATATTTTTAAAGCAACTCTTTCCTTTTCACTAAAGCTCCACTCTGTCATTATGAGACACACACACAAAGAAAAGGAACTTGCCCTACCTGTTCAAGTAGATAAGGGTAACTGTCTTGAACTTGAGTGATGAATTCTTGTCCTTTAGTTCTTATCAAGTACTCACACCTAAAATATAAACAAAATGAAACTCAGGGGGTTACTTTATAAAAAGTGAAATTAAAGTTCAATAACAAATCCTCATTTCAAGTGCTCATCTCACTTGAAATCAGTTAAACACCATTTAAGATCACAAGTTCTAGAGTTAAATTTAGAAAGATTGAAAAAAAAAAAAAGTAGCCCAGAGAAATAATTCTGTGTGTTTGTTTTTCTTCACAAATGCTAGCATGGTAAAGCTAGCTTATGTCTATCATACACTAGGATGCAAATTTTTAAAAATAGTTTATTTGTTCATTTATTTGAGATACAAAGAGGCACAGAGAGAAAGTGGGTGCACCAGGGCCTCCAGTCACTGCAAATGAAATTCAGATGCATGCACTACCTTATATATGTGGTTTATGTGGGTCCTTAGGCTTTGTAAGCAAGCACCTAACCGCTAAGCAATCTCCCCTGCCCTAAGATGCAGGTTTTTGTTATCCACTAATCCATTTCCCCAGCCCCAAAATGCAGGAAATTTTTTTAGAGACAGAGGGAGAAAGAGGGAGAATCAGCATGCCAGGGCCACAACCACTGCAAGTGAACTCCGGATGCTTGTGCTACCTACTGGGCATGTTACCCTTGTGCATATAGCCAAGGTGGGATCTGGAGAACCAAACATGGCTCCTTTGGTTTCACAGGCAAGCACCTTAAGTGCTAAGCCATCTCTCCAGCCCAGATGCAGGAGTTTTAAAGACAGGATCTCACTCTAGCCCAGGGAGGCCTAAATTTACTATGTATTCTGGGTTGGCCTCAGATTTGTGGCAATCCTCCTGTCTCAGCCTTCTAAGTGCTGGGATGTACAGGTGTGAGCCGCATACCTATCAGATTCAGATATTTGTTGTTGCTGTTGTTTGTTCGAGGTAGGGTCTCACTCTAGCTCAAGCTGACCTGGAATTCACTGTGTAGTCTCAGGGTGGCCTCGAACTCACAGCATTCCTCCTATGTCTGTCTCCCAAGTGCTGGGATTAAAGCCATGTGCCACCACTTCTGGCTCAGATTCAGATATTTTTGTGTGAAGGTTTAAGTCTGTTTTGAAAGTGCCACCTATCTATGTTAACTTCAATTTTATTTACTACTAGCATTTTTTCATATAGTTCAAATATTTTATAAAATTTTGCTATTTTATGTTTATCAGGATAATTCATACTTCAGCTAATTTTGTTTATTGTATGTTGGGCAGAGCTAATCTGTTCGTGGGGTGGTCGATGTTTCAAGTGAGCATAAGCATACATAGAACCGCTGCACGCTCGTTCAGCGCAGAGGAAGCAGCAGAGACATTGCAGGGAAAGTAAAGTTGCTATAGGCAGGGAGGGCATGGCTGGCATGCTGTCAAGGCTGAGTAGCTGAGAGTGAAGAGCATCTCTGCCTACTCTAGTTCAGTGAGGCTGCTTGAAGCCCCTCACAAGATTCCCAAAGGTACACTCATGTGTGACATTAAAAACACAAAATGGGGCTGGAGGGCTGGCTTAGCAGTTAAGGCATTTGCCTGCAAAGCCAAAGTACTCAGGTTTGAGTCCCCAGGACCTAGGTTAGCCAGATGCACAAGGTGGTGCATGCGTCTGAAGTTCACTTGCAGTGGGCTGGAGGCCCTGAAATGCCCACTTTTTCTCTCTCCCCCCTCCCTCCCTCCCTTTTCCTTCCTTTCTGTCAAATCAATAAAAATAAAATTTAAAAAAAGAAAACATAGGACAGGGATGGGAAGATGGCTTAGTGGTTAAGGTTCTTGCCTGCAAAGCCTAAGGACCCAGGTTCAATTCCCTAGTACCCACATAAGCCAGATTCACAAGGTGGCACATGTGTCTGGAGTTCATTTGCAGTGGCTAGAAGTCCTAGAGCACCCATTCTCTTCCCCCCCCCCCGTCTCCCCCCCCTTCTCTTGGTCTCAAATAATTAAACAAACTATTAAAAAGATAGGACAGGGAAACAGAAAATCCTCTAAATAGGTGATCCTACACTCCTCCATAACCATTTATAAGCTGAAAACTCAAAAAGAAAGATAAGAAAGAACAAGGAAACTGGATGCATCTCACATTATTTACAAGTTTGGCAATTTCCAGAGAATAAGCATCCATTGATGCACTTCAAGGTGAATGCATGGCAGTTTCTGTATTCACAACACTGCCACCATGGAAAGCACTTTTGCCAAAGCCAATGTGGGGCTAGAGGGATGGCTTGGTGGTTAAGGTGCTTGCCTGTGAAGCCTTAAGGACCCAGGTTCAGTTCCCCAGAATCTATGTAAGCCAGATGCAATAGTGGCACATGTGTCTGAAGTTCATTTGTAGTTGCTTGAGGCCCTGACACATTCACTCACTCTCTCTCATGAATAAAATTCTTTTTAAAAGCCCATGTGGCTGTTCTTCACATTTTTCAATATCTGTATTACTATGGGCCACAGGGATGCTATAAAGACAGACCTTATGTTGGTTTGATTCAGGTGTCCCCCATATACTTAGGTGTCCAGAATGCTAGATTCCCAGCTGATGGAGATTTGGGAATTAATGCCTCCTGGAGGGAGTGTATTGTTGGGGACAGACCTATGGGTGTTATAGCCAGTTTCCCCTCGCCATTGTTTGACACACTCTCCTGTTGCTATTGTCCACCTATGTGGGCCAGGGGATGATGTTCACCCTCTGTTCACACCGTTTTCCCCTGCCATCATTGGAGCATCTCCTCAAGCCTGTAAGCCAAAATAAACCTCTTTTTCACACAAGCTGCTCTTGGTTGGATGATTTCTACAAGCAACGTAACCTTACTGCAAAAGGCCTATATAAAAATGTGTACAATGGGAGCTGGAGAGAGAGAGGGCTTAGCAGTTAAAGGCTCTTGCTTGCAAAGCCCAACAGTCTGAGTTTGATTCCACAGTACCCATGTAAAGCCAGATACACTAAGTGGCACATGTTTGCGGCAGGAGGCCCTGTCATGCCAATTCCCTCTCTCTCTTTCCCTGTGTGTCTCTCTTTCCTTGAAAGTAAATAGATTTTAAAATATGACATCACCAGAAAAAAACACTGTAAAAAATAAAATAAAAGCCAGGCATGGTGGTGCATGCCTTTAATCCCAGCACTTGGGGGGCAGAGGTAGGAGGACCGCCATGAGTTGAAGGCTACCCTGAGACTACATAGCGAATTCCAGGTCTGCCTAAGCTAGAGTGAAACCCTGCCTCAAAAAACAAAAACAAAAACAAAAAAAAATACACACACACACGTACATATACACACATATACAATGAAGAAAATAGGAGGCAAGTTTAGTGATCAAAATGAGTTAATAAAAATTTTAGCCATAAAAAATATTATCACAGGCCACCTGGCTTGGAGTATAAAAGAATGTAAAGGAATCAAGGAGGAAGACACAAGAATAAAATGCTACAAAGTGATAAAAACAGGTGAGGAGAATCTGTTTACCAAGGCATCCCTATTTGGTATTGAACTACCACACATCCTTCCCATGTTGACCTCAGATTCATTTTGTAGCAGAGGCTTGCCTTGAACTTTTTGTTTGTTTGTTTGTTTGGGCCTTAAACTGTTCATCCTCCTGCCTCCACCTCCAGAAGCAAAGATTGCAGGCACATGCCACCACATTCAGAGTTCTTTTTCTTTTCAAGGTAAGGTCTCACTCTAGCCCAGACTGACCTACAGCTCACTCTGTATTCCCAGGCTGCCCAAAAACTCACAGCAGTTCTACTACCTCTGCCTCCCAAGTGCTGAGCTTAATGGCATGACCACCACGCCTGGCTCCCTTATCTTTTAATCCATGGTATTTATCATCTTCCAAAATGCTACATAACTAGGTTCATATTAACTGTCTGCCCTCTTTTCTATCGAGTGAGCTGAGGGTACCAGGGAGTCTTATGTTCAACTGAATATTTTACACACTTAATGCAACATCTGGCAACAGATGACCTATTGGGAAATACTCAATGAGAGGAAATATGTCCAAGATACATATTTAACTATTTGAAAGAAATGAAAACTAGTTAGGGTATCTACAATTTTGATTTACTACTAGCACTACTACTATGCAAAACTGCATACATCCATCGCATTGGTACATGTATTTCATATATATGTATATTTTTAGCAGTGTCTAAAGGAACATTCACTAGATAGGAACTGTTTATTTGCTGAACACTTTAGTTTTATTATTCTGTCCTTTCCTATACTATGTAGCTTTTTTTTTTTTTAAGGTAGGGTTTCACTCTGGTCCAGGCTGACCTGGAATTCACTATGTAGTCTCAGGGTGGCCTTGAACTCAAGGTGATCTTCCTACCTCTGCCTCCCGAGTGCTAGGATTAAAGGCGTGCACCACCATGCCCAGCTATACTACGTGAGTTTTAAAAACATATTTTTATTTTTATTTATTTAATCGAGAGAGAGAGAGAGAATGAAAGCACCAGGGCCTCCAGCCACTGCAAAGAACTCCAGATGCTGCATGTGGCACTTTGTGCATCTGGCTTACATGGGTACTGGGGAATCAAACCTGGGTCCTTAGGCTTTGCAGGCAAATGCTTTAACTGCTAAGCCACCTTCCTTTCCAGCCCCTTATGTGACTTCTTACAATGAGCATGTATCATTTTTACATATATATTTTTTTGCATGTACGTATGTGCATGTGTGTATGTTTGTTCATATGTGTATGGGCACAGATGTGTGTGTTCAGGCCCACAGGTCAACATCAGGTGTCTTTCTCAATCACTCTCCAACTTATTTATAGAGACTAGGTTTCTCACTGGACCCAGAGCTCACCAAACCAATTATATTCACTGGCTAGCTTGTCCCAAGGATCCACCTGCCTCTGGCTCCTGAGCGCTGGGAATACAGGTGCACACCACTATGCCAGGGATTTATGTGGACCCGGGAATCCAAACTCATGATTAGCAAGTACTTTACCATTTGCACTCACCTAGCCCTCAAATATATGTTTCTAAAAACATTATTCCAAACCGATTTCTTCCATGTTTAACTGATCAAAACCTTCTAAGCAATTCATTTTTCTTTTAATATAACCCATCCTAAACTCATTCACAAATGTATTTTTGAAACAAATAGTAATGTAATCACTGAGTATAAGATAAACACATATAACCCATCTTGTGACTATTCCAAATGCCTGCAAAGAAAATTTCAAGACATTTACCTTGGAAACCACTTGGCATGTTCCACCCATGGATCATCTCCCAGGTCCCAACATCTCAGTCCACCATCACAGCAAAAACATTTGACATCATCACTGTGACCTGAAATTAATTTTAAACCAGAATTTACGAATACATATCATTTGTCCACTAACATGTATAACACAAAACAGGTGAATTTTGTAAATGACCAGGTTTTAAGTTTCTTACCTGTATAGTAGAAACCTGCACTTGCAAGTTGCTGAGGATGGACAAGAAAGCTTGAAGGCCAGTTAAAGAATGTTTTAAAGCGTGCCATGTGTGTTTGCATGCTCAGATTAGAGACAGAATATCTCAAAGTGCCTTGAAGCTGATCTTTTAGAAATGGGCAATTGGGAAAATGCCTCCGGTGTTCTGACATAGCATCATCCTTTGGTTCCCAATTGCTCAATTTTCCACCACACGCAAAGCAAGCCACCATGTCTCCAGGTCCAACATAGTAGAAGCCTGCTCTGGCCAGCTCTGCTGGTGACAGGAAGCTCAAGGGCCACATGTGGTAAGTGAGCAGTCTGTCCTGCTCGGTGTTCATTGCACAATGGTAAGCACCTGTCCTCAAAGCAGGAAAGTCCTGATTTGCTCTGAAGTTCACAGGATTGCACGGAAAGCTGGAGTAGGAACCGCTGAAGTAGCTGGTGTTTTCCAAACTTGGCAATAATGAAGGCATGGCATTGGTCATGGGAGAAGGATAAGAAGGCTGGGGGCTGCCTTCCAAATTATTGATTGAGTTCAGATTCTGCACGAAGCTACAGCTGGGATACAACTTTCTGTGCTTTTCAATAGGACTGTCTCCTTGTTTCCAGTTGTCCAGCATCAGGCCACAACAGAAGCACTTGACCTTGTCATTGACACCCATGTAGTAAAAACCTGCTCTAGCAAGATTCCTTTCTGAGACAGGAACCCCAGCAGGGAACGTGGAATATGTGGACATTCGGTACAGCTCACATGAAAAATCATATTTCAATTCAAACCTGTTGGCACCTTTCATCAAATTGGACAAGATGATGCTATCTTCTGCTATGTTCATAGTGAAATGGATGTGGAGGGAGAGGGACCAGCCTTTCTCTGGGGAGGTAGTTTTGTGCATGGCTTTTGATTTGGTCGATTTTATTACTAGGTTGAACACCAAAAACTTTTTTATTTATTTATTTTTTTTTTGGTTTTTCGAGACAGGGTCTCACTCTAGCCCAGGCTGACCTGGAATTCACTATGGAGTCTCAGGGTGGCCTCAAACTCATGGTGATCCTCCTACCTCTGCCTCCCAAGTGCTGGGATTAAAGGTGTGCGTCACCACACCCAGCTCCTAAAACTTTTTTATGCATGTGGAGTTTCAGCATGGTTAGAACATAAATTCTATTCTGATAAGTTTTTTTTTTAATATTTATTTATTTATTTATGAGCAGAGACAGATGTAAGAGAGAGAAAGAGTACACCAGGGCCTCAATCACTGCAAATGAACTACAGACACCTGCAACACCTTGTGCAGCTGGCTTACATGGCTACTGGGGAATTGTACCTGAGTCCTTAGGCTTCACAGACAGGCACCTAAGCCATCCCTCCAGTCCCTATTCTGAGAGATTTTTAAGGCATGATCATGTGCAGTGGCACCACTTCTATACACACCACACAAATAGGATGCCTATGGTGAGAGTCAAAGCCTTTCTGGAAGCATATTGTCTTAGGCCATCAGGTCAATTTGTATAAGGTATATTCACAGGTGGGTCAGCTTTTGCAAGTTTACGGTATTCCTCCAACATGCAGGTAAAATGCCTAAGTCCCAAAACTGACTTCTTTCCACAGTTGACAGCTATGCCTGCACAAATATTTGACAGCAAAGGTATTCAAAATATTATCTATTTTTATTTTTTTAATTGTGAAATTTGATAGCCCGGGGAATAAAGCACAAGATCTACCTCACAGGAGGGAAAGAATACATTATTAACATGTTTCAAGTATGACTTACTATTTATTAGTAAATCACTTCTGAGTGAATAACACTGGCAGGGAGCAAGCAACAAAGCTTGGTGGCTTTTCTGCGGCTCACTTGCTAGCATCCTTTCTTAAAGCTCATAGACACGTGCTTTCCTACTGCAGATGCTGCTGTTGCACCTCCAGGTGCAGAATATATTCTTCTTACTCCATCAAAATAAATAATTGGGTCTAACCTCATTACTTGTTTCAATAGTTAAAACCTTAACCCATTGTCATAATTTTTTTTCTTTGAGGTCCTATAAGCTTTCTTTCAGAATAAATGGGCTCATTTGTCAAAATGTAACCATTTAGCCATCATCCTGTTTCTCATCTTTCAGAGAGATAAAGCATGGTGAAACAAAGCAAATTTTAGAACTTGAAAATACCACTGGCTTTGTGATAGGATAATTCTTCACCTCTGATCATATTTTATCTTTCCTACTTTAAATTTATTGTGCTCAACAAAAAAGTTTGTTCTTGACTGCTCTCTGTCACTGTGGAAGTCTTTTTGAATGTCAAAGATTTCATTGATAAATTTCTCTAATCTTGCAGAAGTGTGACTCTTAATTCCTTGTTCTGAATAAATGGCCCTCATTTTCAAATCTTTCCTTTATTTTTTCCACACCAGCCAGTGTAAGGAAGGTTGCCTAGCCAAGTTTGAAAAGAGTGCTTCAACAGTATGCCCCAGCTACAATCACATCTTTCCTTCCACACATCAAATATATAACAAAAATAATTATCATTATATCTCATATAATTAGATTAGATTCTTTAGGGTAATATTCCTCAGATAATAATTCAAAAAGTCCAGTTCACTATTAGTTTGTTTATTCATGCACAAAACTACCTCCCGAGATTAGACTAAGTCCCTTGTAAGGGTTTTAGGCCTCCATTGTGAGATGCTTTGGTTTACAGAAGAAACTGGGAAAAAGCAAGAAGCAATTGAATAGTTTGCCTCCTTGATAAACCTGTTCAAAATACAAAAAATAGAGAAAGTCTTAAATGTCAAATAATTCACAGACATAACACAAACATCTCTATGATCTTTCTTTCTTTTACTTTATTACTGTTTGTATTTTTGGACATGGCCTGTCTATGTTCAGGCTAGCCTCAAACTCATGATCCTCCTGCCTCACACATGCTAGTGCTAAGATGACAAGCATGTGCCACCACACTAAGCACAATGATCTTTTTCTTAAAACAGTTTCACAAAAATAGAGCGTTTGCACCAGGCGTGATGGTGCACGCTTTTAATCCCAGCACTGGGAAGCAGAGGGAGGAGGATCACCATGAGTTCAGGGCCACCCTGAGACCCTCAGATCAGCTTGAGCTAGAGTGAGACCCTTCCTCTGGAAAAAAAAAAAAAAAAAGAGCACTTGCATAATGTACAATGCACAAGATGCTAAGCTAATCTGAGCTTCAGCTGGAGGTGTGGCTCACCCAAGGTCCTGGGTTCAGTTGTCAGCACCAGAAAAAAAAAAAGAAAGAAAGATATAGCAGGCACTATAGAGACCTAAGAACCCCCCACACACACACAAAACTGCATGTCACGATCCCACGGTCCATGGATGCTTTATGTCTGCCTGCACTGAAATGAGTATAGTGTTTGCTAAATTTGCAAACTTTTTTATTTAAAAATTTATCTATACTTAAGAAGACTCATAGAGTTTCTTCACACTCTTTACTCAGCTCCCCAAAGTTAACATCTTACATAACCATGGTGCCACTATAGAAAGTAGAAAAAATTCCCTATTTATTCCTTGCTGGATTTCATTTTATGAAATCCTCCTGCTAACTTTTTATTTTTTTTTCTTTGTTACTATTTAACAGAAGGTCTCACACTCTAGCTCAGGCTGACTGTGAATTCACAGCAATCCATTTATTTCAGTCTCTGAAATCCTTACAACCATAAGCCACACTATCTGCTTCTTTCATATGAATTATATGATTAATCAGCTCAATTGTAAAATTTCCAAGTGTGCATATATATTGCTTTGGCCATGTCCACCCTCCTTCTACCCTCTCTTGCCCTCCCCCCATTCCATATCCCTCTTGCTAATAGTCTCTTTAGAGAAAATAAGCCACACTTGTATCTGTCTCTGGGTTATTTTGCTTAACATGCTGATCTCCTATTCTACCTATTTTCCTATAAACAACATACTTTCATTCCTCTTTATGGATGAGTGGGGCTCCACTGAATGTATATTGAACATATATACTATCCTGTAAAGATAGCCATGCATCGGTTGACAGGCACCTAGCCTGCCCCATTTTGAACAGTAGCACAATAAAAATGGGTGTGCTGGTGTCTCCACTGTATGTTTACTTATGTTCCTGCAGGCATGTGTCTGAACGTGGTACCTGGATCATGGCACCAGGACTCAGTTCAAGAAAACTGCATATTGGTTTCCATAGCGGGTATGCTACTTTTAATTCCCAGCAAAGTGTATAGGGTTTCTTTTCTCCACATCCTTACTAGTGGTTGTAGGAGCCAAAAAACTGAGATTGACACAAGGTTAATTCATCCAAATGAATTAGCTAAATTTCAACAGTTTTCCAAATCAGTTTTTTTTCTAGAGCCACAATATTATTTGCATGTATGCATGTGTTCAAGTGTGTGTGTGTGTGTGTGTGTGTATAGGTCATAGGACAACCTCAAGTATCATTCCTCAGGTGCCATCAACCTTTTTTTTTGGTTTGTCGAAGTAGGGCCTCACTCTGGCTCATGCTGACCTGGAATTCACTATGTAGTCTCAGGGTGGCCTCAAACTCTCGGCAATCCTCCTACCTGTGCCTCGTGAGTGCTGGGATTAAAGGCATGTGCCACCACGACTGGCATCCACCATTTTTTGTTGTTCTTGTTGCTGTTTTCCAAGGCAGGTTCTCACACTAGCCAAGACTGACCTGGAACTCAGCCTGTAGTTCCAAGCTGGCCTCAAACGCACAGCAATCCTCCCACCTCAGCCTCATGAGTGCTGGGATTAAAGGTAAGGTGTGCATCAGGCCTGACTAACTTTTTTTTTAAATGTAGGTAATGTCCCACAGCAATCTAGATTCCAGACTTCTGAAAAGTGAGATGACTGGACAAGTCCAGGTCTGGGTTCCTACATGGCAGCAGCACCCTTAGAAAACCCCTGCTCTCTGCTCCAGCCCTGAACTTTGACCCCTGCTATTTGCCACTGGACTCTTGCCAATGTTTCCTCTCTCAGTAGAAAATTATGAGAAGGTGAAATTGCTGAAATAATTATGTCCACCAGAAGTAACATAAAAGAAAGATGAAGATAAATTTTTCCACAAAATATGGTAACTTCACATCTTTGTGGAAAGGATAATTAATTTATTCACATCAAATATTTAAGTCAAATTTGTTGTTGATACTCCTTTTGAGACAAGTTCTTGCTTTGTGCTCAAGGCCTTGAACTTGGAGCCATCCTCCTGCCTCAGCCTCCCAACCTCTGGGATTATCACAGGCACCTTGCCCTGGACTCCAATGGCCTCACTTTTACTCACACTGGCCTTCCACATAGGAGCTGTCTGAACTTTCAAATGGAAACAAGCCCAGTATTCTTTCAACCTCACTTTCCACTCTAGCAAGTGCTCTGCCTCCCCCTCCCTTCACAGCAAACTGAACACGTGTCTACAGACAATGAGCCCACTTACTGTGCATGCCTGCACCCTTAAAACACTCTCCATATTCATACCACCAGTGGCTTCTTTGCCCACACCCACACAGAAGCTTGTGCATCTGATGACCCTGGGCCCACATCCTCTTAGGTGAAGTCTGCTCCCTTGACTTCTCCAACACCACAGTCTCAGAATTCCTTTCTACTAATTCCTTCTCAGATGGGCTGGCTGGGGACTCCAACCTCTTCTCTGCTTACTTTCCCATTTTCGGTAGACCCCAGGGCTGTTGGGTGTCCACACCCTCTGGGACACTTGGCCTGTCCATCTTTCTGACCCTGTTGGGTATATGTTCCTTGTCTCCATGTAACTGCTTCAGAGTAACAACTATGCTTTATTTCTGTCCCAGTCTTCCTACAACACCCACAGAACCTGGATATAATAATAGGCCTTCAGACTTCTTGCTTTTTTTTTTTTTTTTTTTTTTTTTTGAGACAGGTCTCATCGTAGCCCAGGCTGGCCTCCACCTCTCAAGTTTATTACAGGCATGCACTGCCATTCCCGGGAACACTTCTTCCTGAAGTCCAATTTAGTGGACCAAACTGAGCCCGGGTCCTTCAATTTTACACCTCTGACTATAAAACTGGCTTGGGAATGGTTTAATACAGGATTTGGAGTCACATATCTTTTACAAAGAGAGCAACCTAGTTTAAATAAATCTCCGTGTGCCCGTTTCTTCATTGTCAAATGTAGATAATAATGGCACCCGCTTCTTATGATTGCGATAAGGAAATGTGAAAATAAATCACATGTAAAATTTTCAGAGCAGAACCCAGCATCTAGTAGACAGGTGAACAACTCCACACATTTGATGACTAGATTAAGAGCGCTTCCCAGTAAGGAAGATGGTGGTGGCTCATGTCTGTCACCCCAGCCCTTCGAAGAAGGTTGAGGCAGGAGGACTGATGGGGGCTCAAGGCCAGTCTGGACTAGTTAGTGAATTCTAGGCCAGCCTGAGCTATCCTGTGCATAACCGTCTTAACTCTCCCCGTTCCATTCCCCCCCCCCAAAAAAAAGGAGCATTGCTAGTGCTGTTCAGTCACCAGCGGGGAGCATCCCTCATGTGATCAAACATCGAGTCCTTACGGTGCCAACTTTCTGCTGCCCACTGACACTGGGCGATACCTCTGGGCCATCGAATTACAACGCCAGGGCTTCCACGGTCGGCTGGCTCGCCCCCAAGGTGAAACCAGCCCAGAGCACCGGCAGGAGGGAGCCAGGAAGCGAGGGAGCTGCGACAGCTCTGAGGTCGCCGTGCTCCTCGGCCCGGCGGATCTGGGCGGTCTGTTCAGCAGCCACCCCCGGGCCCGGCCCCTGCCCGCGCCCCGGCCCCCGCCCGCGCCCCGGCCCCCGCCCGCGCCCCGCGCACTCACCGCAGCGCCGCGGCCGCTCTCCGCACGGCCGGGAGAGAGTGGCTCGGCCCCCGCCCGCCCCGCGCCCCTTAAGTGCGGCGCCCGCCGTCCCCACCCCGCGCGGGGCTTTCCTGCGGCGCTCCGGGGAACTCCAGCGGTAAGAACCGCGCGCTTCCCAGTCCCGCTCGGGGATTTCCGCCCCCGGCACGGCGTGGCTTCCTCGGCTCCTCGGCGCTGGGGCCTCGGCGAAGCGGAAAAGCGGATGTGGAGAAGAGGTCCCGCAGGCCGGCGCCCGCGCCCCCGCCCCCGCCCCGCTGACCCGGTCCCAGACCCCAGAGAACCCGGACAGCTTTCCGGTCTAGAACACCTACCGAGAGCAAGTTTGGCATTAAGAAAGAAAAATCACCTTGTAATTTTGTGAAATCTTTCTGGTTTATTTTCACTTTTTGTTTGGATCAAGAACACGATGAAAGGAAGCATTGGAATAATTTTTTAAAAAATCATGGGGCTCTCCCTTTCACTACATTTTTATTGTTTTAAAGGTCAGAATTGTATTGTTTCCAATGCTGGAACGTTTTGCTCTGTTTTCTGGTGTGTTAGTCGTCTGTGTGTGTTCAAATTTTTTGTACTCTGATGGAAATCTGACTCGGATCCACCTCTAGGCCTCGTGTCACTAGAGCTAAGCAGCTCTGTCTAAGGAGCTCCAACTTGTGCCTCCAGAGGTGAGGGAGACAGAAGCGCCGCAGTCATCCCGGGAAGTGGACCACTGCAGCGCAGCCTCACCAACCCCGCACTGCTGCCGGCCACCTCTGCTGCAGACCCAGCACTTGCCCTGGAATTCATCAGAAAGCCCAAGGTGTCCGGCCACTTCCCCTTTTCCTAATTATTATTTCTTCTTTTCTTCCTGAGTTTTTTTTCCTAATTATTTCTCCTCCCACTGGCCTCAAACCCCTGGACTGAAATGGTCTTCCAGTCTCAGCCTTCTGAGTAACTTCGACTACTGGGGTGCCAAGGGGCCTACTTCCCTTGTCTTTTTATTTATTTATTTATTTTTAAGGTAAGGTCTCACTGTAGTCCAGGCTGACGTGGAATTTCCTGTGTAGTCTCAGGCTGGCCTTGAACTCCTAGAACTCACATCAGTCCTCCTACCTCTGCTTGACAGTGCTACAATTAAAGGCCTTAACCACCACCCCTGGCTTTTTAAAAAAATATTTTATTTTTCTTTATTTATTTGAGAGAGAGAGAAATAGGCAGGTGGGAGGGAGGGAGAGGGAGAGAGAGACAGTGAGTGTGCCAGGGCCACTAGCCCCTGCTAATGAACTTCAGACGTGTGTGCCCCCTTGTGCATCTGGCTTATGTGGGTATTGGGGAGTCGAACCTGAGTTCTTTGGCTTTGTAGGCAAGCGCCTTAACCACTAAGCAATTTTTCCAGCCCCCCCTTTTCTTTTGAGGCAGGTTTTCCTGTGTAGCTCAGGCTGGCCTAGAACTTAGAATGTGGCCTCAGTCTCCCCAGTGCTAGGATCATAAACATATGCATCGTACCCAGCTTCCCTTGCCAATTTCTAACTTAACATTAAAAATATAGAAAAGATGATGGTCCACAACCCACAAAGTTCCACGATTCCAAAATACACTAAATATGGCTACAACATCCTTATGAAAATTCATGAGATGGACCCTTGCAGCACAGCTATTTGACACTCATGAACATCCATTATGGCCATCATTAACAACTGGAAATGGTGTATAGCTGCCTTGTGTCCTTGAGCATCACCATGCCTCTATAGAGCATGGCCTGGTATCATTTGCCTGTAATCTCAGCACTCAGGAGGAGGAAGATCAAGGTGTTCAAGGTCATCCTCAGCTAATAGCAAGTTCAAGACAAGCCTGGGAAACTAAGTTTAGTTTGAATTTCAGGTAACTAATAAATACCTCATTAGTATTGGTATCAAGTTTTGTTGTCCTTTTTTTTTTTTTTTTTTTTTTGAAGCAAGCCCAACAGACTGGCCTTTTTTTTTTTTTTTTTTTTTTTTTTTTTTTTTTTAATGAGAGAGAGGAAGAGAGAGAGAATTGGCAAGCCAGGACCTCCAGCCACTGCAATCTAATTCCAGACACATGTACCCCCCCATATGTATATGCAATATTGCATGCTTGCCTCACTGTCCATCTGGCTTATGTGGGTTCTGGAGAGTTGATATGGGTCTTTAGACTTCACAGGCCTTTACTGCTAAGCCATCTCTTCAGCCAACATTTTCTTTTGTTTTTTTATTTTATTTTGTTTGAAACAGGATCTCAGTTTTTTTCATCTGGCATGAATATTTAAACACAAGCAGGAAATAAATGTGCATGTATTAGAGAACAGTTATATAATTGGTTACTCTGGTAGAAAGCAGAAATGATACTAATAGTTTATTTTTTGAACATTTGCTATGCGTTGCAGTCCCGTTCGCTTTGCTGGCAGAAATCACCCGACCAACAGCAGCTTTTGGGAGAAAAAGGGTTATCTTGGCTTATAGACTTGAGGGAACGCTCCATCATGGCATAAGAAAAAAATGGCATGAGCAGAGGGTGAATATCACCCCCTGGCCAACATAACATGAACAATAGCAATAGGAGAGTGTGCTAAACACTGGCAAGGGGAAACTGGCTATAATGCCCATAAGCCCGCCCCCAACAATACACTGCCTCCAAGAGGCGTTAATTCCCAAATCTCCATTAGCTGAGAACTTAGCATTCAGAACACCTAAGTTTATGGGGGACACCTGAATCAAACCATCACACTATGTGACTACATTAGTTAGACATCTTCATTCCTTACAACCACCTTATGAGACAGGATTATTTTCTCTATTTTACAAATGGAGGTTACACACTCACAAATTAAATAAGTGCCCAAGATCACATGATGAGAAGATAATATTCAAAATGAGATCTGAGCTGGGCGTGGTGGCACAGACCTTTAATCCCAGCACTCAGGAAGCAGAGGTACCAGGATCACCATGAGTTCAAAGCCACCCTGAGACTACATAGTGAATTCCAGGTCAGCCTGAGCTAGAGTGAGACCCTGCCTCAAAAAAAAAAAAAAAAAAAAAAAAAGACAAAAATAAGTAAACAAACAAATAAATAAAAAGAAAGAAAAGTTTAACCCTGCCCAAGAATCCAAATGCTATTCATGCTTTTCTGTGTGTTTGGGGGATAGAGTAACAGAACAAAATCTTTTGAATCTTACAGATAACAATGAGAAAAAAAGCATCAGCTTATAAGTTTCCTTTAAAAGGAAATAAAATTCTTTTATTGTTACATAGCTTAATGATGGAAGAAAAGGTTTACAGTAGTTTTTAGGATTCTAAATCTTGTATTTTTTTCTTCCTTCACTGTGGTCCTACAGCATCCATTAATGCTTGGTGGTTGCCTCCAGTAAGTCTTTTGCTTCATTTACTTTGGATGATTCAAAATCATAATTCTCTTATGGGTTATTTGTATCTTGGCGTTGCCAGCAGATGGGAGGAGATGAAATCTTTCTTGCTGTTTCTGTTACTAGCTGTTCTAAAGGGTTCCAGCTCTGAAATGCACAGCGCCCTGCAAATGCAAAAGCTGCATTACCTAGTCCAACAGTTACCAACCTTCTTGCTGCTGGGTGGTCGCCATAGGCATCGGTCGCTGGGCTGCAGGAGGCAGGTGTCCACTGTAGCGCAGCCCCTCACTGGAGGAGGCCAGGCTACTGCAGGCGGCCACAGCGATGCAGATTCAGAAGACCAAGCAAGGAACTTTTGACCCCAATAATTTTGCAAACATTTGTTAAAGAAAGGAAATTTAGGAGCATGACCTGTTCTGTCCTTATCCAGAGCAAACACACACTCTGTTGATGAATGCAAGCACACTTAGCCATCTGTTGTTTTCAACATTTCTTTATACATATTAAATATTTATTTGAGAGAGAGAGCAAGGGGGAGAGAATGAGTGCACCAGGACCTCCAGCCACTGCAAACGAACTCCAGATGTGTGGGCCACCTTGTGGCCCTTGTGGGCTTAGGTGGGTCCTGGGGAATAGAACCTGGGTCCTTTAGCTTTGCAGGCAAATACCTTAACCACCAAGCCATCCCTCCAGCCCAGTTTTTTTTTTTTTCAAGGTAGGGTCTCACTCTAGCCCAGACTGACCTGAAATTCACTCTGTAGTCTCAGAATGGCCTCAAACTCATAGTGATCCTCCTACCTCTGGCTCCCGAGTGCTGGGATTAAAGGTGTGTGCCACCACGCCCTGCTTGAGGGAGGATTTCTAGTAGAAGATTACAGTCTCTCTATCATTGTGAAAATGTGACTGTCTTGTTCACTATAATATAGAGGCAGGAGCTTTAACCTTCAACCCAAATGCTTTGACTTTAAGCCCAGCACTAAGTTCAAATTTGGCCCTGAGCTCTATCAGTTCCACAATTACAAATTCAAGCAACAGGGGATTGAAAATATAAATATTCCTTTTCAAAAGATCTTTTCAGGATCTAGGCATGGTGGTGCGCCTTTAATCCCAGCACTCAGGAGGTAGAGGCAGGAGGATCATCATGAGTTCGAGGCCATCCTAAGACTACAGAGTGAATTCAAGGTCAGGCTGAGCTAGAGTGAGACCCTACCACAAAAAAAAAAAAAGAAAAAAATTTTTTGCAGTATTTATTGATTTTTATTAAAAGGTTATACTCTTAGATCCCTCTCTTCTGCCCCAATTCCGCTGCAGGTCTTCTTCAGTGGTATTACTGATATTTGTTGGGTGAGGGGAGGGGGGACCAAGGGGCCTCAGTCAGTCATTTTCAGGTGATTCCCACCCACCCAGGCTCTTATAGTCTTTCTGTCTCCTTTTCTGCAATGTTCCCTGAGCCTTGGCGGGCAAGATAGGATACTGGATTTAGTGTTGCTTTCTCTGTGGACTCTGGATCACTGTTTTTAAGAGGTTTGAGTGACCACCATGTCTTTCACCATTTCCCTAGAACTGGTTTTCAGGCTACACATGAAAGCAGTGTCACCGCTCCCTCTGCAATGACTTCTTAGTCTAGAAAGATAAAATGGAAGTGACCCTTCTCCTGGTAGACAGTTGGCTCTCTCTTCTTTATGAATTAATGTGTCCTGGTTCTCCCCAGCATTCTACTCCATCTGTAATATAGAACATGTTCTCCAAATAAAGTGAGAACAGTTTAAATAAAATGGAATAAGCCTAGTTATTAGAGAGATGTGTTGATATGTATGTCCACTTTTTCTAAAGAGCAGTGGAGGTTCTCTCTGGAGCCTATTGGTTTCCTGTCCTAGAGAATCTGGCTTGGTTCCCAGAGCCAGATATGAGTTCTTCCCCACTGAGTGGGTCTCATGTCTCATCCAAGAGCAATTGGTTATCTACATTAGCTGTGTGCCACTATTACACAAGTGTGTACTTCTTGCGCAGCTGGTTGATTTTGTAATTGGCAGGATCTCTGGCATATTCAACCTGTTGGCAACTCTTATTCTCCAGCCTCTCTCATAGCACTTTCCAGCACTGTGAGGGCTAGCCAGAAGGGAACTGGATTCTTTCTCAGTTCTAACATGGTCACTTGATGTCCTGTGGTTGAAGGCTGTGGTATCTTCAGCAACTGGGCCTTGCCTTTTAGCTGTTGCAGGTAACCAAGTATTTTGGCAATGGCCTGCATTATTTTGGGGACCTTGTGTCTCCCTGATGCTCACTGGGGGCGGGGATCTAATACTGGGAATTACTAGCCAGAGTCCATGGTTTTAGGGTTATGCTTTCTTCACCTTTTATAGGGGCTCTTCTGTTCAGGTGCCCCTCCCCCTTATTGAGAATAATGACTTGTAGAATGGTGTCCAGGAAGAAGGTTTCTATAGAATTGATTCACATTGCCATTAGTTGTGTGTATTTCCTCCATCCCCTCCCTCTACCCAAAGGCCTTTCCATACCTTTCTTTCTGTCTTTGTTTTTTCTTTTTTTTTTTTTGTTTGTTTGTTTTGCTGAATATCAACTTGTTGTCGAGTAACCCTTCCCTCCTTAGTTCCCCCTTTTCCTATCTTTTTTTTCTCAATCTTTATTAACTTTTTCCATGATTATAAAAAATATTCCATGGTAATACCCTCCCTCCCCCCATTTTCCCCTTTGAAATAACATTCTCCATCATATCCCCTCCCCATCTCAATCAGTCTCTCTTTTATTTTGATGTCATCATCTTTTCCTCATCTTATGATAGTCTTGTGTAGCTAGTGTCAGGCACTATGAGGTCATGGATATGGAGGCCATTTTATGTCGGGAGGGAGCACATTGTAAGGAGTCCTACCCTTCCTTTGGCTCTTATATTCTTTACGCCACCTCTTCCTCATTAGACCCTGAGCCTTGGAAGATGTGATCGATCAAGATGTTACTCGGTACTCCAGTCACTTCTTTCCAGCACTGTGATACCTTCTGAGTGGCCCCAAGGTCACTGCCTTCTGAAAAGAGAAGATTCTCTACCCAAAGTGAGAGTAGCATTAATATAAGGGTGTGAATATTAAGAGAAGTGCTTACCTGGCAGTTTGAGAAGCATAGTATATACATTTACCCACCCTTTTCCTATCTTCATCCTAGTATTGTGTCCTGAAAATATTCTTTGATATTTTCTAGCAATATTTAATACTGAACATGTGTGGACTTTTTCTTATCATTATTTCCTAAATAATATAACTAAACTGGGTGTAGTGTCTCATGCTGGTGATCTCCGTAGGTGGGAGGCTGAGGCACAAGGACTAGTATGAGACTAGACTGAGATATGGACACTGACTCAAAAAGAAAAAATATGAAGAATTACAGAAACAATCTTTTTTCCTAGTAATCTCCATGTAAGATATAAAAACCATGAAGACTATTACAGAAAGATACCAAATCAATATAAGATGTAATATGCATAAATTTGGTAGAGAATATAGAAATTAATCAAAGGGCAATAAATTATATGAACTCTCGTCACTGTGCAGCTGAAATGTTATAAAATAAAGTATACCTGCCAGGCATCATGGTTTATGCCTGTAAACCCAGCACTTATGGGACTAACACAGGAGGATTGCTGTTGATGCAGGATTTGGGGCTCAGGAGGAGTCCCCCAAATTTATGAGCCCCAAGTTTGGGTTCTACTTCTAACAAAGAATTGATAAAGATAAACTCAAGAAGGATAAGTTATGGATTATTAAGTTTATTTAGAAATCACAAATTCTGGGGTTTATTTTAAGGGAGATTGGGATCTAGGAAGGAAGGCTGAAGCAGAGTCATAAACACGTGGGAAGTAGGAAACACACTTTCCTGTGGAAAACACTGCATAGTTTATAAGGTTTATTTTAAGAAAAATAGAAATTTTTAAGGAAAGACTGGAGTAGAGCCCCAAGCATGTGGAGGGGAGTTTATAAAGCCCATTTAAGAGAAATTAAAGCTTTCAAGGAGAGATTAGAGTACAGCTGCATCATGGGGAAGATAGGGAGACTTAGAGGGAACACACTTGGCAAGCGGTGTGGCTCAAGGAAGAATAAGAGGGAAAATATCAAAGCAGAGACCAAGATACTCAGAGGAGAAATGAGCAATAAAGAGAGTTACACTCATTGTTACCCTGAGTTTAAGGAAATTTGAGAGCATCCACATGGTAGATGTAGAATGTAACGGAAATACACATGTGGTAGATTCAGAAATGAGAGGCAAATCATGCATGTAATCAAATTGAGAAGTTACCCCAAACTATCAAGCAGAAGTGTTCCCCAGACCAAGAAACAGTGTTCTGCTCTTCCCCCTACCCCCACCCAGTCAGGCTAGGTGAGGAAGAAGCTAGACTCGTGTATCCAAGAAGCTCAGGGGTAAGTCCAGGAGAATCCTGCAGAGAGAAAAAAGCCAGCCAGGAAGATGATGAGAGTCTTTATAAGGAAGGGGAAGTCCCAGGTGGACCCAGCCCCAGCCCACCTGGGGCACTGCACTAGACTGTGGGCAGCAGGGGCTGCTATAGATCAGTCTCAATCAGACACAAGTTCCATTTCTACCAAGAGTTCTGTTCTTATGCCAGGGCAAGGTGGCATTTGGGGTGGCTTCTCCTGGTTCCCTCTGGAACTCAATCTCTTAACTGAAACTACCTAAAAGAAGCTAGCTTTCTTCTGCCCTTCTTCACTGTGTTTTAGCTCAGTCTGGGTTACACAGTGAGCTTCAGGCCTGCCTAGGCCACCATGTGAGACCCCCAGTAATAAATAACAAAGAAAATAAGCAGAGCATATGTCTATTTCACTCCTGTCCTGTGATGTAAGTTTTACCAGCAGCCTCAGAGCTGTGGGTCGCAGCAGCCAAGGACAAGTCTGTGGAACAGACTGTAGGTGCGAGTTGTGATCGGTCTTCATGATACCTGGCCTCAGATGAGGGCAGTCACAGCAGCTCACTCATGATTTAAGACTAAAAAGCACTAGATATCCACCCAAGAGCCTGACCCATTCTTACAGGAGCCAAATCAGCTGAACATGAGAGCCCTGTGACAGTGAACCTGTTGGGAATAACAGTTCCCTATGTCGACTATGCCATCACTCTCCCAGGGAAGCTTGCTTAGAGCAAACAAATTCTGCTAAGACTGGAGAAGGTTACAGGAGAACAATGGCATTGGCATCCAAACAGCTGTTTCTCACCTTTTAAAAACTTTTAATTATTATTAATTTACTTTCAAGCAAAGAGACAGAGAGAAGAGAATGGGCACACCAGGGCCTCCAGCCACTGCACTCTAACTCCAGATGCCTGCACCAGTTTGTGTGTCTGGCTTACATGAGTACTGGGGAATTGAACTCAAGCCATCAGGCTTTGCAAGCAAGCACCTTTAACCACTGAGAAATCCCTCCAGCACCCTCTGTTTCCCCCATCCTAATGTCTCCCACTTTCCCTTACTAACTCCATGCCTGGTTATCTGTAGAAAATATTTCTTGGGCCCGGTAATGGCTAGGCAGTTAAAGGTATTTTCTTGCAAAACCTACTGGCCAGGTTCAGTCCCCCAGCACTCACATAGAGCTCAATGTGGCACATGCATCTCAGAGGCCAGTGTGCCTGCGACAATGAGAGGCAGAGCCAGAAGAATCCAGAGCTTGGGGGCCTGCTAGTCTGATGCTCGTTTGCAGTCTGACAGCTCATTTGCAGTTTGGCAGTTTATTTGAGTGGCAAGAGACCCTGTCTCAAAGAAGGTGAATCTAAGACACCTTAGAGCTGTCCTCTGACCACACACAAGCCATGGCACACATCCCATACACACATACAAATTTTTAAAAATATACATTTTTGTTCTGTTTTGTTTGTTTGTTTTGAGGTAGGGTCTCACTCTAGTTCAGGCTGACCTAGAATATACTATGTAGTCTCAGGGTGGTCTCAAACTCTCGGTGATCCTCCTGCCTCTGCCTCCCAAGTGCTGGGATTAAAGGTATGTGCCACCACGCCTAGCAAAAATTTGAAAATATTTCTTAGCTCTATAGGACTGAGCATATACCTAAGGAGATTTAACAGCTGACACGAATTCTAGACATCTATCTCCTTCATTCCACCTTCCTCCCCACTGACAAAGTCTGAGGAGATAATAGGCAGAGGAGCAGGGGCAGTTTACTAGGACTCTCAGGACCAACTGGATTCTTTATCTGAAGACAGTGAACTCATAATCCATTTCTCAATAGTACAGGGGTGTGGCAAGAGACACATAGGGTGCAAAGTGTCCTGAACCACCCATTCTTATGGGCACATAACCCAGCCCTAGTCATGTGCAAAATGTGTGCTCAGCAAGCCTTTCTAAACTGGGAGCCACAGAAGCAAGAGAGGGCTGCGAATTATGAGTATCAACTTTTTCCAGGGCTAGGGACATGGCTCAGTTGCATACTATGTATAAAGACCTTGTTCAATCCCTACCACCCCCATAAACCTATTGTGGTTGCAAATGCCTATGATCTCAGCAGGAAGATCAATAGTTCAAGGTCATCTTTGAGCCATACAGCCAGATCAAGGCCAACCTGGGCTATATAATTTTTCTAGTAAACTGGAAGTAGTTCTTGGTTTAACAAGTCAGAAGCTTCCTGGTGAACAGCCTGAAAGGTGTGTTTGGTGGGAGGGAAGGAACAGCAGTAGCCAAAATTGATGCAATCCCAGTCAATGCAGTGACTGGCTCAGCAATAGAGGACTTGGCTAGCATGCAGGAGGCCCTAGATTCAGTCCCCAGTGCCTTGAACAAAGAAACTGGAGACAGATGGTCTTCCTCTGAGCCCTGCTGTGCTTAGCTATATGACTTCAGTGGGTGCCCAGCTATACCCTTATGCCCCTGTGTACCCAAATCCCAGGTATAGAAAAACAACTGACAGCTTCCACTGTAACCCCACTTCAGTGAAGCTAAACAAGCTCACTGATGTGCACCTGGGGCCTCAACTTTACCTGCTGCTATGACAGCCCTCCCCTCCCCCACAGAGCAGCGTGTAGTCCTGTCAGCCTGCCTCCCCAGCTCCGTCAGCTGACATTCACAACAGGCTTTCCCAAAGAGTAGCACACCCTCAATAGGTCAGAGGCCAGCCTCTGCTTCTAGAATCAAAATGGTGCCTTGAGCTCCTCCTTACACACTCATGTGTACTCAGTGGTAAAATGAGGGGCAAACATCTACTTGTAAGAGCAGTTTTGGGGATTAATACTTGTTAGGTACTTTGTTAGTTACTTTTCTCCTTGCCGTGACAAAATGCCTAAAAAAAAAAAAAATGAAGAAAGAGTTTATTTTGGCTCACAGTTGTAGGGTCCAGTCCATCATGGTGGGAGAGGCATGATGGCGGGAGCCTGAGGCAGCTGGCCACGATGTGTCTGCAGTCAGGAAGCAGAGAGATGAACACTTCCTCCTTCTATAGCCCAGGACCCAAGACCATTAGATGGCACTCTCCCTCACATTCAAGGTGGGTCTTCCTTTCTCAGTTAAACCTCTCTGGAAACACTCTTCAAAGACACCCAGATGATTTCAAATTCAGTCAAAATGAAAATGATGATTAACCAGTATTTAAAAAACAAAATCTAAAAACAAAAACCAAACAGAGCTTGAGATGGAGATTTTGAGCATAATCTGGGTTCTCACAATTCAGAGGTTCTCAGAGACAAATACTGTGAGGAAATAAGTGAGAGCGGACTGAGCAGAGCACAGTTTGGATTGTAACGTACTTGCAACAGAGGTCTCCTCAAGTCTTACAGGAAACTCTGAACCTGGGATGGCACTTCAAACTGTCAGGAAAGCTACTACTGCTGTTTGGCTAAGTGGATATGTTATACCCATCAAGTTACCCCCTAAATATTTATATTTTTGCCCCTTAGATTAGGGCTGCTCTTACCTTTGGCTGGAAGCTTCTTTTGGAGTTGGAAATGATTACTGAGGAGACTCAAAACTCATCAAAGGCTGGAGAGATGGCTCAGCAGTTAAAGGCATTTGGTCACAAAGCTTGATGGCCCAGATTTTAATCCTTAGTACCCATATAAAGCCAGGCACACAAAGTGGCTCATGCATGTAGAGTTTGTTTGCAGCAGCTGGAGGCCCTGGTGCACCCATAATCAATCTCTCTCTCCTAAATAAATAAATAAATAAAATTTTAAATCCCATCAAAGTACAGAGAGTAAGTAACTGTAGAGTTCTTAACACTTAATGAGACATTTATACCATTGCCTCCAAGGCTCAAGGAACATTGTGGAAGAGGAGGCAGTTAGAACATAAGAGGCAGAGGATAAGAGGGCGTGCTATGGAACACTGTCTTGAGACATGACATGGCCATTGCATTCATGACCTCACAGCAACTGTGGTTGACTGCACAAAACCTGCACAGCATTGCACCACTCAACATTTCATTGTGGATGATGAAGGACGGTTTGGGTTTGAGGCCCACATCCCTCCCTAAGAAGTTATTGGCAATTAATGGTTGCTGGGGGAGCAGGAGACACTTTCTGTAGTGGTATAGCTACTGGTAAATTGCACATGCTTTGGTAAATAATCCCCCACTATGGTGGTTTGATTCAGGTGTCCCCCATAAACTTAGGTGTTCTGAATGCTGGGTTCCCAGCTGATGGAGATTTGGGAATTAATGCCTCCTGGAGGAGTATATTGTTGGGGGCGGGCTTATGGGTGTTAGAGCCAGCATCCCCTTACCAGTGTTTGGCACACTTTCCTGTTGCTATTGGCCAGGGGGTGAGGTCCACCCTCTCTGCTCATGCCATCATTTTCCTTGCCATCATGGAGCTTCCCCTTGAGTCTATAAGCCAAAATAAATCTTTTTCTCCCACAAGCTGCTCTTGGCCAGGTGATTTCTGCCAGCAATGTGAACCTGTGTGCAACACCCAGTACCCATGCTCATGTGGGCAGCCCTAATTCAACTCAGTGGATCACATACATACATTCAAGAAAAGCAGCCCGGCGTGGTGGGGCACGCCTTTAATCCTGGTACTTGGGAGGCAGAGGCAGGAGGATTACTATGAGTCCGAGGCCACCCTGAGACTACAGAGTGAATTCCAGGTCAGCCTGGACTACAGTAAGACCCTACCTCAAAAAGTCAAAAAAAAAAAAAGAAAAGAAAAGAAAAGAAAAACAGAAAAAGGCATCAAAGTAGAAGAGAGAGTAGGAGAGTAGTTGAGAAAAAGAAGGGGTTCAGTTAAAGAGGAACAGGGAGACAAAACAAGAGAAGACAATGAGAGGAGATTATGATCAAAATATATTAAACACATGTATAAAAATTGTAAATTGTAAGTAAAATTTAAAAAGTAAGTATAAGATCATCCTTGGCAAAGAAAAGGTCATCCTTGGCTACATACTAAGTTCAAAGCCTGCCTGGGCTAGAAACCAGGTCTCACAAGAAGATTCTAACAATTGAGATTTGGGATACATGTCACCCCAGCTCCTTTGGAAACAGGCAGGATGATGATGGTTGAGCCCAGTTTGGGTAACGTAGCAAGGTGCAATCTCCAAATAAAATAGGTCAAGAGTTCAATTGCAGGCATGTAATTTATGGTGTATCGTGTGCCAATCTGGGGCCACTCCAGTGTGCAGTGAGGCAGGGCATGGGCAATGGGAGTGTGTGCAGTCCGAGGAAAGCAGGTCGTGAAAGCAGCAGTGTCTGCAAGCTGTAATTGCTAGCTCTTGTGTCCTATGAGGATCCCATCCCCAGGATAACCCCTCAGGTGGCTCCCAGTTCTCCTGGGAGACAGCGAAGTCCACTATAGCTGGCACTGATGTGGCAAACATTTCTACTTTGGAAACTCGGCTCCTGCAGGTGGTACAGGCTGGGCAGAGCCTCTGTACATGCTCTGTCCTGCGGCCACTCACCTGCTCCCAGGCTGCAAGCAGCCTGCCCCCACCGGAGGTAATAAGTTCTCAGTTTCCATAGTGAAGTGCAAAACAGCAATCTTCAAATATCAGGTCTGCTTTCTTCAAACAAAGAGTGCTTCTCAGAACTGGAAGGCAATGGCATGCATCTACAACTTCACAGGTGAATTTCCATGTGGTCCACAAGGCCCCAAATGTCCTCATCAGAGACCCTGAGGGTCCCTGTCATCATCGTGTGCCTTTATCATCTGATGTAATAAACATATACCTCTAATCCACATCCCCGCCCTGAAGTGTATTTATTTTGCTTTTTAGTATGTGCTGGCAAGCACATATAGAACCACATAGCATAGGCTATGTCTTATATTCCTTTAGTCTTCGTTCCCATTATAAACACAGGAGTGGGGACTTGTGTCCTTGGTACATAGAACCAACCCATAGCATCTGTTAGATGAATACATAATGAAAATTTTATTTTACAATATAAAAACAATTCCCAACCCCAGAATTTTTCAAAACTGGAAAGGATTACTCCCAAAGACATTGAGTTTCTTGGTGATTTGAAGAAATCTGCTTGTCAGGGATATGGAGCAATGCATTCAAACAAAAACTGGAAGGGAATTAGAAGAGATTCTATATTTGCATAAGATGTACCTATTATAGGCTTCAAGATGCAAATGGAGTTAGACCTTTCATAAGCATCACTAACTTCTCTTTCCATCTCTGATATGGGACACATCCTCCCCCCACACACACGTTCTGCAAAGTGGATGTTGTTACCTGGTGACAGTGACACACACACACACCATTCCTGAGACATAGATTGCCTTGAGCCCAAGTTTCCACACCAAGATACCTATGAATTTCTAGAACCTTATGTGCTCTTACCTCCCTGTGCCTCAGGAATCTGCTATCTGTACTGTTACCTTTGCATAACCAGCATCAACACAAATATGAAATCCAGCATTTTCATCATTTTCCACTAACCAAAGTGCCAAAATGTCACAGAATCAGCCAGCCATCAATTGCATCACTCTCTGCCCATTCCTCTGAAGGCCTCTGCTTTTCTCTCTTTCTTTCTCACCTCCTCTCTTCTCCCATCCCTCTTCCTCTCCTCCTCCCCCAATCTCATGTTCCCTTTCTCATTTTTCCTCTCACATTAAAGAGCACCAAATCCTTTCAAATTCATCCACTATCTACCCTGAAGGTTATCTTTAAAGGTTGCCTTTTAAGCTTATTCTAAGAACAGAGTCATTAACTGGAACTTGTTTCTTCCTGCATCCCAAGGCACCCTCACTGGCTCCCTGGAGTCACATCTGCTGGAGCACACAGCAGCCATCAGGACCCTTTCAGCAGCTCGAGAGCATGTGGAGCAAACTATGCTTTGCTCCTTAGCAAAGTGTAATGTCCCCTATCTCAAAGTGCTGTTGTGAGTCAGTGAAAGGAGGACTTGGCACAGTGTCTGGGCAAGTGAGAGTGCTCTGGAAGGTTGAGAGGAAGTAGGACAAAATACCTCTTGTGACAGATTTGGAAGTATGCCAAATACAAAATACAAATACAAAATACCTCTTGTGACAGATTTGGAAGTATGCCTCGTAGATCTTCAAGAAAAAAACTTGCTGTTCAGCTGCCAAGAGTGTGTTTGGCTGACAGCCTCCAGCTGTTACTGCCTTTGGGACCTGCCACATGTTAGCTGAGGGCATGCTTTTCCTGAAGAGCCCTAGGGCCTGGAAATGTCTGCCCAGATAAGCCAGTCTGTTAGGAAGACCTCCATCTGCCATGCTGTCTGTTCTGCCAGGACCGCTTTTGGCCTCCTCTGTTTCTTATCAGCATCACTTCCCCACAGTCTCACGATGCTCAACTCTGTCCCTGAATCTGACTCCCGAGGTCTGCCAGTGACAGCTTCCAGGAAGTGCTTTGTCCTCTGCCTGGAGCCTTCTCCTGTGCTCCCAAGTTCCCATTCACCCTTCCAACCGCAACTTGAGTTTTGCTTGCTTTGCAGAAATGCTTTTTTATTTTTTATTTTTTTGGTTTTTCAAGGTAGGGTCTCACTCACTCCAGTTCAGGCTGACCTGGGATTCACTATGGAGTCTCAGGGTGACCTCAAACTCACCATGATCCTCCTACCTCTGCCTCCCAATTGCTGGGATTAAAGGCATGCGCCACCACACCCAGCTTGTCAGGAAGCTCTTAGTTAACTTCTTTTCCCCTCTATGTTCCCACAAAGGATTGCTTATACAAGGAGGGAAAAATCAAAAAGCAGTCTTGAGCCGGGCGTGGTGGCACACACCTTTAATCCCAGCACTCAGGAGGCAGAAGAAGGAAGATTGCCGTGAGTTCGAGGCCACCTTAGACTCCATAGTGAATTCCAGGTCAGCCTGGGCTAGAGTGAGACCCTATCTCAAAAAACCAAAAAAAAAAAAAAAGAAAAAAAAAAAGCAGTCTTGAACATTTACTCTGAGCTAGGAGCTGGACTGAGGAATATGGAAATATAGATTTAGCTTCAGAATTTTCATACTTGCTTGGGCAGAGATTAGCATTCTTATTTTGTAGATAAAGATTTTTTTAATATTCTACAAATCTTTATTTTTTATCTTTTTTAATTTAATTTATTAGTTTTCTTTTCAGCAAATACAGGCAGTTTGGTAGCATTGTTTAGGCTCATCCATGATCTACCCCCTCCCATTGGACCCTCCTTGTTGATGTAAATGGGTCGTGCATTGTGGAGTTAGCCCACTGTTATTGGTACACTAAATGTCTCTGCATATCATGACCCAACATGTGACTCTGACATTCTTTCTGCCCCCTCTTCCGCAAAATTTCCCTGAGCCATGTTGGGCTCATTTTTGGTCTGCTTCAATGATGAGGTGTTGGGGGCCTCTGAGGCTCTGGCTCTCTGATTTGGTAGGAGTTGATTTTTCTCTGTGTTGGTCTCCTTCCCCTTTGTGCTGGTATCCAGTTCATCAGGAAAACATCACCCTTGCTTGTTTCGCCACTTGTCCTTAGTTTCAATCGGGCCCCTTTTGAGGTATGTTGGGGCAGCTCTCTTCTTAGGATCTGTATCTATCTGAAAAAGAGAAGCAGATTCTCCAACGGAGAGTAAGTTAGCACCCGGAAAATTGAGATAACAGTTACTTTTTTGATAGACAGTATGATAGGTGTAGGCCCTCTTATACCCCGTGATTGATGGTAGCTTGATATTGTAGAGTGGGCTTGTGTTTGGGTATGGTTCTGACTTGTTTCCCAGCTCCAGCTATGGGTCTCGTACCATTGAGGGGATCAGTTAGCCAAATCAAGAGCAGTTGGTTCCTCACCATGGCTGTGTACCCCTATTGCATTTGTGTGGACATCACATCAGGTTATTTGTTGCTAATTAGGTTAGACAATGAGTTGCTTGGACAGATATTGGTCATTTCCCCCAGTCGCCCATGTAGCACCTTCTGGCACTAGACATGCTGACTATCTGGGGACTGACTCTCTCCTGGCTTCCAGCCATGCCATTCCATTTTATGTGTCAGCTGCGTATGGAGTCTTCAGCAATAGGGTCTTACCACTGGCCTTTGGTGGGTCATCAAGTACTCTGATAGAAGTCTGTCATTGTTTTGGGAAACCTTGTAGGTTTCTCTGATCAAAAGCTCATTGTGGATGTTAGCCCCAATCTGAAAGTGGGGGTTACAGGTCGGTGCCCACTAAGAAATTGAGGAAAAACATAACTAATATACAAGAGTTAGAGAGGAGAGGGGGGGGGGGGAGAGGAGGAGAGGGAGGGAGGGAAGATGTAGAAGATTTAGGTTAGTCTTGATCTTACCCTCTCCAGTGTCTCGTGGTTCAGGTGTTTCCTGTAAGGGTCTAGTGAAGGTTCAGCCATTGGGTCTGTCTTTTAGGAAGTAGAATTTTATGGTACCATTGCCGTTTGGGTCCAGATTACTGTTTTCTACCCTTCGATGCCCTCCCCGCCCTCCCCATCCATCCTATTGTCTAGTCCATGAGGTGCTTGCTGGGTATGTAAGGTATCTTGGGTAGATTCAGGATAGGTGTTGTAGATGAGTGAGACTATGTGTCGATTTTTTTTTCTGTGTGTAGATAAAGATTTTGAAGTGATCTTGATTCCAGAATGATTTTTCATTTCTCTTTGACAGAAGACTCTGTTCTATACTCTCATTCTATTATTGTACACTAGATGTTTGATCATACTTTTATCAATTGCTTGTCTAGTTTTGACATGAAAGTGGTATAACTGTTGTGGTTTCTGAGGTTGGGTCTTACTCTAGCTCAGAGTGACCTGGAATTCACTGTGTAGTCCAGGCTGTGCTTGAACCCACATCAATCCTCCTAACTCCGCCTTCTGAGTGGTAGGATGAAAGGCATGTGCCACCATGCCCAGTTGTGTATCTGTTTTTATAAACAAACACAGAGCCTGATCCTATGTGATAGATGCATAGAAAATGCTTACAAATGATGGCTGCATGAAGCTGCTATGAGAAGAGTACATTTTGGATGACTGCCAAAACGTGGGGTCACATGACTAATGCAGGGAGGCTGTGTTAAGGGCCAGTCTGCAATGAGTCAGACATCACTGGGTCCCACCCACATAAGTATGGTATTTTCAGCTAGGACCTTTCAGACTTTAAACACCTGTCACAAATGGGGAGGGGAAGGTGAGGGCAAATGAAGAAAGGTCAGGTGTAAGGGTCAAAGAGCAGAGCTAGTTGCTGGCAGCAAGCAAATCATAGCTTCTCTAGGAATGGAAATGAATGTAGAGCTGAGAAGGGGCTCAACTGGTAGTGCTTGCCTCACATATACAAAACTCTAGTGTTGATCCCTAGTACCACATAAACTTAGCATGGTGGTGTACACTTGGACTACAGCAACGTTTTTCTTTTTTATTGCTCAAATAGGGTCTCACTGTAGCCCAGACTGACCTGGAATTCACTATGTAGTCTCAGAGTGGCCTCAAGCTCACAGTGATCCTTCTACCCCAGCCTCCCAAGTACTGGGATCAAAGGTGTGTGCCACCACACCTGGCTAGGCTATAGTAATTTTGTGGTAATGAGTTTGAGAGCCATTTGTGATATACAAGACCCTGTCTCAAAAATAAAAAGCCTGCCATGGTGGTGTAAGCCTTTAATCCCAGCCTTTGGGAGGCAGAGGTAGAAGGAGTGCTGTGAGTTTGAAGCCACCTTGAGAGTATGTAGTGAATTCTAGGTCAGCCTGAGCTAGAATGAGACCCTACCTTAAAAAAACAAAAATTACAAAAAACCTAAGGAAATGCAGGGGCTGAAGCTGTAATTCAGTGTGCTTGTCTTACATGCAGAAGAAGCAGAATTTGATCCCAGCACCACAGAAAGAAAACAAATGTGAGGGCACAAGTGGAATTCAGGGTCAGCTGCAGCACAGCAGGGAATGGGATTGACTTCTGCACTGGGATCCCATGGAGGTGTCATGTCGAGTCTGCTCAGGAACTTCTCTAGGTGTGTGTGCTCACACATGTGTGTATGATTGTGTATCTATAATACAAAAATTTGGAGTATCTTTGAGAGCAACCGAACCTTATCTTGGTGTTTGGTTGGGAAATAACCCAGGTGCTAGAGTCCCAAAAGTTCAGCAGTCACACACAGCTCTCACTGAGACATCAGCCTCCAGATGCTTGTGAATTTTGACAAATGAAACCCTCAGACCAGAGGATAAGCTTTAGAAAGATATCATTCATATATATATATATATACACACACACATATGGAGAGAGAGAGAGAGAAAGAGAGAGAGAGAGAGAGAGAGGGTTTACATCTTAGGAAAGGGAGACAAATTTAGAGCTTAAGAGAAGGAAAAAAGACAAGGCTCCTACCCAGCTGAGCCAGGCTTGGGTCTTTTATGGAGTGGGACTGAACTAGTCAGTTCTGCCCTGACACCAGGTGTCTAGATAGAGGGTCGGGAATTCTAGGAAAGGACAATATTCCTAGGATTCTCAAATCTCCAGGAAGGATGTAACCTTGTGGAAAGTGGGTGGTGATGTCTCCTAAGAAAGGAGAACTCCTCTAGGGAGGGAGACATAATAAAAGGCCAGACTCCTCTGACATTTCCAACCTCTGGCAAAGTGAAAGGACAGAGATTCTCCTCCTACAGGCTCAAAGACATTCCTCACTTTTACTTTGGAAGGGCCCTGCTAAAGTGCATATGCCATGTGATGTGTGCGGAATTCAGAGGACAACCTTGGGGTATTGTTCTTGTCTTCCAGCTTCTTTTGAAACAGAGTCTCTTTTTGTTTGCTTCTGCAAATTCCACATGAGCTGGCCTGTGAACTTTGGAACCCACCTGAGTCTGCCTCCCACTGCCATAAGTGAATTGGGATTACAGAGCACTACTTGTGTCTAGCATTTCATGGATTCTGGGGCTCAGAACTCTGGTCATCAGGATTGTGCAAGAGGGCTTTGAACTGAGCCATCTTCCCAGTCTCCTCTGTACGTGAATTTCTCATGAACAAATAGCTCAGGCTATTTGTTTTGGGATCTGAAGTTTGAGATATCTGAACTAAACTGATTGCTGCGAATTATTCTATTATTGTGAGGCTTGGGGCTTGCCTGTCCTGTATTTCCTTGTCCTGGAACTCTGGAGAGTTGAAATATAATAGATAATATCTAGAATCACTGCCAAAGAGAAAAATCTTGTAATTCTAATGCTCTGAAGTTTGTGGACGAAGGATCATCCTTGGATGGGGGTGGAAGGATTGAATGAGAGAGCTTGAGGCATTTTGGGTTTGGGGTGACAGAGGTAGGACTAACTGTTCGCTTTCCCTGGACTTTGAAGAGGCTGTGAACATTTGTAGCACAGACCCAGGCGAGCATTGCCACCTAGTGGCAGCCTGCTTAAACTTCATCCATGCATCCATCATCTATCCACCATCTACTCGCTATCCATCCATCAACAATCCATCCATCCAACCATCCAGTCACCATCCAACCGTCCAGCACTTGTGTCATGTGTGCTATTTAACAGTAAACAATGGACACAGACAGTATCAAAAGCCTCATGTCCTTTGTGACTTGCATTCCAGCTGAGGACGGGGAATCCCCACAGTAAGAGTCTAATCCTCAGCACATGGCTTAGTTAAGATGCTTCAAGCTTTGAAGGCAAAACTAAAAAGCATGGTTTGCTTGTTCATTTGTACTAGAACTTACTATTCAGCCTAGGATAACCTTAAAGTTGAGTGATCCTTCTGCCTCTGCTTCCTGAGTGCTGGGGTTATAAGCATGATCCTCCATCACTTCCAGCTTTGTTCACCCATTTAATAAAGTGAAACTTCTCTTCCAATGGAGACAAGCTGACAGATTGCATACTGTTTAAAGCAGCTTCTGAAATAAGCTGCCTTGACAGCCCCTTAGGGTGGTGGTACCCACTTTACATCACTGCAAGTACTCTCTCCTCAGTCCTTAACATTTCTAAGACCATCAAGTAATTGTTAGAATGTGCTGAAGAGGCTGGAGAGATGGCTCAGTGGTTAAAAGTACTTGCTTACAAAGCCTGATGATGGCCTGGGTTAGATTTTCCAGTACCAACATAAAGCCAGATGCATAAAGTGCTGCATGTGTCTGGAGGTTTTGCAGTGGCAGGAGGCCCTGGTGTGTAGCCATTCTCTCTCCCTGTCTCTCTGTCTGTCTCTCTCTCTCAAATAAATAAGTAAATTAAATAATAAAAATAAAATGTGCTTAAGTGTTTTACTTTTGCCACTGAGTAGCAGGAAGAAAATAACGTGTAACAGGAACGTTTTAGAAAGTTTGAATGTTTTGTTGCTATGCTAGGGCTCAGAACTAGGGCTTTGTACGTGCTGGGCAAGAGCTGCAGCACTGAGCTACAGCCCCAGCCCAAACGTGAGACTTTCCAAGTCTTTTATTCTGATTACAGTCTGACTTGTTTTTATTGGTGATATTCATTGTACACCATACTGGAGTTCATTAAGACATTTTTTACAAGTGTGTCATGTACTTTGCCCATGTTCCCCCAAATACCATCACTCTCTCCTTTCTCTCCTATCGGTCTGCCTCATTCCCCTAGACAGTTTCTCCTCCGCTTTCATGTCAGATGTCCTTTATGGTTTGTGTGTTCTTATAAAATCCAGGATCTGCTGGGCGTGGTGGTGTACGCCTTTAGTGTCAGCACTCAGAAGGCTGAAGTAGGAGGATCGCTGTGAGTTAAAGGCTAGCCTGGGGCTACACAGTGAGTTCCAGGCCACCCTTGGCTAGAGTGAGATCTTGCCTTTAAAAAAAAAAAACTGAAAAAACAAAAAAAGCAAAAATCTAGGATCTACAAATGAAATAAAACATGCAATGTTTGTCTCTCTGAGACTGACTTAATCTGCTTCATATAGTTAAACTCCAGTAGCAAATAACATGATTCCTTTCTTTTTTTGTTATTGCTTGAGGCAAGCCCAACAGACTGGCCTTTTTTATGAGAGAGAAACAGAGACAGTGATAGAATTGCGATGCCCAGGACCTCCAGCCATTGTAATCAAACTACAGATGCCTAGTGCCACCTAGTGAGCATGTTCAACCTTGCACACCTTTGTCACCTTCTGTCTGGCTTATGTGGGAGCTGGAGACTCCAATGTGAGTCCTTAGGCTTCCCAGGCAAGTGTCTTAACCACTAAGACATCTCTCCAGCCCACAATTCCATTCTATTCATGGCTGCATACAATTCCATATATAAGATACACATTCATTCCTCTATTGATGGGCACATAGGTCAGATCCATAACTTAGCTATAGTGAACAGTGCTGAAGTAAGCTGAAATAAGAATGGGCAAGTATCTCTGTAACATATAGACCTGGAGTCCTTTGGGTAAATACCTGAAAGTCATTTGACTAAGTCTGACTCCATTTTCTATGCTTAGAAAGCTTTAGATCTTGATGATTCTCCTCCTGCTCCATTGGTGGGCAGGCTGATAAGAAACCCTGGCAATGAACTCCTTTTCACTGCAGTGAAATTCAATCGTGTAAGCCCTGGTCCCATAGAACCTGGCCATCGTCCCGACAGAAGTCAAGCCAGACTCCCTTTCTCCATTCATTCTCCGAGCACTGCTGTGCTCCCTACAACACCTCTGTATGCAATGAATAACCGTTCCCTATCCTTTGGGGTGCGTGGCGTCAGCAGCCTCCACACCTAAGCTGAAGTTGCTGAGTGAGGGAAGGATCCATCCACCTCTGTGCTGGCTAGGGCAACACTTTAAGACACACACGAAAACACATTCTATGTGATTATAAATAAATGGCATATAGTTAAATATATCACATAATGTAATTAAATGGCACTCTGAGCAATTTTCTAATCATCTATATAAGAGTACTCAGTAATGGTCAAGTAGCAAGCCAGACATGGTGTTGCAAGCCTACAATCCTAGCATTTTGGAGATAGAGGCAAGGAATCCAAGACCAGCTTGGGCTACATGAGATCCTGCCTTTAAAAAGTAAAAATAGGGCTGGAGGTATGCTTAGTGGTTAAGATGTTTGCCTGAAAAGCCAAAGGACCCAGATTCTATTCCCCAGAACCCATGTTAGCCAGATGCACAGGTGGTACATGCATCTGGAGTTTGTTTGCAGTGGCTGGAGACCGAGGTGTGCCCATTCACTCTCTTTACCTCTTTCTCTCTGTCAAATAAATAAATAAAACTAAAAATAAATATTTTTAAAAAGGTAAAAATATTAACTGGAGTGTGGTGGTACATGCTTTTAAATCCAATACTTGTGAGGCAGAGGTAAGATAATCACTGTGAGTTCGAGGCCAGCCTGAGACTACATAGTGAATTACAGGTCAGCCTGAGCTAGAATGAGACACTATCTTGAAAAACTAAAACTAAGAAAAAAAAATAAAGATAAGAGTGATAATAATAAGCAAATAAACAGAAGCAAACAAAACAAAAAATAAGAAGGAGACCCTAAAACTCTTTCCCTGGAGTCTTCATCAGCCATTAACACAGTTGTGAGCTCACACAGCCAGGAAAAAATCTGGGTTGTGGAAAACCTCCTTTCAGGAACATGGAGAAGATCCATGGAAACATGGATCCTGAGACCCTGTTGTCTGTAGTCTTGTCCTACTAACCTGGGATTCTCCATTGCAAAAGAGTAATAAAAATAAAATAATGCCTTTTTAGTGTTATGTGTATCTGCATCAAACCTGGACCAAACTGCAATAGCTACCAAAGGCCAGGGTCAGACTCTGAATCCAGGGTAGGGAGGAAAACTCACTAACAGAGCAAAGCACATGCTGGCCTACCCTAGACTCTGGGTTAGCTCTCCAGCACCATCCAAAAAGAAAAGAGAGAGAGAAAGAGCTTGAATCCAAACATTCATGTTGCTGACACCTCACGTTCATCCTCTTACCTAATAGGCATCCATTACAGGATGTAATAGGTCTGGCAACAGATCCACCTCAGCTTCCAGCACATATGACAATCCCTAAAGGGTACACAGGAGTCATTTGTTATTCTTGGCCTCGTGATTCGACAGTGAACACAACAGACGAATCCTCCTGAGAGCCTACATTCCAATGAGGAGTGAGAGCAAATGTTTTTGGAAATCTATTGTGTAGGATGTATAAGTGATAAGTGTTATAAAGAAAACTATGCAGGAGGTGTGTATGAGGAGTGAGGAAAGGGGTGTCAATTTTCTTTAGGGTTATAGCAAGGAAGCTCTCACTTCTGGAAGTTGACATCTGAGCAAATACATGAGGGAGGCACAAGGTTAAGCTAGATGGCTATAAAGTGAAAAAGCATCCTGGGCTGAAGAAATAACAGCCATTGACATGACCATTATCAACCTCCATCTCCCAATCTATGAAAAGACAGATGGGCAAAATGATTTCTAACATTCCTTAGAAACTGAAGGAGTCCTGTAAAAACACGTCAAACCTTGCTTGAAAATACCTCTCACCTGGAAGGAAGTCCCTGCTCCAGGCAAGAGCTCTTCTTAGTCCCATGGGTGTGTATAGGCATTGTGTAAAAGAGAAGCAAGAGAAGGGAGATTGTGCTGAGGCCAAATAAACTTTTAAAAATAACTTTAAAAGCTGGGTATGATGGTGCACGCTTTTAATCCCAGCACTAAGGAGGCAGAGGTAGGAGGATCGCCGTGAGTTCAAGGCCACCCTGAGATGACATAGTGAATTCCAGGTCAGCCTGAGCTAGAGTGAGACCCTACCTCAAAAAAACAAAAAATAAAGTAAAATAAATAAAAATAGCTTTAAGAGATGGAGAGATAGCTCAGTGTTTAAGGCTCTTGCCTGCAAAGCCTGATGACCTGGGTTCAATTCCCCAGTACTCACATAAAGCCAGATGCACAAAGTGGCACATGCACCTGGAGTTTATTTGCAGTGGCTAGAGGCCCTGGCACACCCATTCTCTTGGACTTTCTTCTCTCTATTTCTCTCTGCTTGCAAATAAATAAAAATATTTTAAAATAAACAGGACTGATTGACTACAGGACTGCTCATATCCTTTAAAGGCCAGTGCACACAATAATATACACAGTCTGAGCCAGGTGTGGTGGTACACACCTGTAATACCAGAACTCAAGAGGCAGAGGTGGGATCACCACCTGAGTTCAAGGCTCACCTGGTATATGTTACTAGCCAGGTCTACATGATGAGACCCTGTCCAAAAATATCCAAAGAATAAAGCTGGATATGGTGACTCACACCTATATTCCAGCACTAAGGAGACTCAGGTACGTGGATTACCATGAGTCCAAGGCCAGACTAGTCAAAATAGTGAGTTCAGGACAGCCTGGGCTACAGAGTGAGAGCATCTCTCAAAACAAACAAAAAAGTGCTAATAGTAATAATAGTAACAAATTCTGGGGCTGGGGAGATGGTTCAACTATTATAGGTGCTTGTTTGCAAAGCCTGGTGGCCTGGATTGAATTTCTCAGTAGCCACATAAAGATTATTTGCAGGGATAAGAGGCCCTAGTGTACCCATGCACATGCACACAGACATACACACATGTGCAAATAAATATAATAATAGTTTTGAGGGCTGGAGAGATGGCTTAGCAGTGAAGGTGCATGCCTGTGAAGCCTAAGGTCCCAGGTTTGATTCTCCAGGTCCCACCTAAGCCAGATGCACATGGTGGCACATACATCTGGAGATTGTTTGCAGTGGTTAGAGGCCCTGGCATGCCCATTGTCTCCTTCCCTTCCCCCCCCCCAACTCTATCTCTCTCTCTTTCTCTCTCTCTCTCTCTGTCTAATAAATAAATAAAATCTCTCTCTCTCTCTAAATATATATATATTTGAAAATTAAAATAAATACTGGTTGTCTATGGAAGCCTTTTTTACATAAGCATCTATATTTTATAGAATGCAATTTGAGAAGCAGTGTTGTATACCAAGAGCTGATGGACCTTTTTTTTTTAAATGTTTTTCGAGGTAGTATCTCACTTTAGATCAGGCTGACCTGAAATTCTCTATGTAGTTTCAGGGTGGCCTCAAACTTATGGTGATCCTTCTACCTCTGCCTCCCGAGTGCTGGGATTAATGGTGTACGCCACCATGCCCAGCTGATGGACCTTTTTTGTTTAAAAAAAATTTTTTTTTAATGTTTTATTTATTTATTTGAGAGCGACAGACACAGAGACAAAGACAGATAGAGGGAGAGAGAGAGAATGGGCGCTCCAGGGCTTCCAGCTTCTGCAAACGAACTCCAGACGCGTGCGCCCCCTTGTGTATCTGGCTAACGTGGGAACTGGGGAACTGTGCCTCGAACCGGGGTCCTTAGGCTTCACAGGCAAGCGCTTAACCACTAAGCCATCTCTCCAGCCCTGATGGACCTTTTAAAAAATATTTTATTATTTATTTATTTAAGAGAGATATACCAGGGTGTCCTGCCACTGCAAACAAACTGCAGAGATATGTGCCACTTTGTGCATCTGGCTTTACAAGAGTACCATGGAAGTGAACCCCAGGCATCAAGATTTGAAAGCAAGCACCTTTAATGGCTCAGCCCTCTCCCCAGCCCCTGTTCTACCTTCTGTAAAGGATCAAACAGTAAAGACTTTCAGCTCTGTGGGACTGGGATAAAAGCTCTGATGCAACTACTCACCTCTCTCATTCTGGGCTTCTTTATTTTGTTTTTGCTTTTTGTGAGGCAAGCTCTCAATTTGGAGTCCAAGCTGGGCTCAAATTCATTTTCCTCCTACCTCTGCCTCCCAATGCTGGCACTGTAGGCATAGACTAGTCTCATTCTTCCCCTCTGGGCAGAGAGTTTCTGTGGACAGAACCTAAATGGACAGGCATGCCTATGGTCTGATACAACTTTGAATGCAGATACTGAAATTTGAATTTCATGCAGTTTTTATATATCATAAAAGGTTATCCGACTCTTGATTCTTTTTTTCAACTTTGATTAAAACAGCTCTCGGGCAGGGATTGTAGCTCAGCGGGACAGTACTAGTCTACCATGTGCAAACTTCTGGGGTCCATCGCCAGTGTTTAAAAAAAATCAGTAACTGAGTGTGGTGTCAAGCAATAATAAAGCATGCACTTAACATGCACGAGATCCTGGGCTCACTCTCTGGCACTTCCCTTGTGCTACCCTCCCCCTGAAAAAGCATTGAATCTGCTAAACTACTAATACATTAGGAGAAAAACAGCAGAATGTTATTAGCATACACATGTTCATAGAGGACATAAACTGAAATTTCCAAGAAGAAACAGGAGCTCGAGGCCCCCAGCGGTGGTGGGAGTTTGAAGAAGGAAAGGCAGAACAAAGGCTCATTCTCCTTAGGCACAGAGCCTCTCAGATAACATCTCTCAGAATATGTGGCGTCCTGTGGCAATCTCCGGCTGGCATAGATATCATCTTCCCTAAATCCAGGTAAGGCAGATAAGGGAGCCTCAGAGAATGTCTGCAGCTTCAGCTGACCTCACTGATCTACCCCTGCAACAGGACAGCTTCTCCAGGCCCTCTGAACAGCCATCTTGAAAGATGCCAGAGGAACATTCGGGGTGGTTACTTTAATCTACCATGTTCCTTTGATACTTTTTTGGTAGAAAACAGACTAGAGATGTTGCTTAATAGTAGCTCACTTTCCTAGCACGAATGAGGTCCTGTGTTTTATCGCTAACACTTAAGAGATTTGTCCTCCAATTCGACATTGAGAACAGAACCACTGGGAAAATTTAGACATGCATTTCTCTAGTGTTGGGCTTTTTTTCCCTCTGATATAAAATAGTGAACTAGTCTTTGTGTGGAGAACACTCAGGAGTTGCTTGCAGAATGAACATGCTATCGCCTCTATTAAAAATGAAACCTTCTCTGTGCAGGGTAGCATATACCTGTCATGCCAGCATGCAAGAGGCAGAGGCTGCCTGTTCACCCAAAGTTTAAGGCCAACTTCTTTTTTTTTATTTAAACTTTTTTTTTGTTTATTTTTATTGATTTATTTGAGAGCGACAGACAGAGAGAGAAAGAGGCAGATAGAGAGAATGGGTGCGCCAGGGCTTCCAGCCACTGCAAATGAACTCCAGATGCATGTACCACCCTGTGCATCTGGCTTACAGGGTCCTGGGAATAGAACCTCAAACTGGGGTCCTTAGGCTTCGCAGGCAAGCACTTAATCACTAAGCCATTTCTCCAGCCCATAAGGCCAACTGCTTTTATCATAGTTTGCTCCAGCTAGCTGCGGCTACATAATAAGACCTTCTCTCAAAAAATTTAAATTGAAGGCAGGAAAGAGAAGGGGTGGAGGGAAGGTGAGATATAAGGAAAGAAAGAAAGAAGAAAGAAAGAAAGAAAGAAAGAAAGAAAGAAAGAAAGAAAGAAAGAAAAAGGGAGGGAGGGAGGGAAGAAGGAAGGAAGGAAGGAGATAGCAAACATTTGTCTTAACTCTCCATCCTTTTCCTTTTTTTCCTCTCTGTGTGAAATGACTATATCCTCAGCCTTTGTTTGTTTGTCTGGTTGGTTGGTTTTTTTCAAGGTAGGGTCTCCATGTAGCCCAGGCTAGCCTGTGGGGTTTTTTTTTTTGAAACAGGGTCTTGCTATGTAGCTCAAGCTAGCCTCAAACTCATGCAATGTTCCTGTTTAGGTCTCCCAAATGCTAGGGTTTCAAGCATGTCCTACCATGTCTAACTTCTTTATTATTGTTTTTGGCTTTGGCATCTGTTGTGGTGGTGGTTGTTTGGTTTGGTTTGCTTTTGCTGAGACAAGGTCTTGCTCCATAGCCCATGTTGGCCTCAAACTCATGGCAATCTTCCTCTGTCAGTCTCCAAGTGCTAGAATTACAGGTGTGTGCCACATGCCAGGCTCTTATTATTGATTTTAAACCAGCCTCTTTCTTTTCCCTCTGCTGCCAAGATCACAGTACTCCAGTACTTTTTCTTCCATTTTATTCAGCCTTGTATTCAGAATAAATAAGGCCTCATTCTAACTTTGTTGGCTCAGAGTAGCAAATTATTTTCTACTAGGTAGTGTTTGTATTTAAACTAAAAGAACTAAGCTTTGGGCCAGGTGTGTGTCTCATGCCTATAATCCCAGCACTGGGGAAGTGGAGAAAGGAGAATCAGAAGTTCAAGGTCATCCTCAGATATATGTCTAGTTCAAGGCCAACCTGGGCCTGAGACTCTGCCTAAAAGAAAAAAAAAATGGAGCTCTGCATTTGGCTTTGAGCCCCAGGAAGCCAGTTGGTGGCTAAAGCATTTCTTTCTGGAACATCAGGTAAACTTCCACTTCAAAAATGACGCACCATGAGAGGCATGATGGTGTACGCCTTTAATCCCAGCACTCAGGAGGCAGAGGTAGGAGGATCATCGTGAGTTCAAGGCCACCCTGAAACTACAGAGTGAATTCCAGGTCAGCCTGGGCTAGAGTGAGACCCTACCTTGAAAAACAAAAACAAACAAACCAAATGACATGCCACAAGAAGATATCTCCTTCCTTCCTTTGGGAGGAAAGACAGGTTCCTGTCCCCAGAGGATGGTCCCAATTTACCCCTTGCCCAGAGCTTTTCTATGGTGGAATTCTGCAGGGTACCAGCCAAAGGCCCCCAGCCTACCCTGCCCTCTACCAGAGATCTGGGGCAGGCTGAGGCAAATAGTACCCTCCAAGAAAAGTCTCAAAGAATGGAACTGTCTGTTTTGAAACACCCTTGCTCTGAGATCTGTTCTGGAAAAACGGTACCAGAGTGGGTTGCTTAGAAAAGATACTTCAAACCCAGGGAATTTTTTATTTTATTTTAATTTTTTGTTCTCAAGGTAAGGTCTCACTATTGCCCAAGCTGATCTGGAATTCACACTATGTAGTTTCAGGGTGGCTTTGAATTCACAGTGATCTTCCTACTTCTGGGATTAAAGGTGTGTGCCACCATGCCCAGCTTCTTCCCACCTTTTGTTATTGTCTTAATTTGATTTTTGGAAACAGGGTCTCACTGTATAGCTCAGGCTAGCCACAAACACGCAATCCTTCTACCTCAGTGCTGGAATGACAAGCCTGTGCCACCATGCCTGCCGCAAAAGGCAAAGGCTTGAGTGCTTTATTAACAAGTGACAAGTCATGCAGAATTATCACCAACATTGTATTTGTTTTGCTTATGAACACATAAGATGTTCAATTGCCTGTTCAGCCTACCCAGAAATGGTAACTCTGTACACCATCACTGCTTGACTTTAGCAACAAACTAATTGAGAACACAGACTCTCAGAGAACGCAAAGTTCTTTCTCAAGGACAGTGCAAGCTGTTTGCAAAATCCAGCACAGAACATGCAACTGAAGGGAAACGTAATCACCCATTTTCTCCTCCTGTGTTCATGTGCTGTCCACTGGGGACTGTGACCTCTGAAATCCTGCTCTTGGTGCTGATGGTGTGCAGGGGACTGTGGTAAGAGCTGAAAGGGAGACAAGACTCTCGGGTTCTCAGGTTACATTAGCCCTTCCAACTGTTTGAAGTTAGCACAACCCTCCACTAAGTACTTGGCAAACTTTAAACCATACATCTGTGAAGCTGGGGCTCCCCTCCCTTCCCCGGCCCCTCCACATTACCTTTCACCTACTTTAAAATAAACCACTCATTGTTTAAGAGGGAAAAATCAAATTTGTCCTACCAAAGAAATCTATAATGGAGTGAAACATTGCTAGTGGGTTTGCAGTGAACTAATTCACTGTGCAACAACTCTCAGGGGATGGAAACCATAAGGGAGTTATTTGTAGAGCTTCAATATTTAGGGCTTTGTTTGCTTTTCTAAATTAACAAAACATAAACTCTTTTTAAATTGGAAAAATATACAAACTTATTTCTTCAGTGTTTAAACAGTACAGAAACTTAAAATTAAAGGAGAAAGTAATAGCTCCTTTTCTTGTGTATCTGGATTTGTTTTTGTATTAAAATGATAGTGGAAATGTAATAAAATGTAAGAAGTTTGCTTGCAGATTTTATTAAACTTAACTTTCAGTTTTAAGCTACATTTTGCCAGATTTTTATGATTTGAAGAGAACAAAAACTATTTTAAAAGTCATTTAAGGGCTGGGGGCATAGTTCAGTTGTAGAGCATTTGCCTAGCACACACAAGGCCCTAGGCCGAAGTCCCAGCACCATACACACACATTTAAAAAAAAAATCATTTAAAATATAAAACACAGAAGACCTACTATGTATCCACCATGGTACTAGATGCCAGAGGTGATATAAAAATAAATAAACCAGAGGTCTTTTTTTTGGTGTGTGTGTGTGTGTGGTGTGATATGTGTATGTGTGGGCATATGTATGTGCAAGAATCTATGCACATGTGTGTGCATGAGTATGGAAACCAGAGCTAGACATAAGGTGTCTTTCTCATTTGCTCTCTACCCTTTTTTGTTTTGTTCTGAGACAGGGTGTCTCACTTGGACATTGATTCAGTTAGAGCAGCTAGCCAGCAAACCCAGGCATGCCCTGTATCTGCCTCTCCAGCTTTTATGTGGTGCTGGGGAGCTAAACTCATGTCCTCACACTTGCTTAGAGAGCACTCACAACACTGAGCCATCTCCTCGGCCTCAGAATGCTTAACTCTGTAATAGGTATTTATAGAAAATAAAGTGGAAACTTCTTACCTAGTGCTGTCTTTGGGTTGTAAAATGTTCCCCATATGTTTGAATACTTGGTTCCCAGGGGAGGGGGTGGTGCTGTTTGGAAGGTTAGAGGGCATAGCTGGAGGAAGTGGATCTCCGGGGGCCAAGCCTGGAGGTTTACAGTCTGGTCTCTGCTTTCTGACCTACTCAGATGTGAACAAGCAACCTCACCCTCCTGCTGCCACAGGCAAGAGCCACTCCATGCCTTCCAGACCATGAGGGTACATACCCTCATACTGTGAGCCAAAATCAACTGTTCCTCTCTTAAGTTGCTTGCTGTTGGGTATTCTATACTAGCAAAGAGAAAGGTACTAATAACCATGGGCTGCTGAGGCCTCCCTGATCTGCCTTATCAGGCACACCCTGCCCTGCAGCCGCATGAATTCATTTGCAGTTCTCCAAATGTGCCAACCCTGCCCATGCATTCTCGCCTTTGCAAATGCTAGTCTCCACTTGCAAGGCTCTTTCCCCTTGGAACATTCCATGAAGTTCCAGTCACCATTCATGAGTCAACTCAAATATCACTTCCTCTTGTGTTGCTTCCAGGTTTCCTAGGAAAGTCAGTGCAGTTACTCTTGTCCTTGGACCTCATGCACCCTTGACAGGCCTATATCAAGGGACTCTCTCAGTGGCTTTTGATTACTTGTTGTTATTCCCATCTAGATTGAGCTCCCAAGAGCAGGGGCTCATGTTTTTATTTCTTGTTTTGTTGTGGTGGTGGTGTCATTTTTTTGAGGGTCCCCTAAAGAGAAAGAGAGGGTGTCATGTACCCCAGGTTGTCCTCTAACCAGCTCTGTAGTTGAGCATGACCTCGAATGTTTTGAGATACAGGCCAGCCTGGGCTAAATGACAAGACCTTGTCTCAAAACAAAACAAGGTAGGATTGAGGGATGGCTTAGCACTTAAGGCACTTGCCTACAAAGCCAAAGGACCCAGGTTTGATTCCCCAGAACCCACGTAAGTCAGATGCACAAAATGACACACACATCTGGAGTTCATTTGCAATGGCTAGAGGCCCTGGTCCACCCATTCTCTCTCTCTCTCTCTCTCTCTCTCTCTCCCATAAGTAAATAAATAAATAGAATTTTAAAAACAAAACAAGATAAGCAAACAAACATACAAAAAGCTAGGATCACAGCCCTGATGAGATCATAGCAATGGGGATGGAAAAAGACATTAAGATTAAAGAAAGATTTGAGGATCATAATTGAAGCTTGATTGAATATAGGGTTCTAAGCACTGACTTGGATGATAAGGTTAGATGCAGATGATCTTACAGCTCAAAGAGAGGAAGAAGGACTTAGAGAATAGCCAACAAGATTTTGGGTACATCATATGTTTATACCCATGGGGGAGAATTCAGGCTTTACCTGATCTTCACTTATTTCTCTATTCCTGTGGAAAGATGGATCTGAGTCCTAAAGTGATTTTCAAGCATATTTTTGGAGAATTGTCCACCTTGGTTTGGGACGTGTCTTATATCTGAAGAGGTGACCACTTTGCTGTATCAGATAGAACTCCTGTAATGTGATCATTGCCATTTGCTAGCTGGCAGGAGCAGAGATAAACCTTGGTGATGCTGCCTCTGCCCACCAGTAAGTGTAGACGCTGGCCCTTCCTGTAAGTAATGAAAGTCTTGTAATGAGAAATCAATCACAGCATTCAGAAGGTGCAAACAGATGGATGACAATTTAGAAAATGAAAATCAGGTATAAACAGATAAAAAACAGAGGTCTCCACTTTAAGGCAATGCATTCCATTGCCTTGAGGTTTGGGAATCACTGCACAAAACCACCTCAGAGGAAAGATAATGATAGTTTCTGTTTACAATTACAAATTTCCATGTTTTCTGGAGGCGTGATCTTGGTTTAATCATACATTAATTTTTACTTATGGGAGGTTTACCTACTGCAAAATAACCTGTCTTGCCCAAGATCAGTCCCCATACAATCTTATGGCCCCAAGGCTATTAACAAGGTTAAGTTATAGTATAACCCAGATAGGGTTTGGCTGGGCCTGATAAGGATGGAAGTGAGTATGTTCAAAGCAGCCACACATCCTGGCAGCATGTGCAGGCAGGAACCAGAAGACCATGCTGCCACTCGGGTTAAGGAGGCTGGAACATAATGATCATATGAAAAGTTAGAGTTTGAGCTGGAGAAATGAGTCAGCGGTTAAGGCACTTGCCTACGAAGTCTAACAACCTGGGTTCAGTTTCCCATTACCCCTGTAAACCCAGATGCACAAAGTAGCACATGAATCTGAAGTTTATTTGTAGTGGCTGGGGGTCTTGTAGCTCTGGAGCATTGTCTCTGTCTCTTTCTATCTCACTTCTCTCTGTCTCTCAGCTTAAAATAAATAAATAAAAATATTTTTAAAAAAGAAAAGTTAGAGTTCATTTACTTGGAGTAGAATAAATCATTCAACACCCTGGAAAAGATACCAGGAGGTGTGAAGTGTTGCAGATACTCACATGACTTTGAGAAGCAGGAAAAGTGATTGCCTCTGTGGCAAACACCAGAGATCTATCACTTTAATAAGGTGATTTCATTCATCTGGGCTCAAAGTTTGAGAAGTTTTAGTCCATACTCACTTGAACCCATTGATTTGGTGACAAAGGACTTCAGGGTGCAAGCACTATGAGGGGGAGACTTAATCACTTCATGTTCTGACAGTCGGAAGCAAAGAGAGAGGAGAGAGGGAAGGGTTTCTGTTCCCAAAATCTCCTCCAAGGACATGCCGCCTCCCTCAACCTCGCATCCATCCACCAGGCCCCACCTCTGAAACCTTCTACTGCCTCCCTATAGTGGAGCAGATTGGGAACCAACGCTTCAACATGTGTCACCGAAGAACTTTCACTACCCAAACTAAAGCAAAGTGAACATGAAGATATATGAAGGAGCATAGAAAAGGGAAGTAAAAGTTCAGAGAAACAAGAACATACTATGAGGGAAAAAAAAATCAGTGGACTGTGTGTCCTTGACAGGCCATTTACAGAAGGTGGATGCCAGGTGTCTTCTTCAATCCCCCTTTTTTCCTCTGAGACATTGAGATATAGTGGCTCACTGAACCTGAAGTTCAGCAATTCAGCTAACCTAGCTGCCTGCAAGCTACACAACTGACCTGCCAGGCAAGATATGCAGATTGGTGCAATAGTGGCATGACTGTTATGGGGGTAACCAACTGCTCTCTGATTGGCTCTGAGGCCCACACTATGGTAGGGAATTCATTGCCTACACTAAAGTTCATTGCTAGGAAGGTAGAACCTTGGAAGTAAGCTATTACTCTTATTTAGCCAAATTTATATGTTGTACCATCAGATTGCCCTTTGAATGTTCATTCTTATGTCCATAGATTAATGCTGCTCTCACCTTTGGTCAGAGAAGCATTTTTTGCAGTTGGCAGTGACTACTAGAGAGATTCAAAACTCATCAAAGTGCTAGAGTAAGTGACTGTTGAGTGATCAGCCCTAAATGAGACATCTGTTTTACTCTCTTCAAGGCTCAGGGAACTTTGTGAAAAGGGAGGAGGAACGAATGCAAGAGCCACAGGATGGGGATGAGTTCTGTAGAGTGTTATCTTCTAAACATGAAACAGCCATGACCCCACAGCAGCTGTCATTACCTGCATAAGACCTGCATAAGGCCCATCAACATTTCATCACTGACAGTAGAGAAGTAATGAAAGACATCAAAGTAGAAGGAGGAGGTGCTGGAAAGAAGAATGGTTTCAATGGACAGGGAGAGGGGACATAAGAACGTAATGAATGGTAGGGGACTGTGGTCAAACACATTATAGGGCTGGAGGATAGCTTAGTGGTTAACGTCCTTGCCTGTGAAGGCTAAGGACTCAGGTTCCATTCCTTAGGACCCATGTAAGTCATATGTACAAGGTGGTGCCCATGCCTAGAGTTCGTTTGCAGTGGCTAGAGGTCCTGGTATGCCCAGTCTCTCTCTCTCCCAAATAATTAAAAAAAATTTAAAGGCACACATTATATGCATATGTGAAAACTGTCAATAAACAAAATTCAAAAACATAATAGTCAGAGGAGGGCCCTCAGTGACTGAGGAAGAAGGGATATAAGACTATAACATATAATAATATATATCACATATATTATTTTTTCAAATACAGTAGTCAAAAGAGCTCACCAACAAGATGCCATTTGAACAATGACTTCAAGAGTGTCAAATAGGGATGGCTTAGCAGTTAAGGCATTTGCCTGCAAAGCCAAAGGACCCTGGTTTGATTCCCCAGGACCCATGTTAGCTAGATGCACAAGGGGGTGCATGCATCTGCACACCCATTCTCTCTGTCTGTCTCTCTCTTTCTCTGTCAAATAAAATAAAATAAAACCCTTTTTAAAAGAATGTCAAATAAATGCAAAGGCTAGGAATATAGCTCAGCAGTAGGAAGTTTGCCTAGCATGCACGGAGCCCAGAGGTCAGTCCCCAGTACCATATAAACCAAGTGTGATGATGCACACCTGTAATCCCAGCACCTGAGAAGTGGAGGCGGGACTCCTGATCAGGAGTTCACAGCCAGCCTCAACGACATAGCAAGTTCAAAGCCACTCTGAGCTACATAAAATCCTGTCTGAGCTGGGTGTGGTGGTGTACACCTTTAATCCCAGCACTCAGGAGGCAAAGGTAGGAGGATCTCCAGAGTTTGAGGCCACCCTGAGACTAATTCCAGGTCAGCATGAGCTAGAGTGAGACCCTACTTCATTTAAAAAACAAAAAATTCTGTCTGAAGAGAAAGAAAAAAAAAATATATATATATATATATGATTGATACCAAGGCTTTGGGTATAGGGAAGAATAACATCTTCGTGTACTGAGATGTAACAGAAAAATGAGAGGGTTTTTGAGAGCAACCTCATATATAAACCTAATGTTCTGGAGATATAATATTAGGAGATATTAGCACATAATAACATGTACGTTTTAAGTAATGAGACTGTCTAATACAATTGGATTGGTTAAAAGGATATTCCTGGGCTGGAGAGATGGCTTAGCAGTTAAGGCACTTGCCTGCAAAGCCAAAGGACCCAGGTTAATTCCCCAGTGCCCATGTAAACCAGACACAAAAGGTGCATGCATCTGAAGTTTGTTTGCAGAGGCTGGAGACCCTGATATGCTCATCCTCTCTCTCTCCCTCTCTCTAATAAGTGAAAAAATAAAATTAAGTGAAAAAAGGATGTTCGTACTGGACCTGATTTTATAGGCTTATAAATCCCAGCTACTCAGGATATTGAGGCAGGCAAATCACAAGCTCAAACCACCCAGGTTACAGAACAAGTTCAAGGCTAGAATGGAAACTTTAGCAAGAACCTGTCTCAAAGTTTTTTTTAAAAAGTGGGGAAGAATATAGACCAGTGATAAAGTACTAACCTTGCACTCTTGAGACCCTAGGTTTCATCCTAAGCACAGAAAGCAAAAATCAATCCCTTCCCTGTCCATCAGGAAAGGTCATGTCTACCAACACTATATAAAAGACAGGCATGACAAATTTATTTGATCAGAGTTTTATGTGACAGAATGAAGTCCCAATGCCCCAAAATAAACTCTCTTTTTCTAGGCTTAGTTTCAATGAAGCAGGGACAATTGACAGAAATATGATTTGCCAAAAAGCTTGTGAGCTAATAGAAATGGGCTGCACAGGGAAACCTAGCGGAGCCTGTCTGTTCAGATGCTTCCAGGCCTTCCACTCAGCATTCTTCCCTCCAGGATATGGGGTAGGACCCTATGCGCTCCCATCAGACAAGATAGGTCAGAGAACTCTTTCCAGCCAGCTGCAAGACAGAAGGGCAGGGAAGGTGAGAATATTATCATTGGGCTTTATGGCATGCTTTGGGGAAAGGAGATTCTAGTGTCTATGACCTGCCTTGTGGAAGAGAAACTCAAGTTTCTATTTTCTCCTAGTAGGGGAGAAAAGAAAGCAAAGGACATGAGCACAAAAGGTCAAAGAGAAGCACTGTGCCTGAGACCTTCATCTTAGTTTAGCAGTTTTTGAGCTGCAAGAACACCAAGAAGAAATTGACTATCTGTGTGACAAGAAAACTGAGCTAAGCCTTTGGGATAGGAGAAACAGAGCTTTTGCAAAAAAAAAAAAAAAAAAAGAAGAAGAAGAAGAAGAAAGAAAGAAAGAAAATAGGTGAGCCTGGTGGCACATGCCTTCAATCCCAGCACTCGGGAGGCAGAGGTAGAGGTAGGAGGATTGCCATGAGTTCAAGGCCACCCTGAGAAAACATAGTGAATTCCAGGTCAGCCTGGCCTAGAGTGAGACTCTACCTCAAAGAAAAAGAAGCAGACTCTTAAAAAATTACTTATTTGGGGCTGAAGAGATGGCTTAGCAGTTAAGGCGTTTGCCTGCAAAGCCAAAGGGCCTTGGTTCGATTCCCCAGGACCCACGTAAGCCAGATGCACAAGGGGGCACATGGGTCTAGAGTTCGTTTGCAGTGGCTGGAGGCCCTGGGGCTCCCATTCTCTCTCTCCCATTCTCTCTCTCTCTCCCTGCCTCTTTCTCTCTTGCTCTCTCAAATAAATAAATAAATAATTTTTAAAATTAAACAATTTTTTAAAGTAAAACAAAATATTTATTTGATGTTTATGTGTGTTTGTGTGTGAATGCAGGCTTACATGTTCCACAGCACATGCGTAGAGGTCAATTTCCATGTATTGGTGCTTGCCTTGCGCCTTGTTTGGGGCAGCGTTTCTTGTTCACCAATCTGTTCATGAGCTTCTGGGAATTTCTCCTGTCTCCAGCCCTCTTCTCATCATTGGTGCACAGGGATTACAGAAGCCTATTACACCTTCCAGCTTTCATGTGGGGTCCTGGAAGAAAACTCAGGAACGCAAGAGTTACACGAGATCTTTTATCCACTGAGCAATCTCCATAGCCCAACAGAGTGGTTTTTATTGTGTCAGAAGCTAGATATGACACACATCTTTAATCCCAGCATTCAGGAAGCTGAAGTAGGAGGATCACTGTTAGTTTGTAAACATCCTGAGTTACAGAGTGAGTTCCAGGTCAGCCTGAGTTAGAGTGAGACACTGCCTTGAAAAAGACCAAAAAAAAAAAAAAAAAATGCAGAAGTATGTCAGAAATCATGTTTGTCTACCATGGAAATAGCTTTGTAAAGAGAGAAGAGAGTGAGTGACATCTTTGAGTAGCTGAGAGGACGGAGATCAGCATCAAGTGGGTGGGTTTACCTCAGTAGTGTGAACAGTTAACTGCACAGGGTAGGAAAGGCAGCTGGGCACAAATACAGGATAGTGGGGACTTGAGCTGTCAAGAGATCGCGCATGTTCTCTGCGGTTGCTTCTGTTTGTTCAGTGAAAGAAGAGAAGGGTTAATCAGCCAGAGTGTAGAGAAGTTCAGGTTACATCCTCTGAAGGATACTGAACTGCTGAGGTACTTACAGCAAGAACAAAACATGCTCAGATTTGGACACAGTGGCCCAGACTCCAGGTAATGAGGGAGGTGAGGTTTGGAACAACCCAGGCATGGGAAGAGGGTGGGGAGGGCAAAGCACCCTGATAATGGCTATGGGATGGAAAGATGTGGTATAAAGACTTTGAGGAGGTCAGATTCACAGCCATGGTCAGGTTTCTCCTCTGCCTCCTCTTACCCTTGCTTACTTTTCTGTGTAGTGTGTATCCATATCTCATGGTATAGTCTTGTTTGTAGATAGACTGTGTCCCTCACTAGAATGACAGAATGTGTGCTGTGTTCATATAGAGACATTGGCTTGTTCCCTGGTTCTAACCCCATATCTAGAAATAATGTATGACACTTACTAGAATCCTTTTTTAAAAAATTATTTTATTTATTTATTTTTATTTTTGAGGTAGAGTCTCACTCAGGCTGACCTACAATTCACTCTTTAGTCTCAGGGTGGCCTCAAACTCATGGTAATCCTCCTACCTCTGCCTCCTGAGTGCTGAGATTAAAGGCATGCACCACCATTCCCAGCCTCTATTTTATTTATTTATTTGCAAGGAGAAAGAGAGAAAAAAATGGGTACACCAGGGCCTGTAGCCACTACGAACTACAGATGCATGCACCATTTTGTGCATCTGGCTTATGTGGGTACTGGGGAATCTAACTTGGTTCCTTAGGTTTTTACAGGCAAGCACCTTAACTGCTGAGCCATCTCTCCAGCCCTAGAGTCCCTTTTTCACTTTTTATTAACAACTTTCATACATATAGACAATATACCATGATCCCAATCCCCTCCCACCACCCTCTCAACCCCCCGTCATTAATCCTTCTATCTAACCAGTTTCTCTTATATTTTGATGTCATCATTTTTTTTCATTTTTTCCTCCTATTATGCAGGTATTATGAGGTAGCATCAGCCACTGTGGGTTATGAATTCCACAGCCACTTTGTGTCTGGAGGACAGTATTGTACTTACTAAATTCCCTCTCTCTCTCTCTCTCTCTCGTATATGGACAGAGGGTGGAGTAGTGCTCATTTGGTATGAATGAAGCCCTGAGGTCTACCCCTAGCATGGCACAGGGGCATGGTGTATAAAATACATGTTGAAAGAATGATTAGGACTGGAGATGCACAAGGTGGCACATGGAGTTTGTTTGCAGTGGCTAGAGGCCCTAATGTACCCATTCTCTCTCCCTCCCATTGTAAATATAAATAAATAAAAAATATTTTATATGTAGAAGATTGAAAATAGATCTTTATCTGTCTCCATGCATAAGAATTAAGCCCAAATGGATCAAAGACCTTAATATCAAACCTGAAATTATGAAACTGCTAGAGAAAAAAGTAGGGGAAACCCTTCAACATATTGACATAGGCAATGACTTTCTGACTATAACCTTAGTTGCTCAGGAAATAAAACCACTAGTCAACCACTGGGATCTCATGAAATTACAAAGCTTTTGTGCAGAATAAGACACTGTAAATAGAGCAAAGAGGCAACCTACAGAATGGGAGAAAATCTTCGTTAGATATACATCTGACAGAAGATTAATATCCAGTATATAAAAAGAACCCAAAAAACTAAATCATAAGAAATCAAGCAATCCAATTTAAGAAATGGGCTATGGAACTAAATAGTTCTCAATAGAAGAAATACATATGGCATATAAATATCTAAAAAAAAAAAATCTTCTACATTCTTAGCCACCAGGGAAATGCAACTTAAAACTACTTTGAGATTCCATCTCACTCCTGTCAGAATGGCTACCATCATGAAAACAAATGACAATAACTGCTGGCAAGGATGAGGAGAAAGAGGAACCCTTCTACACCGTTGGTGGGAAAGCGAGCTGGTCCAGCCATTGTAGAAATCAGAGCAGAGGTTTCTGAGACAGCTTAAAGCAGATCTACCATGTGACCCAGCTGTACCACTCCCAGACATACATCCTAATGACTCATCTCACTACCTTAGAGACACTTGCTCAACCATGTTTATTGCTGCTAGCAAATGGAACCAGCCTAGATGTCCCTCAGCTGATGAGTGGATAATGAAGATGTGGTACATTTACACAATGGAGTTCTATTTAGCTGTAAAGGAAAATAAAATTATGGCCAGGCATGGTGGTGCATGCCCTTAACCATAGCACTCCGGAGGCAAAGGTAAGGGGATTACTGTGAGTTCAAGGCCACCCTGAGAGTACATAGTGAATTCCAGGCCACCCTAGGCTAGCGTGAGACCCTTCCTCAAAAAAAACAAAAAAAAAAAAAAAAAAAAAAAAAGAAAGAAAGAAAGAAATTTTCAGTGAAATGGATGGATCTGGAAAGGATTATACTAAGTGAGGTAACCCAAGTCCAAAAAGCCAAATGCCGCTTCTTCTCTCCCATATGTGGATCCTAGCTAAAAATGTATAGACTTGTCTGTGAGTTGGCATAAAAATCAGTAGCAGAGGCCAGTAAACTAGAAAGGGGCTATAAAGGAGGAAGGAGAGAAGAGGACTTAAAACGATGGTATTGTATACATGTAAGTAGATGTAACAGACTACTGGGGGTGGAAAGGCCTAACTATAGTCAGGAGAAGAGATTAAGTAAAGGAAGGTTGAGGGGAGGGTTAATCAAAATTTACAATGTTGGGCTGGAGAGATGGCTTAACGGTAAAGGTGTTTGCCTGAAAAGCCAAAGGATCCTGATTCGACTGTTGAGAACCCACGTAAGCCAGATGCACAAGGTGGCACATGCATCTGGAGTTTGTTTGCAATGGCTGGAGGCCCTGGCGTGCCCATTCTCTCCCTCTCTCTCTCTCTCTGTCTCTCTCTCTCTCTCTCCTTCTCTTTCTCTCTCCTTCCCTCCCTCTTTCTCTCTCACTCTCTGAAACAAAGAAAGAAAGAAAGAAAGAAAGAAAGAAAGAAAGAAAGAAAGAAAGAAAGAAAATTTTTAAAAAATTAAGATGTTATGAAGAAGCCATATAAAAATCTACTTTTTTGGATAATGGTGCACCCTGAAGCAATAGATTGTTACTAGAAAAATTTCAGTGTCAGAAACGGGATACCTTTCAGTGAATTGTTGACCGGGGAGGCCCCTGAAGCCCCCAACACATTATAGGCTATTGCCAAGGCTCTTGCTTTCCCACCAGAAATACATGGTAAGACCCTATTGCTGAAGACTCCATGTTGAGAAATCTTACTGGAGCTGAGCTAAAAATCTCCTCCCTATGGGTCAACTGACAAAAGCTGAAAAAAGGTACGCTGCATGCAGCCCTATGGGAGAGAGAAGTCATCAGTAGTGATAAACAACAGTGGACACTGCAAACCTTAAGTCTGACCAGCCAGGCCAAATAACCCAACAGGTGCAATAGTGGCATGTCTAACCCTGACTGCTCTCTCATTGAACCTGAGGTCTGTTCCACAGGAGGGAATACAAGCCTGGTACTGAAAGCCTATAGCAGGGGAGGTCATGAGCCCTAGGGGAGTAATGTCTGCTGTTGTCTGGCTAAAGGCATATATTATGCCTACTAAACTGCCCTGTAAGCACTTTTCTTAACGTTTACACCTATATGTTAATGCTATTTTCATTTTTCATTAGCAAAGCTTCTCTTTTCAGATGGCAGTGACCACTGGGATGACCCAAAAGACACCATAGTGCTGAGATGTGACAGAGGAGTGTTCAGCACTGAGACATCTCTATCACACCTTCCAAGGCTCAGGGTCTAAGTCAGAAGAGGTGGTGGAAAGAATGCAAGAGCCAAAGGAAAGGTAGGACTGCTTACAATCCAATCTTCCAGACACAAATTGGCCTCAATATCCAGGACCTCCCAGTGCTAGTACTACCCATGCAAGACCTTCATCATAGGAGGAAAAGATAATGGCATCAAACAAAAGAGACTCATTGAGAGGGGTAGGGAATGTAATGGAGGGTGGATTGGTGAAGGGGAAAGTTGTGGAGGGGAGGGAATTATCATGGTTTGTTGTCTATAATTATAGAAGTTGTCAAGTTTTAAAAAATACTTTTAGCTGGGCATATTGGTGCACACCTTTAATCCCAGCACTTGGGAGGCTGAGGTAGGAGGATCACTATGAGTTTGAGTCCAGCCTGAGAGTACATAGTGTATTCCAGGTCAGCATAGGCTAGATCAAGAACAAGACCCTACCTCAAAAACAAAAATTAATAAAACAAAAAACAAAAACGAATGATTGGGGCTGGAGGGATACCTTAGCAGTTAAGGAGTTTGCCTGCAAAGCCAAAGGACCCAGGTTTCATTCCCCTGTCTGGAGCTTGTTTGCAGTGGCTGGAGGCCCTGGTGTGCCCATTCTCTCTCTCTCTTTCTCTCTGTCAAATAAATAAATAAAAATAAAATATTTAAAAAAAAAACAAATGATTGGATCAAAAAAAAAAAGATAAAAACCAGGTGTGGTGGCATACACTTATAATCCCAGCACTCAGGAGGTGGAGGTAGGAGGATCACTGTGAGTTCAAGGCCAGCCTGAGACTACATAGTGAATTCCAGGTCAGCTAGAGCAAAAGATCTTACCTAAAAAAAAAAAAAAAATTCCGGGCAAGATGGCATACACCTTTAATCCCAGCACTTGGGAGGCAGAGGTAGGAGGATCACTGTGAGTTCAAGGCCATCCTGAGACTACAGAGTTAATTCCAGGTCAGCCTGGACCAGAGTGAGACTCTACCTTGAAAAAAAGAAAAGAAAGAAAGAAAGAAAAGAAAAGAAACAAGGTAAATCTAGGATATCATCAAGGAATCTAGTATAGCTTCAAAATTCTGACAGGTAATGGCCATGGAAAAATGGTGGTATGTAAGCATTGTGGCAAATTCTAGAAGGATTTTAGGTACTTTGAAATTAGAGGCAGCAAAATGTGCAGCAGTCAGAAGCCCCTGAGGCCCTTATGCATACAGTGGCCTCTTTTGAAAGAACACTGTTCCTGAAACTCCAGATCTATTGCTTGCTTATAACATACTACTGCTTAGATAACACTACTGAGTAGTGTCACTAGACACATATGATAATGGCAAAGATGATGAGAATACTATTTCCTAGGCCCTGTAGCTAATTTTTATACAGTAACTCATTGACTCCTCAGAAGTAAAATAAAATGGGTCAGTTTAGTTTGTTATGAGGAAACACGCCCAGAGGGATAAACGGCAGAGACAAGATTAAGTCCAGCACAAGAAACCAAGCTCTTACATCTCTCTGCTATACTTAACTACGTATGGGCTGCTTCAGGATGACTTGTAATCTATCTCCAAGGCAAATATATTCTCTTTTGCCATTAAATTGTAGCCAAAAACAATCAATATTTATTATCTCATACAGTTTCTACAAATGGAGATCCTAGGGGTGGCTTAGTCTGTTCTGCCTCAGGCTCTCAAAGTTACCTTGAGGATGATTGGTATCTGACTTCTCTCACAGGAAAAATTTCCTGAGGCTGGGGGGATTTGCCTCCAAACTGGCTCATTTTCATGCCTGCCAAATAAGTACCTATTGTTAACAAGACCTCGTATGCCACCTAGAATTTCCCTTGGAAAAACACTCCATGGTAACTGGCTTCTCCAAAGTGAGTGACCCAGGAAGGGGCAAGGCAGAAGTCATACTCTTTGAACACTGCCTTGGAAAACACACATAATTTCTGAGATATCCAACGGGTTACATAGGTCAGCCCTACTGAGTGTGGAGGGACCCACAGGAAGGTAGGAATACTGGAGTGGAGAATCCTTTGGAGTTGGCTGCCATGACAGATGTTATTTTGGGCACATGCCTATTTGAATTTCCACAGGTATAGCATCAAAGCAAAACATTCGATTTGGATTCTTGATTCAAACTTATCTCTTCTTTTGTATTCTCTGATCAGCTGCCAGTCACTTATTCTGGGAATCTGAATGCCACCATACCCTAAAAGCATTCTTGCTTCTTCGATCCATTGTCTATATCAAATCACTACACATATATTTAATTTTAATGGTATACTGAAATACATATGTAGTATCAATTGAATTGTATCCCACAAAACTTCATATGGAAGCCAGGCGTGGTGATGCACGCCTGTAATACCAGCACATGTAAGGCAGAGGTTGGAGGATTGTTGTAAGTTTGAGGACAGCCTGAGGATACAGAGTGAGTTCTAGGTCAGCCTAGGCTACAGTGAGACCCTACTTTGAAAAACCCCACCAACAAACAAAAAAAGCTCCATGTGTTGAAGCCATTGGTGCAAAGTTACTATATTTGGGGATAGGTTTTGATCTGAAATGTTCCTCAGGGTTCATGTGCTAGGTTTAGTCCCTAATGGAGCAGTGTTCAGGAGAAATAGGAGCAAGGTAGTTTTTGTTTTTGTTTTTCAACTGGTAGTCAGTCAGAGACAAAGGCTCAAAGAGAGGAAGTAAAGAGCTGCCACCTCACTTACCCTTGCAGGGCTAGCAAAGCTGGAACTTGGTGCCTGGCAGTCTTACCCCCGATGGGTCTGAACAATTCTTTGGCAACAGTAACCCCTACTACTTCCTCCCCAGTCTAACACTCCTGAGTTGCTGGGCCCTTTGGGGCAAATCCCCTTAAGTCCCAAAAATGAATCAGCTCTCTCCCTTAGCCATCTGAGCCCAGCAGGGATGGGGGGGGGGGAGAATTTCTTCCCTCTTACCTTAACCTCCTCTAAGTTCTGGCCCTTTTCCAACTTCACTGGACACCTCATTTCCATGTCCTCTGTCCACTCTCCAGCTGAGCAAGGAATCTCCTTCTGGCCTGAGCCTTCCTAACCACCCCTTGGAGACCACTTCTCCCTACATCTCACAATTCATAGGCTAACCTTCTCAGAGTCCACTTCCTCAAATCTTTGATAAATAAATGAGAAGCTAAAACTTAGGATTCACAGGGCAGGAGGTAAAAATCCGAAAACACAGTGATGGAACCTTTGGGGAAGGTGATTGGATTATAAGGTCTCTAATCTTATCCATGGATCAATCCATCCATGAGTTCATAGCTTAAGGGCCTGTTGGACCTGTCAAGAGGTGATGGAGGCTTTGGGAATTGGGACCATAGCCCCTCTCCTCCCATCCCACCCTCTCTGCTTCCTGGCTGCCATGAAGTTAGCAGCTTTGCTGTACCATGCATTCCAGCCATGATGCTCTGCCTTACCACAGGCCCGGGACAATGGAACCAAATGACCATCCACTGAAACTGTGATCCCGAAGAATACTTACTCTGTTTAAATTGTTTATCTCAGCGTGGTGGTTTGATTCAGGTGTTCCCCATAAACTTAGGTGTTCTGAATGCTAGGTTCCCAGCTGATGGAGATTTGGGAATTAATGTCTCCTGGAGGAAGTGTATTGTTGGGGGCGGGCTTCTGGGTGTTATAGCCAGTTTCCCCTCACCAGTGTTTCGCACACTCTCCTGTTGCTATTGTCCACCTTATGTTGGCCAGGGGGTGATGTGCACCCTCTGCTCATGCCATTGTTTTCCCTGCCATCGTGGAGCTTCCCCCCTCAAGCTTGTAAACCAACATAAACCTCTTTTTCCTACAAGCTGCTCTTGGTTAGGTGACTCCTACCAGCAATGGGAACCTGACTGCCAACACTTAGGTATTCATTGCAGCTATGGACATCTGGCTAACATAGGGACCCTGAGGAATTCAATGGTTTAATGAGCTCCTAAAGGTGGGGTCTGATCTGACAGGATTATTGCCCTCCTTATAAGAAAATACTCGAGTGAGTTAGCAGCTCTATGCGGCCCTTATGGGGCTATAGGAACAGACAACTGTCTGCAGATCAGTAACACTTCTCACCAAAAACTATGTTGGCATGTGGATCTTGAGCTTCTAGCTTCCTGTGGTTCCTGCTCACACTGAACAGGGCTGACCCATGTAGCCCATAGGATATTTCAGAAATGATGTGTGTCTTCCAAAGCAGGGTGTTCAAACACAGTGTGGCATTTGCCTTGCCCCTTCCTGGGTTGCTCACTTTGGGGAAATCAGTTGCCATACTGCTTCATGAAGAATTCTAGATGGTAAGGAACTGCAGTAGGGTCTGTTGCTTCAGTGACCTGGTCTTAAGGGATACAGTTTGTTAAGGCAGCAGAACAGGTTCATAAACAGGAAGCCAGGAAATCTAGGTCATTGTCATTAGTTACCTTGATATTTTTAGTCCTAGGGATGAGCAATACTAATGACACCTCCTCCAAGGTCCCTTATACGAGCCTGTATTTGAACTCATATGAGGATTTGTTAATACAATGGATGCCTGATTTACGATGGTTCAACACAACCATTTTTTCCACTTCACAATGCAGGGCAGGGACAAGTGCAGGTCTTAGCCTGGTGGTCAAGGGGGAAACAGCCCACACTCTACAGCGCACTGTGTTGCTAAAATGGATGTTCAGCTGGTACATATGTCAAATGTATCTCCTTCTTTGAATTCACTTTGAGTAAATGTGCTTCCAACATAGGATATTTAAAAAGATTTTTAAAAATATTTTTTTATTTGTTTGAGAGAGAATGGGCATGCCAGGGCCTCCAGCCACTGTAAATGAACTTCCAGACACTTGTGCCACCTTGTACATCTGGCTTGCATGGGTCCTGAGGAATCAAACCTGGGTCCTTTGGCTTTTGCAGGCAAGCGCCTTAACTGCTAAGCCATCTCTCCAGCCCCAACATAGGGTATTTTTAACTTATGATGGGTTTATCAGAACACTAAGACATAACCCCATAGTAAGTCAAGGAACATCTATATTACTCTTGTGACATGTTTTTATTATAATAGGGTTTGTGTGTGTAAGTCATCAACTCTCCAAGGAAAAGGATTTTCTTTCCTTTTTTTTTTTTTTGTATGAGTATATGTATGGTGTACCTGTGGCATGTAGACACACATGTGTGTAGTTGTATGGCACATGGTGGTCAGAGGTTGATGTTAGCTGTCTTCCTTGATTTCCTTTTTTGGTTTTTTTGTTTGTTTGTTTGTTTGTTTGTTTTTGGTCTTTCAAGGTAGAGTCACTCTAACTCAGGCTGACCTGGAATTCACTATGTAGTTTCAGGGTGCCCTCAAACTCATGGCCATCCTCCTACCTCTTCCTGGGTTTAAAGACACGTGCCACCATGCCTGGCTTCCCCTCTTTGTTTTGCTCAGGCCGCTCTTGCCTGAGCCCAGAGCTTGCAAGTCTCGCTAGCCAGCTTCCCCCAGCATCTCTGCCTGCCTGAAGCTGGGAATGTGAACTTAGGTCTTTCCACCAACACAGCAAGCTACTTCCTCAGAGAATTGAGCTGATCCAGGGCGTAGGGCAGAGTGACTGTGCTTCAAGCTCTGGCAAATGTCCACAGGTGGAAATTGAGAGGTCCTGGCTGATCTTTCACAGTAAAAGCATGACTAGGTGAGGCAGTTGTCAACTTCAGCTTTTCAGACGTGTGGTTTCTGACATTGCCTTTGACAGCCGAGATAAGCCTAAAACTGGTTCTGGCAACCAAAGAACAATCTAGTCCCTTATTTAAAATGTTTTAGAGGCCTGGGGATGTAGCTTAGTGGTAGAATGCTTACTAGCATACACAAGGCTCTGGATACAATTCTCAAGGTCCTCAAAAAAGACTTGTACTTTCAATGCCTAGCAGATCATCATATTTGATAGCATTTGTTGAGTTAATAGGTTTTTAACATTTGTGTGTGAATAAATTAATGAAATCGCCCATGGTAGTTTGAATGGATGGTCCCCAATTGATTTCAAAGTTTTATTAAAGCTTGTAACTTGGTGTCACTGTGGGCCAATCCTAGGGTCCTGCCCTAAAGTGTTGGGGGCACACCTGGAATTCCAATCTAAAGATATGTAAAGTGCTTGAGTTCTGCCATTATGGGCTTTCTAGAGTGTGCTTGCTTACACTGCTGGTGATTTTCCCTGTGTGTGTGTGGACCCGTAAAAGGGGACCAGCTTCTTCAGCCATTATGGAACTTCCCCTGCATCTGAAAGCTTCAATAAATCCCTTCCTGTATACACTATATCTGGTCTGGAGGTTCATCCCAGCCACCTGAAGCTGTCTACTATACCACCAACCCATCCCTAAACTGCTAACAAATACAATGAAAATTAAAATTAGCCAGGCATGGTGATGTATATATACTTTTAATCCCAGAACTCAGGAGGCAGATTTAGGAGGATCACTGAGTTTGAGGCCAGCCTGGACTACAATTAATCCAAAGCTGCCTACATGACTAAAGTGAGAAAACTGTGATTCAGTCATCCACTGATCATTTTGTCTACTTGGATGGCTACTAAGACCAGTAACAACATGCGGCTATATTTTTGCTGTTACAATAGGTGAAAGAACAAGATTTAAAATTTTGTAATAGAGCCAAACATGATGGCACATGCTTGTAATCTCAGCACTTGGGGAAGGTGGAAGTAAAAGTGTCAGGAGTTCAAGGATAGCCTTAGCTATATAGTTTTAGGATAGCCTGTGTTACATGAGACTAAGATCTTGTCTCCAAAATAATTCAAGGCTATCCTGGTATACAAAGTAAGTTTCAGGACATTCAGAGCTACAGAGCAAGATTCTACCCCCCCAAAAAATACAAATAAAAAAATCATTTATTTATTTATTTATTTGTGTTCTCTTGCCACTGCAAGCAAGTATCCGTCTGGTATTAGCAGGTGGCTAGACAATTTGAAGCCAGACCAACAGGCTTTGCAAGCATGTGCCATTATCACTAAGCCATCTGCCTAGCACTCCAAAAAAATTAATTTCTTTAAAATATTTTATTTAGTTATTGAGAAAGAGAATGAATGGACATGCTAGGGCCTCTAGCCACTGCAAATGAACTTCAAACACATGCACCACCTTGTGCATCTGGCTTACATGGGTATTGAGGAATCAAACTTGGCTCCTTAAGCTTCGCAGGCAAATGCCTGAACCACTAAGCCATCTCTCCAGCCCCTAAAAATTAATTTTTTTAAGTTTATTTATTTGAGAGCAACAGACAGAGAGAGAAAGAGGCAGATAGAGAGAGAGACAGAGATTGGGCGCGCCAGGGCCTCCAGCCACTGCAAATGAACTCCAGATGCGTGTGCCCCCTTGTGCATCTGGCTAACGTGGGTCCTGGGGAATTGAGCCTCGAACCGAGGTCCTTAGGCTTCACAGGCAAGTGCTTAGCTGCTAAGCCATCTCTCCAGCCCCCAGATTAATTTTACATAAGAAAAATATGACATTGTGATTTATGGGGTTGGAGTTATTAGGGTTCATTTTCTCTCTTTTTCAAGAAAGCACCATTAACCACTGAGCCATCTCCCCAGCCCCTCTTCTTTTTTCTATTCTTTTAAAAAATATTTTTACTGGGCATGGTGGCACACACCTGTAATCCAGCACTTGGGAGGCAGAGGTAGGAGGATTGCCATGAGTTCGAGGCCACCTTGAGACAGCACAGTGAATTTCAGGTCAGCCTGAGCTAGAGTGAGACCCTGCCTCGAAAAACCAAAAGCAAACAAACAAAGCATATATATATATAATTTCAGAAAAATTGAGAGAGAGGAAATGGGCACGCCAGCAGGGCCTCTATCCACTGCAAACGAACTCCAGACACATGTGCACCCTTATGCATCTGGCTTACATGGGTCCCAAGGAATTGTACCTGGGTCCTCAGGTTTTGCAGGCAAGAGCCTTAATTGCTAAGCCAACTCTCCAGCCCCCCTTGTGTTTTTTCTATTCTTTAAGTGTTCTTGAATATGAGAATAACTATGTAGAACATTTCAAAGATAGTTCCAGTATGTTCTCACCTGTGGCATCTAAAAATAGAATGGTTGGTAGGTAGCAGTGGAAAGGACCTTATGTTCCACCTAACTAGTAGACAAGCTAGTTTCACCACTGCCACCCAAAATACCTCTGAGTCACTGATGGGAAAACAGAAAACTTACCTAGATGGAACAGAAAGACGAAAGACCAGCATTCATACATTCAGTTTCTCCTGAGCAAGAGAAGAGAAGCAATACGAATGTGATATCAGTGCTCCTCCAGGCTCTCCTCAGCCTGATGTTTCCCTCCTGCCCTTCCTCTGGCTTCCTATTCTCCTCTCTGGCCTAGATATGAACAGTTCCTAGACCACAGCAGATATAGGCTGTGTGTAAAGATGCTGTCTAGGATCAGGCACAGTGATGCATGCTTATATTACCAGTACTTCAGTGACTGAGATAGGACCTTTGCTGGAAGTTCAAGGCCATCCTAGGCTCCACAGCAAGTACGAGGCCAGCCAGGAATATATAATGCAACCATGTCTCAAGCCCCTATCCCCAAAATGCTCTCCAATGCAAAGTATGTAGCTTAGTGGCAGAGAGCTTAAGGCTGCAGTAATAATAATGTCTTCCATTATCTTCTCTTCAGGCTTGGAAAGATTTATTATTATTATTATTTCACACCTGCCAGACCCTATTATTTTCCAAGTTTCTTTCACACCTTCCCTCACAAACTTCTAACTCATGCTCTGACAAACCACTATCCCAGTCTTCTCTCTCTCCCAACCTCATGATGTTCAACACTGAAGGTGGTATGAGGTAAGAGAAACACTTTGACTTTTAGCAATAATTACAGTCTTAGCTTTGGAACTGTTCAGAAATGAGCATATGAAATATGTATGTGTATATATATATATATATATATGAACTTGTCATATATCTCTGATTTTTATATTGTATGATTCTCATATATTCATGATACATATAATGTACAAGACACACAATCTTTATATATAAAATATATATTTATTTATTTTTTATTTATTTATTTGAGAGCAATAGACAGATAAAGAGGCAGAGAGAGAGAGAGAGAGAGAGCGAGCAGAGTGGGTACACCAGGGCTTCCAGCCACTGCAAACGAACTCCAGATACGTGCGACCCCTTGTGTCTGGCTAACGTGGGTCCTGGGGAATCAAGCCTCGAACTGGGGTCCTTAGGCTTCATAGGCAAGTGCTTAACCACTAAGCAATCTCTCCAGCCCTTTATATATAAAATATAAAATAAATAATGCATGCTGTATATATATATATATATTTTTTTTTTTGGTTTTTCGAGGTAGGGTCTCACTCTGGCCCAGACTGACCTGGAATTCACTATGGAGTCTCAGGATGGCCTTGAACTCACGGCGATCCTCCTACCTCTGCCTCCCGAGTGCTGGGATTAAAGGCGTGCTCCACCATGCCCGGCTGTATATTATTTAATACCGGAAAAACTACCATATTGCTTTAAATGTTAGTTATTAAGCAAAATGTATGGGACTTTTGAGGGGTTTGAGGGGTTTCTTTTAGAAAGTGTCTCTCCATGGAACTTGCACTATAACCCAGACAAGCCATGAACTCATGATCCTCCCAACTTTGCTTCCCTGATGCAGGGATTGTAGGTATGTGCCAACACACTTGTCTGACAAAATGTATTTTAAAATGAGGACCAGTGGCTGGGGATGTTGCTCATGGTTGTGTGATTATTTAATCCACAGAAAGCCCTGGAGTTAATCCCTGACATCACAAAATATTAGGAGATGGCTCAGAGTAAAGTACTTGCTGAGCAAATGTGAGTATCTAAGATTGAATCCTTAGACTTCATGTAAAAGCTGGAAGCTGAGATGACCTTCTGTAACCCCAGCATGCCAACCTTGAGAAGGGAGGCAGAGACAAGAAAATTTCCTAGAAGCTCACAGACCAGCTAGCCTGGTAAACACAGCAATGAAAAGAAGAATGAGAGAAGCTGGGTGTGGTGGTGCATGCCTTTAATCCCAGCACTCAGGAGGCAGAGGCAGAGGCATAGGCAGGAGGTTCATTGTGAGTTTGAGGGCACCCTGAGACTACAGAGTGAATTCCATGTCAGCCTGAGCTAGAGTGAGACACTACCTCTAAAAAACAAAACACCAAAAAAAAAAAAAAAAAAAAAAAAGGAAAAAGAATGAGAGAACAAAGTGGAAGACTGACACTTGTCCTCTGACCTCCATATACACACTGACATGGACATCCGCACAAGCATACACACACATCAAAAAATAAATTAAAATAAATAATAGATTGAGGAGCAGGACAGGTCTAGAAAATGGATTCTTCTGGTGATAAAGAGCTGAGGTTATAAGGGCCAGGTATGGTGGTGCACGCTTTTAAACCCAGCACTTGGGAGGCAGAGGTAGGAGGATCTCTGTGAGTTCAAGGCCAGCCTGACACTACGGAATGAGTTCTAGGTCAGCCTGGGCTAGAGCAAGACCTTACCTTGGAGAAAGAAAAAAGAAGAGTTGAGGATATGTTGGTATTAAACACAAAATGTTAGGTAGTTTCTTCTGAAACAAGAAAGAAGATTAATAAATTCAGGAAATGGTGTCTATAACATTATCTAAGTTAGAATTTAATTTTAAGAAGCCTAAAATTTTATAGAAACTTGAATTTTGTTTCAAAGATACACAATGATATTATAAAAACAATTCTATTTTATTTTAGTTTACAGTCCCAATAAGTCAAATGCTTGCTCCTTTATTGACACTCCTTTCCTCATCACTGTGTTTTATGTATCATAATAAAGAACCTTGAATGGGCATTTCCTGTTTTTCTGAAGGTCTCTGACCTTTGGTAATGATGTCACTTATTTTTCACTACTCCTGTTAACATCTTCCTCCAGTTTCTAGATGTTCCTGTCTGGCAAGAGCCAAACTTATTAAAGACTGTGCCATCTCTGCCATTATATTCAACTTTATGCAATCCTGCGTACTTGACAATATTTGTGGTGTCATTAAGAAATCAATTTGGTGGGGGGCTGGAAAGATTGCTTAATGGTTAAGACACTTGCCTGCAAAGCCCAAGGATTCAGATTCAATTCCTAGGCATCCACATAAGCCAGATGTCCAAGGTGTCACATTCATCTGGAGTTCATTTGCAGTGGCTAGAGGTCCTGGAGTGCCCATTCTCTCTCTCTCTATTTGCCTCTCTCTCTCTCAAATAAATAAACAAATAAAAATAGAAATCAATTTTGCAATGACAAGAAGACTGGTTAACAGGCAAAAATGAAGATTAAAAGGCATGCTTGCAGACAGTTCTTTAGTTTACAGTTTCGTGCTATGACCTTAAATGAAGTAATTTGAGCTTAACATGGTGGTCCACACTTAAAATCCCTGCACTCAAGAGGCTGAGATAGGAGGGTTTCAAGTTTGAGACAAGTCTGGGAAACTTATTGAGACCCTGTCTCCACAGAAAAAAGAATTAACAATGATTTGATTTATATAGCTCTGTTCATCAGGACCTCAGAAGGAAACGTCCAGCAATCACTCAAACTCTCATTTTAGAACAGGCTTAAGAGAATGGAAGGGGTAACACAGATCACTGCACAATAAGAGCAGCTCAGACTAAATTCAGGCCTACACTAAAAAAAAAAAAATATTTATTTATTTACATGTGTGGAGAGCGAGAGCACCATGGCCTCTTGCCACTGCAACCACCACGTGCTCATGCCACTTTTTGAGTAGAGCTTATGTTGATGGCTTGAGAATTGAATTATGGGCTGGCAGGCTTTGCAAGTAAGAAGCACCTTTAACCACTGAGCAACCTTTCCAGCCCCTCAGGTCTGCATTCTGTCAATACATAATCACACAGAGAGCAGCACAGAAAGAGTTGGTCCAAAGTCATTCTTTTAGAACTTCCCCCTTGAAGGAACTCTGAGGGGACCCACCAGCCCATCCCTCATGCAAGGTTAGGGCTGGGCACTGAAACCCTGGGGCCTGCCCTGAGCACACCTGAGATGGCATCACTGATAGCTAGGTTTAAATAGGAATGATAACATGTTATTAGCTAATCCTGAAAACTGTGGTTTCAAAAGCAATATTCAGGACTACATTGTTGAAATAAAAGCATACTCAACTCACTTATCACCTAACAGGAAGGCAGATGGAGAGGAATACCTCCAGTGACTCTCCTAGGGCTTCTAATCCCCATGGCCAGCCTGCAAGCCTGAGCCTGCTGCTCAGCCTGGCCCAACTTCTCTCCAACATCTTGAGGGAGAGGCCTGTCTTACACAAGTCTGATAACACTTCATTACCTCCCAGCTTTGTACAGGTGAGCAAAAATGCAGGCTTACAAAGGGGCATTTGAGTAATGAAAGCATGAATGTGCTTTGCCAACTGAGTCCTAATATTTTCTTTCAAATTAAACCTTTTAAGTTCATACAGGAGGTACTAAAGCCTCAGTCCTAGTTGTAGGGAAAAGAACTAACAAACCCATACACTAGTTTCTGAAGATTCAGAATTGTACGGCCTTACCTGAGATTTTTCCAATTGCTTTCTAGACTCCAGAGGAATTTGTTGGCCCTCAAACAAAGTTCTAATGGTACATACTATTTTATTTAACATAGGAGAAGCTTCCACATTATTGAAAACTGTCAGTTACTAGGTTAAAAGTATTTTGTTCTTTGTTTTTAGAGACAGAGACTCTACCTGTGGCCTACAAGCTAAATTGTACCTCATCTCTAGGTGACCTCTCCCCAGCAAACCTTACTAAAATCCAACTAAGATCGCATCCCTCTCTCAAGACCCTTAAATGACCACTTTGTGCTTCAATAAACAAATGTGGGAACTTTGAATGTAGCTTAGTTGTAGAAGTGTATTTACCATCCCCATGTGCAAGGAGGCTCCAATTCACACCCCCCCACACACACACACGGAGGGAGAGAGAGAGGGCAGGAGGCCATGCCTATAATCCCAGCACTCAGAAGGCTGAAGCAGGAGGGTTGCCACAAATCTGCAGCCAGCCTGGGATATGGTGTGAGATCCTGACTCAAACAACAACAGCCCAGATAAACCTGTATTGCCACCACAATGTTATACATTGGGATCTTTCATGATCTGGCCTGGGTTACCCTCCAGCATCCCTGACTGGACTTAAAACTACTTCATCTTTTTCCCTGATCTCACTTTTTTTATGCTAAACTTTTTAAAAAATTTATTTATTTATTTATTAGTTTTCTATTCAGCAAATACAGTCAGTTTGGTACCATTATTAGGCTCATCCGTGACCTGCCCCCTCCCCTTGGCCCCTCCTTGTTGAGGTATATGGGTCGTGCATTGTGGAGTTAGCTCACAGTTATGGGTAAGATAAATGTCTCTGCATATCATCACCCAACATGTGGCTCTGACATTCTTTCCGCCCCCTCTTCCGCAAAATTTCCCTGAGCCGTGTTGGGTTTATTTTTGGTCTGCCTCAGTGCTGTCACTTTTGAGCTTAGACGGCATCTGTCTCTCCTAGGTTTCCTCTACCTATCTCTTTCTGATTCCTCACAGGAGGGCTCACGTGACGCCTTGACAGTGGTACCCAGCAACTGGGCCACCACAGCCCCTCTTAACAGCCGTGTATTTGTGTCTCTCCACTGGACGGTTAGACTGTTATCCTACCATTAAATCTGCATTTCTGGAAACCAGGGGACCCACAGTAGGTACTTGCTGAACAGACTGAATGTGAAGATAAAAAGAAACAAAATTAACACGAATGTCATCAGTCAGGGCTAGGTACAAAGGCAGATCAACCATTCTTCTTTTTATTTACTTATTAGAGAGAAAAAGGTAGAGAGAGAGAGAATGGGTGCGTCAGGGCCTTTAGCCACTGCAAACGAACTCCAGACGCGTGCTCCACCTTGCGCATCTGGCTTATGTGGGTCCTGAGGAATCAAACCTGGGTTCTCCTGCTTTGCAGGCTAGCACCTTAACTAATAAGCCACCCCTCCAACCCGAGATGGACCATTCTTTTAGTCATCAAGCAGCTGTAAAAGGCAAGGGTCATTGACGTCATTCCGTCATTCCGGAGGTAGGAAACCGAATCTATGGAGCTATGTCACCGTGGAGTTCAAAGTCGTCGTCCCAGCATCAGAGCGGCGCTGCCCGCAGCGGGGCTGGGCGGCTCACCCGCTGGCCGGCGTCCTCACCGGCGCTAGCGCGCATGCTCCACGCGCCCCGCCCCGCCCCGCCCCCCCGCGTGCGGCCCGCCGTTCGCAGATCCCGGGGAGACTGACCGGTCGCGTCCCTCGGCATACCGGAAATGCTGTCGGAAACCCCGCGACCACTGACAGGTAGTCTGGAGGCGTGACCAACCAGAATGTCCCCCCGGAGAGTGGCCCACACGTTGAAGACCCTCGGTCGCGCCCCACAGAAGTCGGTTCGGCAAGCCTCCCAGCCAGCTTCAGGGTGGTGCTAAAACGCCCTGGTAACGACATGTTCTCTTCCTGGAGTGTCCCACTCCGCGGCGGTGGGAAAGGGGGCCTTGCCTCAAGCTTCCCGAGGCCAGGCGTGGAGGCTCACGCTAACTTTAACCACAGCACTTGGGGACAAAAGTAGGAGGATCGCCGTGAGTGCGAGGCCACCCTGAGACTACTTAGTGAAGTCCATGTTAGCCTGGACTACAGAGAGACCTTACCTTAACTCCACCCCCATCCGACCCCACCCCCCGAAAAAAAAAAAGAAGAAGAAAAGAAAGATTCCAAGGAGCAGGAAGACCCTGGAGACCCTGGAAAAACATTTTTAGTTGAATTGCCAACTCGAAGCGTTTATAGCTCCTCAGAAGTTTATTTGACTTGCAGCCTGAACCTCCTCTTCACCACAAGGGCTGATTTCAGGAATTTGGCGCTTCCTTGGGACTTTGCCTTCCCCTGGAAGTTGTACCCCAGACTTCACCTGTCTGCTCTACCGCGGTTGGCCAAGGACTGGTGTCCCTGCATAGAGCAAGCCCACAGTGAAAGGCTGTCCAGATGCAACATCCACCTGGGCATTGTGAACCTCAGTCCCTGGGTTCTATCTTCTGTCCTTTACCTCTAGGTTAGAAGAGAGCTCACCGCTGTCTCTTACCTCTCTGTAGGAAGAGAGCTCACTGCTGTCCCAACTGAATTTATATGTCTGTCACCTGTTGCAGTCAGCTTTGCATTGCTGGCAGAAAACCCTGGACCAAGAGCAGCTTGTGGGAAAAAAGAGGTTTATTTTGGCTTACAGATTTGAGGGGAAGCTCCATGATGGCAGGGAAAATGATGACATGAGCAGAGGGTGGACATCACCTCCTGGCAATATCAGATGGACAACCACAACAGGAGAGTTTACCAAACACTGGCAAAAGGAATCTGGCTATCACACCCATAAGCCCACCCTCAACAGTACACTGTCTCCAGAAGGTTTCAATTCCCAAATTGCCACCAACTGAGGGCCTAGAATACAGAACACCTAAGTTTATGAAGGACACCTGAATCAAACCACCACATTACCCAATGCTTCTTAACCTTTTCTACTCACAACCCTTTTTTGCCTAAAGAAATTTTTACCAGATGTACAAAGGGGCACATGCATCTGGAGTTTGTTCAGAGGGGCTAAAGGCCCTATTTGTTTCTTTCTCCCTCTCTCCCCCCTTGCAAATTAATAAATAAATTACAGGATTTTTTTAGAAAAAATTAAATCTTGACTATTTGATTCTGAACATATTTGGGCTGGGGAGGTGGCTCATCAGTTAAAGGCTCATGCTTGCAAAGCCTTCTGGCCTGAGTTAAGTTCTTTGGCATAAAACCAGATGCAAAAAGTGGTACATGGCCTGGAGAGGTTGCTCAATGGTTAGGGCACCTGTCTGCAAAGCCCAAGGACCCAGGTTCAATCCTCCAGTACCCAGGTAAAGCTAGATGCACAAGGTGGCACATGTGTCTGGAGTTGTTTGCAGTGGCTACAAGTCCTGGCATGCCTATTCTTTATCTGCCTCTTTCTCTCAAATATATATATCAAGGTGCTTGCTTACAAATCCAAAGGACTCAGGTTTGATGTTCTAGGACCCATGTAAGCCAGATGCACAAGGTGATGCATGTGTCTGGAATTCGTTTGCAGTTGCTGAAGGCCCTAGCACATGAATTCTCTACCTGTGAAGCCCTTGATCCACAAATAAATAATAAAATAAATAAACACATTTTTTTTAAAGTGGTACAAGGGCTGGAGAGATGGCTTAGTGGTTAAAGCACTTGCCTGAAAATCCAAAGGTCCCAGGTTCAACTCCCCAGGACCTATGTAAGCCAGATGCAAAGGTGATGCATACATCTGTAGTTCATTTGCAGCAGATGGAGGCCCTGATGTGCCCATTCCCTCTTTCTTTCTCTCTGCCACTTTATCTCTCTTTCCCTCCCTCTCTTTATCAAATAAATAAATTAAAATTTAAAAAAATTTAAAGCAGTGCAAGTGTCTGGCATTCATTTGCAGAGGTGTGCCCATGGACACACATGCATTAAAAAATTAAAAATACTGGTACACACCTTTAGTTTCAGTGCTCAGGAGGCAGAGGTAGGAGAACTGCTGTGAGCTTGAGGCCAACCTGGAACTACAGAGTTTCAGGGCTAGAGCCTGGGCTACAGTGAGACCATACCTCAAAAAAAAAAAAAAAAACCTAAAGATCAGAGTTCAATTTCCCAATATCCATGTAAAGCCAGATGCACAAAGTGGTGCATACATCTGGAGTTCGTTTGCAGTGGCTAGAGGCCCTGGCACACCCCTTCATTCTCTCTTTCTCTTTCCCTTCTCTCTCCCTCCTTGAAAACAAAATGTTTTTTAAACTTGGCATGGTGGTACACACCTTTAAACCCAGCACTTGGGAGGCAGAGGTAGGAGGATCACCATAAGTTCAAGGCCACCCTGATACCTAAGACTACACAATTCCAGGTCAGCCTGGGGTAGAGAAAGACTCTACCACAAAAAAAAAAAAAAAAAACCCACAAAAACCTGTGTGTGTGTGTGTGTGTGTAATTTTTTTTAAAGATACAGAGCATCTTCAACAGCTTTCTGAGTTGCTAGATATTTGGATTTTATAACCATCAATGCTGAGAAATCCATGTTGCATAAATACATGATACAAAATGGCAGACATATAGTTAAGGCCATTTCAGAAACTGTTAGAAATTATGTTTTAATCCTAAACCACAATTTATTGAAGAATTTTTAGGAAACACAAGTAAGTAACTCAAACAGCATTTTATTTGTTTTGTTTTTTGTTTTTCAAAGTAGGGTCACCCTGTAGCCCAGGCTGACCTGGAATTCACTATGTAGTCTCAGGGTGGCCTCACACTCACAGTGATCCTCCTACCTCTGCCTCCCAATTGCTGGGATTAAAGGTGTGCGCCACCACAACCAGCTTCAAAAAGCAATTTTTAAAATTGAACATTCTAACACAATACTATCCAAAGACATATGAATTTGATACTTATACTCTGTGGAATGTCCATGTGAAAAATATCAGAAATCTTTGTGTTCCTTAATATAACCATTATGTTTTTTTTTCTTTAAAAATATTTTATGTATTTGAGAGAAAGAGAGAGAGAGAGAGAGGAAGAAGTAAATAGAGAGAACAGGCATACCAGGGCCTCTGGTCCCTGCAAACAAACTCCAGATGCATGTACTACCTTGTGCATCTGGTTTATGTGGGTACTGGGGACTCAAACCAAGGTCCTTAGGCTTCTCAGGCAAGTGTCTTAACTGCTCAGCCATCTCTCCAGCCACCATTATGGTCTTTTTGTTTTCTTTTGTTTGCCCCCGTTTTTGTTTGTTTTTTTTTTTTTTTTTTTTTTTTTTTCAAGGTAGGGTCTGGCTCTAGCCCAGGCTGACCTGGAATTCACTATGTAATCTCAGGGTGGCCTCAAACTCATGGCAATCCTACTACCTTTGCCTCCTAAATGCTGGGATTAAAGACATGTGCCAACATGCCTGGTCACTATTATGTTTTTATAAGAACAAAAACCTTTGAGGGCACGCTGAAAACACTGCAGTTCATAGTCCTGACTCTGAGCCAAGGTGTTTCAGGCAGCAGCTCAGTTAGCACCTTGTGGCTGGAGGACTTGCACAGTAAGTATCAAGAGCAGGTTGTGTGTCAGAACCAAGGCTACAGATATAATATGCCTACTGCACCAGGAAACCCTCAGATTCATTATGCATTTGATTTTGAATTAAATTTTGGTCATTGTGCATCCAGAAACATTTTACTATTGCCTTTTTTTTTTTTTTTTGTGAATCCTATATTCAGTTGTATGAATCTGGGTTCTAGAGGATCATATCTTCAGTGGGCCCAGTCTTCCTCCTGGGCCAGCACATTACAAGACATACAGAAGCTTGGCTGTGGAATCAGTTCTTCTAGGAGCCCTGAAGGGAACCTTCCCAAGCCCGTGGATCCTCTGTGCAGTCTGCAGAAGGCAGCTCGGGAATGGCAATCCAGGTAAAGTGTTGGCACCGGAGACAAGCAGGGAGCACTCTCTTAGTTTGATCTTGAGCCAGGTTTGAAATTTGTAACTTTACTAACCCTCCTTCAAGTATTTCCATGAAGAATAAATACTGAGTAATATAGGAATTTAGAGGTAGTTTGAACAATTAAAGAGGTCTGAAGCCAGGCATGGTGGTGAATGCCTTTGATATCAGTACTCAGGAGGCAAAGGCAAGAGGATTGCTGTAAATTCGAGTCCAGCCTGGGACTGCAGAGTGAGTTCCAAGTCAGCTGGAGTTAAAGTGAGAAACTACTAGCCCTAACCCTTGAAAAAACAAACAAACAAGCAGAATGTGGTGGCACACACCTTTAATCCCTCAGGAAGCACTCGGGAAGCAGAGGCAGGAGGATCGACGTGAGTTCGAGGCTGTCCTGAGACTACATAGTGAATTCCAGGTCAGTGTGGGCTAAAGCCAGACCATACCCTCAAAACAAACAAACAAACAAACAAAAAAACCTAACAAACAAAAGATGTCTGAATATGATTCTTCATTTTTCAAAGGAATTATGCTTAGCATCCTCTTGCATTCAGTTTCAGATGGTTTTTAATTTGTAATTTACATACTCAAATAAATGTTGCCTTTTCTTGTTTTGTGTTTAACAACATCACCTATCATTTCTCAAAACATTTTGACATATTTTAACCCAAAAGTAAAGCAGACTTGTTTCACATAACACCTCAAAAAATCCTCAATTCTGAAAGTAAAATGATAGTCATGCCCAATGTAGTCTGAACGTCTCCACTCTTCTTGACCCCCTAAGTTTTTTAAATGCATAGTTAATATTCTTTCAACATGATCAGACTACAAAACATCTCCATTTTCTGAAACAAAAAAGATCATGACTTATTAGACTTATTTAGCCAGAGGAAACACATGATGTCATTTAACACTGACTCTCGATTTGCCCAGAATTTGGAATGAGCCATGCTGATGGGAACATCCTTGCAGGAAGGAGTCGTGCCAAGCTTCATTTGCTCAGCTGAGAACAGAACAGGCTGGCATGTAAAGTCATACTCCCAGGATTCTGCAGGTTACTAAAATATTTGGTTAAATGGTTGAACACATTTAAGTGAAAGTCCCAGTATCTTCAGAAGTGTTATTTGGAAATGGGCTAATTGCAGTTCATCTGTTTGTTCTTGCAAATGAACAGTCGGGTTCCTTCACAGATTCCCATGGCAATGGGCTTGATACACTTTGTCAAGTCATAGTCTAGAATGGAGCACATAATTGATATTGAAAACCAGTCAAGAATACATTTGCATGAATTTTTAAGATAACAGGAATAAGAGCCACAGGGTAGGAAGGAACCCTTTGAGGCACTGCTCCATGAGACCTGCACTGTTTGGAGCCCGTCAGCATTTTGACATGGAGAGCAGAGGAGGGCAAGAGGAATGAGACAACCAAACAGAAAAAGGACTACCTAGAAAGAGGGGGCTCCTCAGTGGAATGGGGGTGGGGAAGAGGGGATAAAAGAAGATAACAGTATGTAGAAGGCCTGGTGTGGTGGCGCATGCCTTTAATCCCAGCACTCAGCAGAGGTAGGAGGATTGCTGCTAGTACAAAGCCACTTTGAGACTACATAGTGAATTCCAGGTCAGCCTGGGCTAGAGCAAGACCCTACCTCAAAAAACAAAAAGCAAAAAGCAAAAAATCTATGGTATGTTGTTATTTTAAATAAAGTTCTCATTTTAGAAAAGATAACAGGGAAGTTCGAAGATTTTCTTTCTTGGCAATGCCAGCATCATTTCCCCACTTCACTCACATATTATTTGCTTTTCTTTTTTGCATATGTATGTGTACATGGATGTTGGTATGTGTGGGCGTTGAGGCCACTGTCAAGCTTATTCTTTGAGTCAGGGTGGCCCTCTGAACCACCTGGTGCTCACCTATTTGGATACACTAGCTAGCCAGTGAGCCACAGGAATTCTTTTATCTAGTGCTGGGATTTTAGGCACACACCACTATACCAGGCTTTTTTTTTTCACTATTTCATCAGTGTATATAATGTATTTCAATCATATTCACCCTGCATTACTCTCCTATCCCCCTCCCACTAAACCCCTTCTCCTTCCCAACTAATCCCTTCTTACTTTCATGGCTGTGTGTGTTTGTTACTGAGGTAAGTGCAGTTGTTTGCATGAGCATGGGTGGGATGTGACTTCCTGAAGTATGGACAACTTACCAGTAGCTACACCATGGAAAACAGGCCATTTCCATCCATCACAACTATTAGCTGCCAATAGCTACTCTGGGAGGAATGGAGTCTTGTGAGCCTGTGGTGGATTGATTTAGGTGTCCCCCATAAACTCAGGTGTTCTGAATGCTAGGTCCTCAGCTGATGGCAATTTGGAAACTGAATCCTCCTGGAGGTGGTGTGTTGTTGGGGGCGGGCTTATGGGTGTTATAGTCAGCTTCCTCTTGCCAGTGTTCGGCACACTCTTCTGTTGCTGTTGTCCACCTGATGTTGCCCAGGAAGTGATGTCCACTCACTGCTCATGCCATCGTTTTCCTGTGCCATCATGGAGCTTCCCCTCAAGTCTGTAAGCCAAAATAAACCCATTTTTCCCACATGCTGCTTTTGGTTGGGTGTTTTCTGCCAGCAATGCGACCCTGACTACAACAGAGCCCCTTTCTCATCCATGACAGGATGTTGATGAGGGGGAGGGGCCTCAGTCTTGGGCAGGAAACCGCCGACTGTTGTGAAGTTGTAAGCATAACAGCAACACCATGTCCAGAAGACAGCATTCCACAATGCTCCTCCCCCTTCCCCAGCATTTAATATTCTTTTGCCCTCCTCTTCCTCCATGTTTTCTAATAATTTTTTAACATATTTATTTATTTGAGAGTGAGAGAGGCAGATAGAGAGAGAAGAAATGGGCACATCAGGCTTCAGCCACTGGAAACAAACTCCAGGTGCATGAACCACCTTGTGCATCTGGCTTACATGGGTTTTGGGAATCAAACTTGGGTCCTTTGGCTTTACAAGCAAATGCCTTAATGACTAAGCCATCTCTCCAGTTCCTTCCACCATGTTTTCTGAGCCCTGGGGGAGAGGGTATAGATGTCCTGTTTGAGGGTGAGCACACAAGAGTTATTTATTCTCAGCATTTATGCCAGCTATATGTCCGCATTAACCTCTGTCCACTGCTAAGAGAAACTGCTGTAACTGAGGCTGAGAGCAGCACTCATTGATGGGCATAAACATACATATTAGGAAGCAGCTTGACCTGTCCATTTAGTACCATAACAGTAGTAAGCTCCACTCGTAGGGCCGATGACCTCCCTAGTTATGGACTTTTGACCAGGTTTACAGCAGCAGGCATAAATTCCCTCCTGTGGTATAGGCCTCAAATCCAATCGGAGAGCAGTGGATTATCCCCAGAACAGTCCTGGCACTATTGTAACAGTGGCCACATCCTGCCTATGCCAGGCATTTTTTTGATGCACATGTGTGTGCAGATGTAGGTCCCTTTTGTGCACATATGTATAGGCCAAAGGAAGATACTGAGTGTCCACCTCTCTTGCCCTTCCTCCTTAATTCACTGAGAGTGTCTCCTTGACCTTGGTGCTTCCCATTTGTTTTCTTTCCTTTTTTTTTTTTTTTTGAGGTAGGGTCTCACTCTAGCCCAGGCTGACCTGAAATTCACCATATAATCTCAGGGTAGCCTCGAACTCATGGTGATCCTCATACCTCTGCCTCCCGAGTGCTGGAATTAGAGGCGTGCGCCACAGTGAGCTCTAGTGAACCTCCTGTCTCTGCCCACCCCCTCCCAACCCACTAGCATTTGTTTTGCAGGCATGGGTGGGTATTCCTAGCTTTTTATGTGGGTGCTGGGGGATCAAACTTAGGTTCTCAAGCTTGTACAGCAAGTAATCTTACCTGCCTTATAAATTTTCATATATATGTACCATTATACTTTGCTCTTATTCACTCTGCACAGCTTCCCCTTTACCCTCACTGCCTTTTCTGCACTGCTAGAGATCAAGTTCAGGGTTTCATGGAATAGTTTTAATCTTCTATAGCACAGAAGACTGATAAAAATGAATTGTGTAGTAAAGGCAGATGCATCTGGGTTTTTTGGAATGGCAACAGGTTCCAGCCTGCCCTCAAATAAATAAATAAATAAAAACTGAATTGAATTAAAAACTAAAAAAGCCGGGCGTGGTGGTGCACGCCTTTAATCCCAGCACTCGGGAAGCAGAGGTAGGAGGATCGCCATGAGTTCAAGGCCACCCTGAGACTACATAGTTAAAACACAGGGGGCGGAGAGATGGTTTAGCAGTTAAGCCCTTCCCTGTGAAGCCTAAGGATCCTGGTTCGAGGCTCAGTTCTCCAGGACACATGTAAGCCAGATGCACAAGGGGGCACATGTGTCTGTTTGCAGTGGCTAGAGGCCCTGATGCACCCATTCTCTCTCTCTCTCTGCCTCTTTCTTTCTTTGTCTGTCACTCTTAAATAAATAAAACCAAAAAATTGTTTTAAAAACTAAAAAACTAAATGTTCTTTTTTTGACACAGTGTCTCACTGGGTAGCAAGAGCTGGCCTCTAACTCTTATGATCCTCCTGTCTCATCCCCCCCAGTGCTGGGATTGCAGACATACGTCACTACACTCTGTGCAGACAGAGCATATTTGTAACAGTAACTTTACAGGTACATATAATATGCTGAACATATTTCCTACCTTGTTCCCTGCTACTTTTCCTTTTCTCATACCTTTTCTTTCCCATTAGTCCTTTTTGTTGATCTAGATAATTCCACCTCTAGTTTCATTTTATAAATACATTGTCGGGCGTGGTGGTGCACGCCTTTAATCCCAGCACTTGGGAGGCAGAGGTAGGAGGATCACTGTGAGTTTGAGGCCACCCTGATATTCCATAGTGAATTCCAGGTCAGCCTGGCTAGAGTGAGACCCTACCTTGAAAAAAAAAACAAAACAAAACAAAAATACACATACGATTTTATGTAGCTATATAAAATCTAGAAACAATAGGAGAAAACATATGGTCTTTGTCTTTCTGAGATTGGCTGGCATCATTCATTTAACATTATCTCCAGTTGCATCCATACATGCCACATTTTCCTTATCCATCCTGTGTTGTAAGATACCTAGATTGGTTCTATAACATCATTAACTGTGACCAGCACAGTAATAAACACTGACGTACAGGTGCTTCTATGACATGTTGACCTAGACTCCTTCAGGTAAATACTGAGGAGAAGTATAGCGGCATCCCATGGTAGGTCAATTTTTACTTTATTCAGAACTGATTTCCACAGAGGTAGGACCACACATTCCCACTATTAGATTTTCCTTTTGTTCATATCTGCACCAGCATTTGCTCTTTATTTTCTTAATGATGCCATTCTGACTGGGGTAAGATGGAATCTCAATGAATTTTTAAAAATATTTTACTAGCTAGTTACAAGCAGAGAGAGGAAGAAAGAATGGGCCTGCCAGGGCCTCTTGCCACAGCAAATGCACTTTTTTCAGTGCCTGTATCATGAGGGTGGGCTGGGCTTTGTCAAGAGCCTTTTCTTCATCTATTAAGATGATCCTGTGATTGCTCTATAATTTTCTTTTTTCATTGTCTTTATCTAGTTTTGTTATCAGAGTTCTTTCCTTTCCTATTTTAGGAATTATTTTCAGGAAATATCATTAATTCTTTTTTTAAAGTCTGGTAAATTTGGTAGTGTATCCATCTTGTCCTGGACTTTTTTTTTTTTTGGTTTTGCAAGGTAGGGTCTCACTGTAGCCCAGGCTAACCTGGAATTCACTATGTAGTCTCAGGGTGGCCTTGAACTCACTGTGATCCTCCTACATCTGCCTCCTGAGTGCTGGGATTAAAGGTATGTGCCACCACACCTGGCTCTAAGTATATATTTTCTTTATTACTGATTCAATCTCATTGCTAGTTATGGAGAAGTAAGTTTAAATTATATCAACTTGTTTTAAATATAGAGAATTTTGAGTGTCCCCAACACAAAGAAATGATCATTGATGTGTCATTTGCCCTGACATAACTGTTACTCATTAAGCTATACTGCATGTCACAAATATTTTGAGATTTTTTTTTTTTTAAAGTTAGCTCCTGGTTTAGCTAACCTCGAGGAGTACCATGAGCATCAACTTGTTATGAGTTCTTTTACCTTCATGCAAGTTACCAACAGATATCTAAGTTTTGTGCATGAGGCCCATGGCTTTAGACCAGGCTGGTTTTCTCATGGGGGAGGGGAGGCTCCCTCTGCAGAGATTTCCCAAGATACCAGTTTCTTACCATTCTGCATCCACACTCCTCACTACCAACCTGGTCCATCGCTCCACGCCCTCTGTGGTTACTCCCAGTTCCTTCATGGTGTCCACTTGCTACTCTGCACCCTGATAGATACAGAGCAGGAAGTGATCCTCTACCACTTCATTCCCACTTCGACCAGAGGTTAACATCTTGTGCACTTATAAACCTAGTCTTTAACTTGGTTCTATTATTTGAATACCTCCAAATTTTGCACAAGCCTAAAATAAAATCTCTAAAATTAAACTTTCTAAAATCAAAACTCAGGGCCATGTTCTAAAATGCATGCAAAACAAAAGTGATATTTTGAATGATGGATTTATTTTTCAAGATACTGCTAACAGCTTAAAACCCTCCCCCTCTCCCTTCTAGTCAGTGAGACAGGGCAGAAAAAGATGGGAATGCCACCAGCTACCAGAGAGAAAAGGCCAACACTTACATCCTTTCCTTCTATTCCAGAGAGTCAAGAGTGTATATCAGAAAGAGGGCATAACAGCTGAAGAGACCCACTTTGGAGCAGAGCTAGAGCCCACTTTTCCACAGGCAAGGTTATTCAAGAGGAACACATAGACAGCTTGGTGGGGAGGACAGAGAATGCATGACAATGGGCTTGACTCTAAACCCCATCATTAACTGTAGTACAAATCCTGTTTCCCATACAAGGGCACAGTAACTTAATATCCAGGTCTCAAGTGGTGTGCAGTTAACTCATACCAGTACTGGGCAGGAGTTTTAAATTGGACAGATGTGATGTATATTAATGGCTCAATGTCACATCAAAGGAACAGACTGGAATTATTTTCTTTCCTTCTCCAAATGGGCTTTGATCTGGCATGCTCTCTCTCATTTTGCCAGGATTAGTGTGATGGCTAGAGCCAATAAGACTTGCTGTATGGCTACACCTGCCCCTTGCTGAACCAATTTCCGATTTAGGACAGGACCATGATTGGGTCTACTTGAGCAAAGCAAAACAAACCCAAAAGTTTTAGTATTTTTGGCCAGCAAACATCAAGAATAAAACCTTCCTGGGCTGGGATAAATATGGTCAAAGTACCTGATATATTTGAAGAAAATTGTCTTTATGAAACCCATCATGTATGATGAATATCTGCTAATAAAATGTTTTGAATAATTAAAACAAAAACCTTTCTTGGCATTGGGGTACAGCCCAGTGGTAGAGCACTTGCCTTGCATTCAAGAGACCTTGGGTTTCACACCAACATTAGTTAATTAAATAAAACTTTCTTTAAAATGTTATTATTTTGCTATAAGGCCCTGCTATTTTTAAACATTTTAATATATAAGCCATAAACTTTTAGAATTATGAGGTATAAAAGTTAACATGTGCAAATGGGATAAATACAAAAATGAAGCAAAATGTAATTGTGTATGTGTGTGTGTACATGCATGCTTGCATGCATATGTGTTTCTGGGGATCAAACTCAGGCCTTCACAAATGCTAGAAAAGTACCATTCCACTGAGTTATACTCTCAGCCCCATTTTATTTTAAAATCCTAAGGAAGCTGGGCATGGTGCTGCATGCCTTTAATTCAAGCAGTTGGGAGACAGAGGTACAAGGAATGCCATGTGTTCGAGGCCACCCTGAGATTACATAGTGAATTCCAGGTTCCCCTGAGCTAGAGTGAGACCCTACCTCAAAAAACAAAAAACAAACACAAAACATAAGATAAATAAATAAATTCATCTGAGTATCTTTCTTTGCTTGTAATCAAAACTTCAAGTTTGGAGCAGCCTTGGCTACATAGTGACACACCTTCATAAACAAAGAAATCCATGCAATATTAAAGGATGCCCCTCTGGGGGCTTGTGGCAAAACTATTCACTAAGAGTGCATCTGAGGTGCTCCTTAAAGGTGAGACATTAAGGGAAACAAGTTGGGACTGGCACAAAGCAGTGTGAAAGCCACAGGAACCGATGAACTGAAGGTCATTAAACAGAATAACCAGCACAAAGTCCTAAATTGTTGGCCAGTGCCCCAGCTGAAAACAAAAGACCTTCTGTGATGGTTGTTAAAGGAAAACTTACTGCTTACAATTTCTGGGCTAAATGAAGAAGATAAAACCAAACTTGAAGTTGGGTCTTATTACATACCAAATTATATTATTAGTTGAATTAACAGTTTTCTCAGCCATAGAAAGTGAAAGTTTCCCAGAGAAATGACTAGATCATACTGTGGACTGTCAATATATCTGTACTAATGTGCAGTGCTGGAATTTTAACCTGGGGCTTTGCACAACTAAGCAAGTGTGTCGACATATTCTGAGCCTCCCTTGCTGGTGGAAGCTGCCTTGCTTCTCTTCTTATGATTTATCTTGGTTTGCTTGAAGACCCTTCAACAAATTTACCAGCTTTCAAGGCAAAGTTCATTCTTCACTTGCCCTCCTCTCCCTTACTTCTCAAACCATAATTAGAATCAGAACTCAGTGCCAATTACATGGTGAGACTGAGAGAGAACATTTTGGAAGTATATACTAGAAACATTTTTTTTTCTAGGTAGGGTTTTACTCTAGCTCAGGAATTCACTATGTACTCTCAGGGTGGCCTCAAACTCATGGTGATCCTCCTACCTCTGCCTCCCAGTGCTGGGATTAAAGGTGTGCACCACCACGCCCAGCTAGAAACAATTTTAAATTTTTTTTTGTTCATTATTTATTTATTTATTTGAGAGCAACAGACACAGAGAGAAAGACAGATAGAGGGAGAGAGAGAAAATGGGCGCGCCAGGGCTTCCAGCCACTGCAAACGAACTCCAGATGCGTGCGCCCCCTTATGCAACTGGCTAACGTGGGACCTGGGGAACCGAGCCTCGAACCGGGGCCCATAGGCTTCATAGGCGAGCACTTAACTGCTAAGCCATCTCTCCAGCCCTAGAAACAATTTTAAATAAGACTAAATTATCAGTGGCAGGAAAATGAACAGATTCTGAAATCACTATGGTAACTAAATTTTGTGATGCTTGCCTACAATTCTAGCTACATGGGAGGCTGAGGCAGGAAGATCCCAAGTTCAGGGCCTGCGTAGGCTACAGATTGAGTTCAAGCCCAGTTTGGACAACTTAATGAGACCTTGTTTCAAAATAAAAAGTAAAAGGAGGATGGTAGGCAGAGGTAGGAGGATTGCTGTGAGTTTAAGACCACCCTGAGACTACATAGTGAACTCCAGGCCAGCCTGGGCTAGAGCAAATTCTTACCTAAAAAAAAAAAAAAAAACCGAAAAGGAGAGCCCAGGCTATAGGCTATAGCCCAGTGGTAAAGCAGTTTCCTAGTAGATCCAAGGCCCTAAGTTGGTTCCCAGTGTCACAGATAAATGATAGAGACAGAGAGAGAGAGAGAGATGGTCGTCAGGGGAAGAGATTGAGTAAAGGAAAGGTGGAGGGAGGGCTAATCAAAATCCAAGAGAATATAAATAAGTCATATGGAAACCTACTTTTTTTGGACAATTGAATACTCAGGAGCCATACATTGTTACTAGAAAATTTTCAGTGCCAGGGATGGGATACCTTCCAGTGAGTTCTTTGCCAGGGCGGTTCCTGATGCCCCCAAAATATTATAGGCCATTGCCAAGGCCCCTGGTTTCCCACCAGGAATATAAGGTAGGACCTATTGCTGAAGATTCCACATACTTGGACTGCAAGCTGAGCTGATAACCTCCTCCATGTATACCAGCTGGCAGAAATCTGGAAAAAGCCATGCTGCATGCAGTTCAATGGGAGAGATAGAAAACACCAGTGAAGATACCCAACAGTGGACACTGCAAACCTTATATTTGGCCAGCCAATGGGTGCAATAGTGGCACATCTGTTATGGGGGAAACTAACTGTCCTCTAATTTGACTGGAGGCCAGCTCCATGGAAGGGAATACATCCCTGATACTGAAAACCTACAACAGGGTTAGTCATGAGCCCTAGGGGTATAACATCTGCTGTTGTCTGGCTAAATTATATACTGTGATCACCAAACTGCCCAGTAAGCACTTCTCTTAATATTCACACCCATATGTTAATGCTACTCTCACTTTTGGTTAGAGAAGCTTCTCTTTTCAAATGGCAGTCACCTTGGAATGACTCAGAAGGCACCAAGGTGCTGATAAGTAGTGACAGAGGAGTGCTCAGCACTGAAATATCTCTGTCACACCTTCCAAGGCTCAGGGTCCATTGTGGAATAGGTGGCGGAAAGAATGTAAGAGTCAAAGGAAGGGTAGGACTCCTTATATCGTGCTCCTCCAGACACAACATGGCCTGGATATCCATGACCTCACAGTCACACTACCTACACAAGGCCACCATAATAGGAGGAAAAGATCATGACATCGAAATAAAAGAGAGACTGATTAAGAGGGGGAGGGGATATGATGGAGAGTGGAGTTTCAAAGGGGTTACTTGGGGTAGGAAGGGAACTACCATAGAATTTTGTTTACAATTATGGAAGTTGTCAATAAAAAAAAAAAACTTAATTAATTTTAAAAAAGGAGGTCCCAGTCATAGCCCAGTGGTAAAGCACTTGCCTAGTAGATCTAAGGCCCTAAGTTGGTACCCCAGTATCACAGATAGACAGATGATAGATAGATAGATAGATAGATAGATAGAAAGAAAGAAAGAAAGAAAGAAAGATAGATAGATAGATAGAAAGAAAGAAAGAAAGAAAGAAAGAAAGAAAGAAAGAAAGAAAGATAGATAGATAGATAGATAGATAGATAGATAGATAGATAGATAAACAATTGGTGACTTGTTGCTAGGACAAAACACCCAACCAGATAGAGCTTACGGGAAGAAGGGATTATTTCAGGTTTACAATTTCAAGATGTTTCATCATAATGGAGAAGAACAACGGCCTCATAATGTTACACATCGGCAACAGAAAGAGAGAGAAGCAAAAATAGCTAGTTCTGAACATTCATTGGGCTAAATTCAAGGTTAGCCCCCAGTGTCACACCTCCTCCAGTCAGGCTCCACCTGCTGGTGACCAAGTAGGAAGCTAAAGCACAAATGCTTGAGATTACAAACCAGATAGATAGATAACTGGGCTAAGTCAAAGGGGAAGGACCAACTCTAATGGTGTATTCCATCTTTTATTAAGATATAGCCTAATGCTGGACATGGTAGCATTTTCTTATAACCAAAGTACTTGAAGCAAGAGAATCATAAATTTGAAGCCAGCCTGAGCTACATAGCAAGACCATATTGAAGTAAAGAACAAAATGAAGTCACTTGTGCCAGTGACTTCCAAAAGTAAAGTGAAGAGGCTATGGAAAAATGGTTTTATGTATGGTTATCTGACATCAACAGACTATCTTGGCTCCAAATTATATTTTCTTTATATGTATTTCAGACAGGCATGTTTCAGGATTTTTCATAGCAAGTCCCTCAAGGTTGAGATCTACAAACAAAGAGTAGGTTTAGCAACTATCCTGGCAGGAGCAAAGATATTCTAAAGAGACATTTGTTCTCTTCTCTTGAGCTACCAGACTCCTAAGACAATGAGCCCTGTGTCAGTGACCTTCTCATTGCTGTGATCATATATATACCTGACCAGAAAAACTTCAGAAATAAAGAGTTTATTTCAATTTACAATTTGAGGTAACAGTCAGTTACGGCAGAGAAGGCAGGATGGAGCAGCACGAAAGAGCTGGTCACATGGAGTCCACAATCAGGAAGCAGAGAGCAATGAATGCTTATGCTCAGCTCCCTTTCTCCTTTTTATACAGCCCAGGATTTCCAGCCCATGGAATGGCTCTAGTCATATTTAGGGTGGGTCCTCCCACCTCAAATAACTTAATCTAAAAAGTCCCTCACAAACCTGACCACAGATTTGTTTCCATAGTAATTCAATATTCCAGAAAGTTGACAAGGTTAACCTTTACAACTTTACCTCCTATCAACTTGACACTCAAAAACATATCACTTTTGGAGCTGGAGAGATGGCTCAGCAGTTAAAGTGCTTGCTTGCAAAGCCTGACAGCCAGAGTTTGATTCCCAGTATACATGTAAAGCCAGACGAATAGTGGAACATGTATCTGGAGTTCATTTGTAGTGGCCAAAAGCCCTGGTGAGCCCATTTTATCTCTCTCTCCTGAAAATAATTTTTTAAAATCTATTTTATTTATGTATTTACTTGAGAGAGAGAAAGTGGGAGAAAGAGAGAGAGTGCCAGGGCCTCTAGCCACTGCAAACGAACTCCATATGCATGTGCCTCCTTGTGCATCTGGCTTATGTGGATCCTGGGGAATCAAACCTGGGTCCTTTGGCTTTGCAGGCAAATGCCTTAACTGCTAAGCCATCTTCTTCACCCCTGAAAATATATTTTTTAATATTTAAATAAATATATCACTTTTTTTACTTTCTTTTTTTAATTTTTTTAAATTTTTATTAGCATTTTCCATGATTATAAAAAAATATCCAATGGTAATTCCCTCCCCCCCACATTTTCCCCTTTGAAATTCCATTCTCCATCATATTACCTCCCCATCACAATCATTGTACTTACATATATACAATGTCAACCTATTAAGTACCCTCCTCCCTTCCTTTCTCTTCCCTTTTTGTCTCCTTTTTAACTTACTGGCCTCTGCTACTAAGTATTTTCATTCTCATGCAGAAGCCCAATCATCTGTAGCTAGGATCCACATATGAGGGAGAACATGTGGCGCTTGGCTTTCTGGGCCTGGGTTATGTCACTTAGTATAATCCTTTCCAGGTCCATCCATTTTTCTGCAAATTTCATAACTTCATTTTTCTTTACCGCTGAGTAGAACTCCATTGTATAAATGTGCCACATCTTCATTATCCACTTTTAAGCTATAGCCTTTTATCCCTTGCACTCATAGGCTCATGACTATTTCATAATGCAAAATGCATTGAGGGGCTGGAGAGATGGCTTAGCAGTTAAAGTGCTTGCCTGCGAAGCTGAAGGGCCCAGTTCATTTCCCTAGTACCCATGTAAGACAGATGTACAAGTGTATCTGGAGTTCGGTTGCAGTGGCTGGAGGCTCTGGTACGCCCCATTCTCTTTCTCTATCTTCTTCTTTCTCTCTTTCTCAAATAAATAAATAAAAATATTAAATTTTAAAATATATTCAGTCTAACATCAAAAGTTCTCGCATATATTTTAAACAGTTCTAACTCTGATCAAAGTATAAGTGCAGAGTCTCTTCTGAGATTCAGGCAAACTCTTCACTGTGAGCTTTTAACATCAAAAAGCATGTATGGGGCTGGAGAGATGGCTTATAGGTAAGGTGTTTATCTGCAAAGCCTAAGGACCTAGGTTCAACTTCCCAGAACCCACATGAGCCAGAGGCACAAGGCTGCACATATGTTTGGTGTGTGCAGTGGCTAGAGGACTGGCATGTCCATTCTCTCTCTTTCTCTCTAATAAATAAATAAATAATATTTTTTGAAAAGCAAGCGACATACTTCCAGTATGCCATGTCTTAGAGAAAGCATTACCATTTCAAAAGGGAGGCATGGTGACAAAGCAAGGAAAGACTGGACCAAAGCAAAACTTAAACCCGGGCTGGAGAGATGGCATGGCAGTTAAGGCACTTGCCTGCAAATTCTAAGGACCCAGGTTTGATTCCCCAGTACCCATGTAAGCCAGATGCACAGGGAATGCATGTGCCTGGAGTTTGTTTACAGTGGCTAGGTGCCCTGGTGCACCATTCTCTCTCTCTCATAAATAAGTAAATAGTTTGTTTTTTTTTTTAAAGCCAGGCATGGTGGTACACACCTTTAATACCAGTACTCAGGAGGTAGAGGTAAGAGGATCATTGTGAGTTCAAGGCCACCCTGAGACTACATAGTGAATTTCAGGTCAGCCTGGGCTAGAGTGAAACCCTACCTTAAAAAAAAAAACTTAAACCCATCAGGGAAAGCACCAAATCCTGCAGCACCATGTCTGGTATCTGGGACTTGTGAGGGAATTATCTGAGCTCCACATGGTTTGGGTGGTTCTGCCTCTTCAACTCTGCTGCTTGTGCCCTCTCTCTTGGGCAGCTCCACTCCATGCCTGCAGCTTTCTTCAGCAGATGTCCCATGGTTTTGGCATCTCCAACATCCCAAGGTCTCCAATGCAGCTTAGGGCTCACCATCATAACTGCACATAATGTCTTGTAAGAGCCACCATGCAGAGACTCTGACCCTGACACATGGACTCAACAACTCTCTGGAACTGTGATGAAATACTCCATAATCTCCTCAATCTTCTGCCTTTCATACCTCCAAAAGTAGGACCACATCGACTTGGGATGTAAGTTGACATCTTTGAACACAGCTGTAGCAGCCTCACATGCCTTCCAGACTGGCAATACATTTCTCTAGGCAGGTGTGCTTGAGTAGGTAACCCTGTCTGTTTAGGCTTTATTCTTTCAAATGAATTTTGATTTTCACAAGATGGACCTTCCAAAGGTTCAATGTCCTCAAGACACATTTTCTATTGCCCCAGATAGCACAGGAGGTATCTCTTTAGCTGATCTCTTCAATTATAGTGGCTTTCTTGGCACCAGGCTGGGTGCCCTCCTCTCCTACTTTTGCATTCAGCATTATTCAAGTTCTCAAGACAGGCCATTTCTTTGGCAGCCTGTAGTATGAACTGCCTATAGCCTAGATCCTGATAAAGTCCTTGTTTCTTTTTGAAACCTCAAGAACCAGGCTTTCACTGTCCACATTTCTCTCAGTACTTTTTTTTCCCCCTTTTATTTATTTGAGAAAGATAGAGAAAGAGAGAGAAGAGGCAGATAGGGCTGGAGAGATGGCTTAGCAGTTAAAGCACTTCCCTACAAAGCCTAAGGACCCATTGATTCCCCAGTACCCACATAAGCCAGATGCACAAAGTGGTACATGTATATGGAGTTTGTAGTGGCTAGAGTCCCTGGCATACCCATTCTCTCTTTCTCTCTATCTGCCTCTTTCTCTCTTTCATAAATAAATAAATAAGAGGCAGATAAAGAAAATCTTACATATTCCAAAGACTTTTCTAGCCACTTCTACATTTCTTCTGTAAACTAAAGTTCCAAAGGTATACAGACCACATGGTGAGATTATAACAGCAATGGCTCCATGCCTGGTACCAATTTGCTGTATTAATTCCATTCTGGTTTCTGTGACCAAATACCTGACCAGAAGTAACTTCAGTTAGGAAGGGTCTATTTCAGCTTACAGTTTGAGGTTAAAGCCGGTCATGTCAGGGAAGGTATGGGGGCAGGGACGTGAAGTAGCAGGTCTTACTGCCTCCATAATCAGGAAGCAGAGAGTGTGATAAATGTTTGTGCTTAGTGGCACTGTTTCTTTTGTCCATGGAATGCTACCACCCACATTTAAACTGGATTTCCCAACCTCAAATAACCTAATAGAATTTCTTACAGATGTGCCCAGAGATTCAATTCTAAATCCTATCATGTTGAGAAGATTAACCATTATAGATCCCAAGGAAGTGAATTTCCCCAGGAGTCTCATGATAGAGAAAGAAAAGACTGAAGCCCTGTGTGCCAGCCTGGGCTACAGAGTGAGGAAAGAGAGAGAATATTCCTCTTTTGGTAATAGATGGACCCTTGAATGTTGATCTTGGGCTTTCTTTTAGACTAAAGTGACCCTAAGGAGAGCCAGGCCTGTTTATGACCCCCACTGATACTGAGAACTGGGACTCAAAGCCAACCTCGGCTACATTGAGACACTGTTTCAAACAAAGAAAATCGAGAGAGAGAGAACTCAGGGGCTGAGTATTTAGCTCACTTGGTACCTGCCTCTTCAGTCTGGGGGGCAGTTGAGACCACCAGCTTAGAGCACAGCTCCGGTGATGCACAGCGGGGACCCTAGGGTGGGGGCTGATTCACGCTGGCATGTGTCCATAATCACCTGTGATTATTCTTAAGCAAGTGTGAAACCAAGTGGGAGAATTCTTAGCCAGGTCTGAATGTCATTCTCACCAGTGTACAAAAGTTGGTCGGCCCTCTCAGTCTGCCCTAGCTCGCCCATGCTAATTGAGGCTGAGATGCCAGAAATTCCTTAGTGTGATGTGAAAGAAATAACTCAAAGGCTTAGGAAAAAAAGAATGCTAGAGTGCACTTGGAATTGGTGAACTCTCTCTTTTCTTAACTCTGTCCCTGACCCTGGTTACCAAGACCTTGAGAACACTGGGAGAAACAGCAGTCCGCCTCCACCCCAACTGAAACTGGTGCTCTGATTTCTAACAGTAGCAGAGGTTAGGTAGATGTGAGGTGTTGTCTTTACAAATACAGGCAGCAGAGTCTGAGTGAGCCACAGGTCCTGGCCATGGCTGATTAACTATGGGTCTCTACAAATTATCGGGCCTTGGAAGGAAGGTCCTACCTATTCTATGGATTGAATTGTGGTTCCTTGCCAATGCATCAATATATGATATGCCAACACAATACTTCGGGGGTGTCTCTGGATTCTTGTCTTAGGGATTTGATGAACGAAATCCACAGACCAGAGGATAAGGTTCAGAAAGGTTTTATTATAGCTTAGAGTTTTAGGAGGGAGAGCTTTAATAGCAAGGGGTGGGGTATTAGAGAAGGAATAGATGCAAAGCTCTTGTTCAAGGAGGCAAGATGGGGTTTGAGAAGCTTGCCTTGAGACTCAGGTGTTTTTTTTTTTTGTTTTGTTTTGTTTTTAATGTGAGCTCCCAGGATGGGCTGATGGTCTAGTGAGTCTAGTCCTGACTTCAGATGTCTGGGGTCAGGATTTCCTAGAAAGGGCCATCTCAGAAAGGGTGAAAGGACTCCCTAAGGAGGCAGAGATAAGGAAAGGTCCAGACCTTTCTGACCTGTACTAAAGTGAAATGACCTAAATTTTTCCCTACAGGGCCAAGGACAATTCCCATGTTAGCTAAGAGAAAGCTATTCACTTTGGGGTCCTGTCACCTAAGCTACCTAGCCAATTTCTATCTACTATTCTTCACTAGAAAAAGACTAAAACACCAAAACAACAGCAAAACATTGGGTCACAACACTGTAATCTCAGTACACAAGAGATAGAGGCAGGAGGACTGAAAGTTCAAAACCAGTCTGGGCTACATTATGAGACCTTGACTCAAAAACACAGAACAAGGGCTGAGTATATAGCTTAGTTGGTAAAGTGTTTGCCTAGCATGCACTAAACCTTGGGTTAAGGCTGGATGTGGTGGCACACCTTTTTCCAGTGACTTTGAGACCATCTGGGGCTACAGAGTGAGTTGCAGATCAGCCTGGGCAAAAGTGAGACCCTGTTTCAAAAAACAAAAAAATGAGGCCTGGAGAGATGGCTGGTGATTAAAGACACTTCCTTCCAAAGCAAACAAGATTAGTCCATTGTAATTTGGTTTTTATATTTTCTCTTAAAAATAGCACATAAAACCTAGATAATTTTAAATATTATAAGTTCTTTTAGAAATGTATTAAGAGCCACGCTTGATGGTACATGCCTTTAATCCCAGCACTCAGGAGGCAGAGGTAGGAAGATGGCCACGAGTTATGGGATGGAGAGATGGCTCAGCAGTTAAAAGCACTTGCTTGCAAACCCTGATGGTCCAGGGTTGATTCCTCACTGTCCATGCAAATCCAGATGCATAAAGCAATAAAGCAGCACATGTGTCTGAAATTCATCTGCAGTGGAAAAAGTCCTTGGCATGCCCATGCTGTCTCTCTCTGTCTCTCTCTCTTTCTTTCAAATAAGTAAATAAAATATTGTTTAAAAAAATAAAATAAAGGGCTGAAGAGATTTATTAGTAGTAAGGTACTTGCATACAAAGCCAAAGGATCCATGTTCGAGTCCCCAAGACCCATGTAAGCCAGATGCACAAGGTGACACATGTGTCTGGAGTTCATTTGCAGTGATTAGAGGCCCTGGTGCACCCATTCTCTCTATATATCTGCCTCTTTCTCTCAAATAAGTAAATAAAATATTTTTTTAATAAGGTCTGGAGAGATGGCTCAATAGTTAAGGCATTTGCTTGCAAAGCTTAATGATTGGGGTTTGATTCCCCAGTACCCACATAAAGCCAGATACATAAAGTAGTGCATGCATCGGGAATTTGTTCATAGTGACTAGAAGCCCTGGCATGCTCATTCATGTTCTCTCTCTCTCTCTCTCTCTCTCTCTCTCTCTCTTTCTCTGCTTGTAAATAAAGAAAAATAGTAATAATGGCTGGAGATATGGCTTAGCGGTTAAGGTACTTTCCTGTGAAGCCTAAGGACCCAGGTTGTACTCCCCAGAACCCACATAAGCAGATATATGTGGTAGCACATGCATCTGGAGTTTGTTTGCAATGGTTAGAGGCCCTGGCATGCCCATTTCTCTTTCTTTCTCTCTCTCTCTCATAAATAAATAAATAAAAATAAATTTATAATAATAAAATAAACTACTAAACCCTTGGTTCAATCTCCACCACTCATAAACCAGGTGTGGTGTTGCAGCCTGTAATGTCAGCGCTCAGACTGGTGAGGTAGGAGTTCAAGGTTCAAAGCTACATATCAATTTCAAGGCCTGCTCTGTTTGGGAGACCCAGCCCTGAATTTAGAGAAGACTAACCTCTGGAACTTTCCTATCCAGAAGGGGGCAAACAGTTTCTATTAATAGAGCTTGAGAGGTGAGAGAGCTGACTCCTGATACCCCATCCCATGAGGGGGCTAGCTGCCTCTAAGCAGCCTGAGGAAAAGGGAAACTGAAGAGAAGTTTAAGCCATTAGTAAACTGGCTGCATCTGTTGTTACCACTGCACTGATGCTACTGCCACTGCGACTCCGTCCCTCCTGTACCCAGGTACTCATTGGCTTTTTGTTTGTTTGTTTGTTTGTTTTGTTTTTTGAGGTAGCGTCTCACTCTGGCCCAGGCTGATCTGGAATTCACTATGTAGTCTGTGTGGCCTCGAACTCAGCGATCCTCCTACCTTCGCCTTCCAAGTACTAGGATTGGGGGCATGTGCCACTACTCATTGGCATTTTTATTGAACAGCACAAACCAGTAATATGTGAACAAGTAGTACATTGTATGCGCAAAGGGTAAGGAAACTTCAACCTTGGATAATCCTTAACCATTTGTGAAGGGAAGAGATTTAGGGGTATGACCTATTGATCTCTGCTGACCCAGAGCACGCATACACTCTGATCACAAGAGCAGTCACATGAAGCCAACCTGTTGCCTTCACCAACTCTGTGGGTCCATAGTTACTGACTTACTTGTCTTCAGTGCTGAGGATCAATACTTCTTATACATGTGTTTGTTCTGAGTTGAGAGTCCAATCAGGCCTCTGAGGAAAGGAGCATAGAACATATACTTAAGTTCAGTCAGCATCTCTAAACATTGCTTGTCAATATTGGTCATCTGTGCTGTTCAGGACAAAGATCAACCAAGGCAGAGGAGACCTTGTCACATAGTTTTAAGTAGATGGTTACACAGTTGTAAGATTAACTGTAGAGCAAGTTATAAGTAAGGAATTTAGCATCTCACAGCAATCATATCACAAAAGTTATTTGTAAGGTCCATAAGAAAGATTCCCAGTTCTTCTGTTCCCACAGTTCATTTCCACAACTTGTTCTTATAGTTCATCCCCACAGAAGTCAGCCTGGCTTACGTGAAACCCTGTCTCCAAGAAACAAAGCAAGCCAGGCATGTAGCACTCACCTCTAAATCTAGCATGTGGGTCTTTGAGGCAGGAGGATCAGGAGTTCAAAGCCAGTCTCAGCAACATACCAAATTCAAGGTCAGTCTGGTACGACTTTCCAAATCCCAGGGGTTCCTGCAGGCCTGGTAGCTTACTCTTGTAATCCCAGCACTCAGAAGACTGAGGCAGAATTGTTCCTAGTTCAAGGCCAGCCTGGAATATAGTGAGTTACAAAAAAACAAAAATTACAAAACAAAACACATACAACAAAAACATAAGTAAATAAATAAACAAAAAAAAAATTCCCAGGGTCCAACATCACACGATATATTTTTTCTTTCTTCTTTCATTGTTCTTTTCTTTTCCTTTTTTTTTGGAGTAACTCTAGCCCAGGCTGACCTGGAACTTACCATGTAACTCCAGGATGGCCTCAAACTCACAGCAATCCGCCTACCTCAGCCTTCTGAGTGCTGTGATTAAAGGAGTGCACCACCATCCAATATTTCTTTTTGTTGTGGGGGGGAGTGGGCTTCGAGGTAGGGCCTCACTGTAGCTCAGGCTGACCTGGAATTCACTAGGTAGGCCTTGAACTCATGGCCATTCTCCTACCTCTGCCTCCCGAGTGCCGGATTAAATGTGTGTGCCACCATGCCCGGCTCTACCCAATATTTCTTTTTTTGTGGTTTTTTGAGGTGTAGGGTCTCACTCTAGCCCAGGCTGACCTGCGATTCACTATGGAGTCTCAGGGTGGCCTCGAACTCACAGAGATCCTCCTACCTCTGCCTGTCGAGTGCTGGGATTAAAGCGTGTGCCACTTTGCCCGGCTCCCACCCAATATTTCTAAGGGTCCAAAGATCTGAAGCAGGGGAGGTTACAATGATTGAAACTGCAGCTATATAAAATTCATGTGTCGGGCTGGAGAGATAGCTTAATGGTTAAGGCGTTTGCCTTCAAAGCCAAAGGACCTCGGTTCTATTCCCCCCCGGACCCAAGTAACCCAGATGCCCAAGGTGGTGCATACATGTAGAGTTAGTTTGCAATGGCTGGAGGCCCTGGCACACCATTCTCTCTCTCTCTCCCTGTGTGTTTCTTTCTCTTAAATAAATAAATAGAAATAATTAAAAAATCATGTATCAACAAAATACCTTAAGTCAAAAGACTAATGACAGGCTAGAGAAGCTCTCTACAATCTGTAGGACACAGGAGGGCTAATCTCCCATAAAGAGTTCCTTTATATTCATGAAGAAAATTCCAGCAACTCAGCAGTAAAATGGAAAAATGACTGAAATGAATAATTTATATAGTAAAAGATACAAATTGTTCTTAAGCATATAAAAGATGTTCAACTTGATTGATCCTAAGTGACATACAAATTAAAACCATGAGGTAACATGTCTTACCAAAGGATTTGGCAAAGTTCCAAAACTAGACGCCATGCTCTGTTGACAAAGCTTTGGAAAAGTGGCACAAATGGCAGGAATACAAACACGGAACTGTCTCTGTTCTAAAATTTGTCTGTTTTCATCAAACCCATCAAATGCATCAGGAAGTACAAATGCACATTTCCTTTAATTCAACATTCTTGCTTCTGGAACCTTATTCTATTAATAAAGTGTACATGTTCAAAATGATGTATGTGTATTTATTGCAGCATTGTTGGAAATGACAAAAGAACGGAAATAACGTATGTTTGCCACTAGGAAGCAGCTAAATAAACTATGGTATCTATGTGGAAAATACTGTGCAGCTGCTAAAAATGTGCACTTTATATGCACTGATATAAGAGATACGTAGGATATTTTTTTTTCTGTTTGAAACAGTATCTCAACCCAGGCTGGCCTTGCACTCTTGATCTTGCTCCCTCCATTTCCTCAGTGCTAGGATTACAGGTGGGACCACCATACCAGCTATGTGTGGTATATAGTTGAGTGAAAAAGTAAAGTGGGACTGGAGAGATGGCTTAGTGGTTAAGGTGCCTGCTTATGAAGCCTAAGAACCCAGGTTTGATTCCCCAGATCCCACATAAACCAGATGCATATGGTGGTGTATGCGTCTGGAGTTTGTTTGCAGTGGCTAGAGTTCCTGGCATGTCCATTTTCTCTATCTCTCTTTCTGTTTCTCTTTTCCTCTGTCTAATAAATAAATAAAAATAAAAAGCAAAGTGCAGCAAACTGTATGAGATATGCTATCTTTCAGTTGGGTGTGGGTGTGCACACCTATAACCTTAGCACTCTGGAGATGGAAGCAGGAGGATGGAGTTCAGGGACAGCCTGGGCTATAAGAACCCTGTTTCAAAATATCCTCCACAATGACAGAGAGAGATGAAGGCTAATCTGTTGTTGTTGTTGTTATTATACTATTATAAAAGCTTGAAAAAGAAGGGCCACGGAGATGGCTTAGCCAGTCAAGCACTTGCTATGCCAGCATGAGAACCCGAGCTTGCTCTTAGTACCCACATCAAATGCACGCATGGTGGTGAAACACAGTAGGAGAGAGACAGTCTCCTGTGGTCCCCTGGGAGGTGGCTATATTCTAACCCAAGATAGTGAAGAGGGGGACCCCACTTCCTCCTTCCTGTAATGAGTGAAAGTTCCTACAGGTGGGCCTGCTTGGCAGGTTTTCTGGGACCTGAGCAGTACTGGCTACATCGAAGGCCAATAGCACGTTCACCTTCATTTAGGTTGACCAATCATGGACTCGGGATTGGTGGGCTTCCCCCATTCAATAAAAGTCTGGCTTCTAACCTGGATGATAGGTTTTCCAGATCTGGAATCCCCTGCTCCCACAGGAGTCTGTTCTCTCTGCTTTCTTTTTCTCTTACTTTAAAAATCTTTATTCCTTTTAGTCCCCTCCTGCCTTTAAATTCTTTAATAAGTAGAGAAGAGGAACCCAACACCCCTAGACAGTATCAGTGGCATTGATATGATTAGGAGAACATTAGCTTTTTTAAAAATATATTTTATTTTATTTTATCTTATTTATTTGAGAGAGAGAGAGAAAGAGGCAGAAAGAGGGAGATTGGGTACTCCAAGTCCTCCAGCCACTGCAAAGAACTCCACATGTATGTGCCACCTAGTACATCTGGCTTCCATGGGAATCAAACCTGGGTCCTTAGCCTTCGCAGGCAAGTGTTATGATGGCTAAGCCATCTCTGCAGCCTGGAAAGTAGCTGCTTCTGGTAGGCAGTCAGCTGGGGGCCGACACACAGACATGCAGATGCCACCTGCCCTGGTGGAACTAGAACTCCAGCCTCATTCCAACTCATTCAAAATGGCTGTCCGCACAACTTGCTGGTTCTTCCTCAACTTTTCACCGGCTTAGCCCCTGTGGGTGGGCCCTTCCTGAATCAGTGCTCTTCCCTGCTCATCCTGAGTCTTTGTTAATTGACTGATGGTAATGAGGCTCATTCTGATTAGATAGATAATTCATATAAGTGGACATGAGCCATGTGTGTGAGCGGTTTTCCCCTTAGAGAGTTTACCCTATATGAGAGCATTCCTTCCTCGTCTGCCATCTTGGCTGGGAGAAGAGGAATTCTTCTGGGATTGGGGGCATTTCTGCTTTTTCTTTTCCTCTGTTTCTACTCTACCTTGGTAAATTCCCCATAACTTATTTCTCTTTGACTCTATGCTTTCAATTCTTTGCTATATGTGGGTGAGGATCCCAGGTTTGTAGAGTTATAATCCCCCAGAACACTAATCCTGCAATAGCATGTGCCTGTAAACTCAGGGCTAGGGATGTGTGGGCAGGTGGATCTCTAGAGCTTGCTGGCAGGCTAGACTAGCCTAGTTGATAAACCAGTAAGAGACTTTGTTTCGAAGAGAGGTGTACAGCCTCTAAGGAATGACACTCAAGATTGTACTCTTGTCTCCATGTGCACACACATGCACACCTGTACACACATGTGGACCTACATACTTACAAACACACATATACACACACACACACCGTGTTCTCAGACACACACAAAAAGAATTGATAAGGATAATAAGTATATTTGCTTGTATTTTTGATAAAGGAACTTCAAAAATGTGCCATATTTGGGGAATTTCATGTGATTGAGGAGGACATAAAAAAAGAGGGAGAAAAAGAGATAAGAGTGAAGATGGGCATGATGGCACATACTTTAATCCCAGCACTCGGGAGGCAGAGGTAGGTAGGAGGATTGAGGATTGCCATGAGTTCAAGGTCACGCAGAGACTACGGAGTGAATTCCAGGTCAGCCTGGGCTAGAATGAGATCTTACCATGAAGAACCAAAAAAAAAAAAAAAAAAAAAAAAAAAGAAAAAACCAAAGAAAAAAAGAAAAGAAGAAGGAAAGGAAAAAGAGAGTGGCGAGCAGAGGACAAAGTTTGGTGGCCCTTTCTTGATTGGAAGTGACATGTTAAATGTGGGGTTTGCACTTCCATCTACTTTCTACTTGCATTGTGTAAATTAGGTACTGTGGTGATTTGATTCAGGTGTCCCTCATAAACTTAGGTGTTCTGAATGCTAGGTTCCCAACTGATGGAGATTTGGGAATTAACACCTCCTGGAGGGAATGTATTGTTAGAAGCAGGCTTATGGGTGTTATAGCCAGTTTCTCTTTGCCAGTGTTGGGCAGCCTCTCCTCTTGCTATTGTCTACCTTATGTTGGTCGGGGGGTGATGTTCACCCTCTGCTCATGCCATCATTTTCCCTGCCATCATGGAGCTTCCCCCCTCAAGCCTGTAAGCCAAAATAAAGCCTTTTTATATGAAAGCTGCTCTTGGTCAGGTGATTTCTGCCAGCAATGCAAACCTGACTACAACAGTAATATTGGTACCAAGAGTGAGGTTGCTGCTAGACAGACACCTGACTATATGGCTTTGGCCTTTTGGAGCTGATTTTCAAGGGGAATGTGGAAGGATTTGAAAGCTTGGCCTATGGACTGTGAGGTTTGGCTAATGATCATGAGAAAGAGATTTGCTTGGACTGGGCTAAAAGCAGTTTGTGTGAGAGGCTTGCTATGCCTGTGACCAGAGAATTTGTGCAGGGTTGCAATGGACTGGTGGGAGTGGAGGGATATGGCACAGAAATAAAATATTTGGGCTGAAACTTCTGCCTGTTCAGCTGCAATTATGTGAGAGATTACAACCTTTGAGATTGGTCCAGCTGACCTACATTGGTGCAATGGGAAGAAGGTAGACTCTTTTGAAGGGGCCTGAGTTTTCAAGGAGTATCCTGTTCTTCAAAATCTGCTTTATTCCCCTATGGATTAACAAATTTGTACTCTACCTGGTATTATGGAGTATAAGAAATGCAGGAAAGATAAGATCATTAAATTGCAGTCTTATGTTTTGGAAACTGCCATGCACAGTGTGAAGCAGGTTTGCTGGATGCCTGCATGGAGACCCAGTGGAGCTGTGAAGATGGACTGTGGCTTGCAATGGAGACCCAGTGGCGATGCTGGGACTATGAGATGGCTTCTAAGGAGAGCTGCCAGCCCTGGATGAAGTTTTCCAGGATTGTGAGTAGCATAGCTGGAGGGGTGGAATTGGAGCTCCAGAGACTTGTTGCTGGTTAGAATCATTGGACTTGGAGATTTGTCACTGACTAGAGTTGTTGGATTTGGAGCTACAGAGTTTGATGTTTGCCCTGTTTGAATCTTGTATTAGTTGAATATTTCTTTGCTGTGCCCAATGTCATCTTTTGCCATGTGAATGTTTAATCTCTGCCATTATATGATGTTTGGGAAGATTTTTTGGTATTATGGCTCAGTTAAAAGACCTTGGATTGTGGAGATGTTTGAACATCATTAGGATTGATAAAATATGGGGACTTTTAAAGTTGGACTGGGGCTGGAGAGATGGCTTAGCAGTTAAGCGCTTGCCTGTGAAGCATAAGAACCCTGGTTCGAGGCTAAATTCCCCAGAACCCACGTTAGCCAGATGCACAAGGGGGCACATACATCTGGAGTTCATTTGCAGTGGCTGGAAGCCCTAGTGCGCCCATTCTCTCTCTCTTTCTCTCTCTCTCTCTCTCTCTCTCTCTCTCTCTCTCTCTCTCTCTCTGTGTGTGTGTGTCTCTGCCTCTTTCTCAAATAAATAAATAAAAATAAACAAAAAATAAAAAAATTAAAGTTGGACTGAATACATTGCATTTTACATCATGGGTGATTATCAGTTTATGGGGGTCAGGGACTGAATGTGGTAGTTTGATTCAGGTGTCCCCCATAAACTTAGGTATTTTGAATGCTAGGTTCCTAACTGATGGAGATTTGGGAATTAACACCTCCAGTAGGTGTTGGGGGCAGCCTAATAGGTATTATAGCCAATTTCACTTTGCCAGTATTGGGCACAGTCTCCTGTTCCTGTTGACCACCTTATGTTGGCCAGGGGGTGATGTCCACCCTCTGCTCATTCCATCATTTTCCCTGCCACCACGGAGCTTCCCCTTGAGTCTATAAGCCAAAATAAACTTTATTATTATTATTTTTTTCCCCAAAGCTGCTCTTGGTTGGGTGATTTCTGACAGCAATGTGAAGCAGACTGCAACAGGTACATTACTGGTTTAGTTGCTAATGCCTTATACAAGTTAGAAAAGTATCTCCTCTTTCTTTGCAAGGTAATTCAATAGTAAGTAGCCCAAGCCTAATAAGATAGTAAAAAGAATCCTGGGACCCAAGATCTATCCATTGAGTCATTTTGCCATCCCTGGGATGTCATTCTTGTTCACACAGCACACTAGTTACATTGTTCATCACCAAGACCAAAATGCCTTACAAAATCAACTTAAAGAAGTAAGGGGTAGTTTGGTTTACAGTTCAAGGTTACAGTCCATCATGGTGGGGAAGACATGGTGGTCAGAGCTCGAGATGGCCAGTCATTGCATCTGTAGTCAGGAAGTACAGAGATAATTGTTGGTGTCAGCTTTTTTTTCTTTTTCTTTTAGTCAGAGGTCTCAGCCAATGGTACATGGCTAAGCATGCTCAAGGTGGGTCTTCTCTTCTCTGTTAAACCTTTCTAGAAATGCCCTCCCTGAAAACACCCAGAGACTTTCCCCAAAGTACTTCTAAATCCAATCACGTTGGCAATGAAGATTAGCTATTACATATGGTGTATTTTGTCAGATAGACTGGGCAGTCACATGCTCACCTAAAATTCTATTTTTAATTTTTAAATCCAGATTTAAAATATTATGGAAAGATAAACTATGGCCACTTGGGGTCAGCCCATAGCAGCCTGTGAGCTGAGTGATCTGAACCACAGTCTAAGGGGACCTTCAGTATCAGAAAAACCTCCAGCTGGTTCAGGGTACTGGACAGCTCTGCTGTTCACTCCACTGGCTATGAGACAGTGAATCTAATGGCCCATTGGGAACTTGTAATAAGTTTCAGTTCATGGTCCACAACTGAGATTGCTAGCAAAGACCTGGAGAAGGGTCCCTTATGGGAGATGCTGCCTGAAACTGGGTATGGAAGCCAACATAGTTGTTGGGTCAGTGTAAGGCCTTTAACAGCCTTTAGCAGAATGAGGCAGGTTTGAGACAGGGACTTGCTATGGAGACAGAGGCCAGTCTAGACTATAGGAAACTCTGTCTCAAACAAACAAACAAACAAACAAAATGACTGGTAGATTCCTCCTACCCTCAGGCTGAGCTAGAAATGGAAGCCCAGTCTGCTTTCTTTCCATGGGTCTCAGAACTCTTGAGTGTCTGCTGGTGTGCACACCTTGCTGTACTGCACACAGGAGATTAAGTCTTTGTAGAGCAATTTTAACCTTCTGTGATTGTCACCAATGTAGCTACAGTGTAAATTCGCCAAATAAGGTTGGTGTGGGCATGGTAACACACACCTATAATTACAGCATTTGGGAGGCTGAGTCAGAAAGATTTCAAGTTCAAGGCCAGCTTTATAGTCAGACCCTACCTAAAAAGAAAAAGAAAGAAAGAAGGTAAGAAGGAAGGAAGGAAGGAAGAAAAGAAGGGACAAAAGAAAGGAAAGACGCCCAAGTTCTGTTCTTGGCTGAGCCACTTGTCAATTATACCCAGCTTTAAGAAGTCATGTTGATGCTATGAGCTTCATTTTCTCCCTAGAGTTTGTTTTTTGAGGTAGGGGCTCACTCTAGCCCAGGCCGACTTGGAATTCACTATGTCTCAGGGTGGCTTTGAACTCACCGTGATCTTCCTACCTCAGCCTCCCAAGTGCTGTGAATAAAGGTGTGCACTCCCACACCTGGCTTTATTTTTATTTATTTATTATTTTTTAAAAGTTTCCATCTATTTATTTATTTGCAGGCAGAGAGAGCTAAAGCACAAGAGAGAACGAGAGCATGGATAGAAGGATGGGTGTTCCAGGACCTCTTGTTGCTGCAAATGAGCTCCAGACACATGCACCACTTTGGGCATCTGGCTTTATGTGGGAACTGGGGTTTTAACTCAGGCCATCAGGCTTTGCTAGCAAGCACCTTGAACCACTGATCCATCAGCCAGGCCTATTTTTTTTTTTTTTTTAATTGAGACAGGGTCCCATATAATTTAGGCTGGCCTCTAATTCCCTATGTAACCAAGGATTACCTCAAACTTCTGGTCCCCCCTTCCTCTACGTCCCAAGTGTTGGGATTACAAGTATGCATCACCAAGCCTAGTTTATTCAGTGCTAGGGACAGAGTCCAGGGCTTCATGTATGCTAAGCAAGCAGTCTACCACTGAGCTACATCCCCAGGCCTCTATCTAGAGTTTTTTCAATTCTCTGATTTTGAAATCTGGCTGGACTCCTTTGCTTCTGTGACTGGGAAGGGTCAGACATCTTGGTAATGACAGCGTGGGTTCTCCACTAGTCACCCTGGTCAGGCTGCCAGCAGTTGGGTCAAGGCCCTTGGTCATCAATACTTCTGCAGTACTATTGACTTCCCTGTGCCTGAGGTGTGAATACGTACGTGGCTTTCAAAAGCAGTAGCCTTTTACCTCTTAGCCTAAAGGAGAAACATGCCACACCACAGCAGTCACATGGAAAGAGGACAGACAGGACATAACTCTCTTCTTTCCCGGTAGCTGGTTATAGGGAATAGAGTCCAGCCCAGGCTCTGTGGAGTGTCTTCCCTCACTGAAAAAAGATGATCTGACTTTTCACTCAAGCAGTCTGATCTTTGCCACAATGACCTACCCAAGGAAATTTCTCAGCCTGGCAATCATCAGGAATATCTGGACAGATGCCAAGGACAACAGAGCAGCCTTGCCCCCTCCACTGTAAACAAGATATGAAGTGCTAGTCAAACACATGTGGCATTTTAGTCAATTTACAGAGGGACCAAAGCCAAGAAATTAGGTTAATTCCTGCTAGGCACAAAATAGCAAAAGTCTCCCTGTATTTCTTTTCAATTCATTGTTTTAATTTTTTATCTGGGCTGGAAAGATTGCTTAGCAGTTAAAGCATTTGCCTGCAAAGGCAAAGATCCTTGGTTCAATTCCCCAGGACCCATGTACGCCAGATATACAAGGTGGCGCATGCATCTGGAGTTCATTTGTGGTGGCTGGAGGCCCTGACACACTCATTTTCTCTCTCTCTCATTCTTCCTGTTCTCTTTCTCCAATAAATAAAATAAAATAAAGCAGAAAATAATTTTATTTATATTTTAAAATATTTCATTAGTTTATTGGTGAGAGAGAGAAGCAGGTAGAGAGAATGGACACACCAGGGCTTCCAGCCACTGCAAATGAACTCCAGACACATGTGCCACCTTGTGCATCTGGCTTACATGGGACCTGGGGAATCAAACCTAGGTCCTTAGGCTTCGCAGGCAAGTACTTTAACTGCTAAGCCATCTCTCCAGACCTTATTACTTTATTTTATTTCTTTGTAAGAAGAATGAGACAGAGAGAGAGAAGATTGAGGGTGGGGAGAGACTGGGCATGCCAGGGCCTCCAGATGCTGTAAATCCAGATGCTTGTGCATCTAGTGTTATGTGGGAATTGAACCTGGGTTATTAGGCTGTGTAGGCAAGTGCTTGAATCCTTGAGCCATCTCTCTAGCCCCAACTCATTCTTCTTCTTTTTTATTTATTTATTTATTTTTTTGAGGTAAGGTCTCACTATTTGGCTTATGGAAGCATGGACCGTGTGACACAGCCCAAGCTAGCCTCTAATTCAACATCTTCCTGCATCAACCTTTTGAGTGTTAGGGTCACTGGCATACACCATCACTCCTACCTTAATTTTAAATGAAAATCTTTGAGTAAGTTCAGAACTTTTAAATTTGAAGTATAGGGAATTTATTCTAATAAGAGCTGGCCTACATTTAAAAATAGTGAGATAGCTCTTTGGTGTCTGTGGTAGATGCAAGATGAGGAAGGGAATGTCATCATTTGTAATGTGTCACATCAGGGTTCACATTGTGCCACTGTCGCTGTGGCTCTAAAGCCTATTATCTTCAGAAGTTGAACTGTGACATATCTGGCTATGCTACCAAGTACAAGGGAAGGGGCTGGGGAGATGGCTCAGTGATAAAAGCTATTTCCTTCTAAGAAGAAAGGGAAGGTTTAATTGGAGTGCCAACGATAAGAGATGGGCAAATGAAGCACCTGAGAATGACCTATTGCAGACTCAGCCCTGATGCTTAGAACGAAGTCCAAGATGGCATGTTGCAGCATCCAGTCCATCTCAAGGGTTTTAACAACCAGTAATGTAATAAGTGATCTAGTCAATAGCAACAATGCAAACAGGGATATGCTCTGCTTCACGCTCTGCCCAGGTGTGAGCAGGTGCCCACTGCCACAAGGTCTTTCCTGCCATGATGGATGGAACCATCAAATCCACGTAGCTCCATGCAGACACGATGAGCCCTGAGTCATGGATTGAACAGATAGACTCTGAAGAAGGCTGAGGGATAAGCTCAGGCCACTGCAAAGTTGGAAGGTCAAACCCAGAAGCAATCTTCTAAGGGTAGCAGCAAACATAAAGAGAAAGGAGCCAGGTGAGATGGTGACATCAAGTTGAATCATGTGACTTCATAGGCCCATCCCCATCATTCCTAGAGACAATAAAATACAACTTGAAACTTTAAGCCAACATCGAAATTTAGTTGTCTTGGGTATTCTTACCATGCTTTAAGGAATATGAGCTTTCCATGACCAGTGTAGTGATTAACAGAGTATAGTGGTTCACCTGTAATCCTAGCACTTGAGAGGTGGAAGCAGGAGAACCAGGATTTCAAGGTTATTCTTGGCTACATAGTGAATTTGAGGATAGCCTTGGCTACATGAGACCCTGGCTCAAAAAATGAAAAAATAAAAAAAAAAAAATCAACCCTGGGCTGGAGAGATGGATTAGCAGTTAAGGTGATTGCCTGTGAAGCCTAGGGATCCATATTTAACTCTCTAGATCCCACATAAGCCAGATGCACAAGTTGATGCAAACGCACAAGGTTGTACATGCACGCAAGGTGGCACATGCATCAATCTAGAGTTTGATTACTGTGGTTGGAGGCCCTGGTGCACTAATTCTCTCTCTTTCTCTCTCTCTTACATTAAAAAAAAGAAAAAGGACAGTTTGTTGGGCTTGCTCAAAAAAAAAAAAAAAAATGAACCCTTAGACTGCCTGTTGTGAAGGTTTCTTCCAACCCCCATTCTGTACCACCTGAAACCTTCAGCCAGTAACATGCTTTTGCTCAAACTTCAGCAGGTTTTACCGGACTCTTAACTTGGAGATATCTATACTTAGGAAAAAGAGAAAGGTTTTCCTTGAATTAGTTACTTTTCTTGTTGGCTGTGACCAAAACAACTTAAGGCAGAGAAGGCTGCTGGCTACAGTGCATCTGTGGTCAGGAAGCAGAAAAGATGCTCAGCTCACTTTTTTAAAAGAATTTTTTATTTTTATTTGAGAGTGACAGACAGAGAGGAGGAGGGGGGCAGAGAGAATGGGCACGCCAGGGCTTCTAGCCCTGCAAACGAACTCCAGATGCGTGCACCCCCTTGTGTATCTGGCTAATGTGGGTCCTTAGGCTTCATAGGCAAGCGCTTAACTGCTAAGCCATCTCTCCAGCCCTTAGCTCACTTGTTCTCTTTCTTTTTCTTTCTTAACTGACAACTTCCATTAATTGTAGACAATAAGCCATGATAATTCCCTCTCTCCCCCCACTTAACTCTTCACATATCCACTTTCTGTCATATCCCAGCCTCCTCTCAATAGTCTCTCTCTTATTTTTGGGTCTTGGAGGTAGGGTTTCACTATTCCAGGCTGACACCTGGAATTCACTGGTGATCTTCCTACATCTAACCTCCAAGTTCTAGGATTGAAGGCATGTGCCACTACACCCAGCTTTAGTCTCTCTTATTTTGATGCTGTGGTGGTTTGATTCAGGTGTCCCACATAAACTTAGGTGTTTTGAATGCTAGGTTCCCAGCTGATGGAGACTTGGGAATTAATGCCTCCTGGAGGCAGTGTATTGTTAGAAGCAGGCTTATAGGTGTAATAGCCAGTTTCCCCTTGCCAATGTTTGGCATATTCTTCTGTTGCTATTGTCCACCTTATGTTGGCCAGGGGGTGATGTCCACCTTCTGCTCATGCCATCATTTTCCCTGCCATCATGGAGCTTCCCACTCAAGCCTGCAAGCCAAAACAAACCTCTTTTTTTCCCCCATAATGTGCACTTGGTTGGGAGGTTTCTACCAGCAATGTGAACCTGACTGCAACAGTAATGTGTTATCAAGGAGTGGGAGTGCTGCTAGAAAACTGTGTGGCTTTGGCCTTTTGGAGCTAATTTTCAAGAGGAATGTGGAAGGATTTGAAACCTTGACCTAAGAGACACCTTGCCATGCTGTAAGTACAGCTTGATGGACTATTCTGATCAGAGTTGAAACACCTGAACGCAGTAAGAACTAAGGACTGTAAGGTTTGGCTTATGAGGGTGAGAAAGAGCTTTGCTTGGACTGGGCTACAAGCAGTTTGTGTGAGAAGCTTGCTGTTATGCCCGTGTCCTGAGAAGTTATGCAGGGTTGCCTTGAGTGAAACAGACTGATGTGAGCAGAGGGATATGGCACAGGGTGAAAAATCTTTGGGTGAACTGCTGCTTGTTTAGGTGCAATTGAGAGATTACAACCTTTGTGATTGGGCCACCTGACCTGCATTGGGGCAACAGGAAGAATGTACTCTCCCCTGGCTTCCACATCCTATATTGCTAACCACAGTCACAGTTAGTCAGATAAACTGAAGTTTCAGGTGGTGCTGGCAATGACATCCAGGGACTCATCCATGCTATGCATATGCTACATGCCTACATACTACTGAATGACATAAGCCCAGTGTAGAAATTTGCCTTTTCTTTTTTTTTTTTTTTGAGTCTCATTGTGTATCCCAGACTGGCCTCAAACTTTCATTCCTCCTGCCTCAGCCTCCAGAGGGCTTGGATTACAGGCCTGCACTACCAAACATAGCTAAAATACATGGCTTTGTTTATTTGATTTGCAATGCTGGGGATCTGAGCCAAGTTCTGGGGAAGGTTACACAAGTGCTGTCCCACTGGGCCACATCCCAGCTCCCTGTCAGTTTCCTATACCTAGTGGGCATTCAATCTATGCAGTGGATGAAATAATAACTTGTCCTCCTGGGATCTACTTATGATAGGAAAACTCTTTTCCTGATCTACAAATTCATTTTTCTTTCTGATATTACTCTCCTCCACATTGACAGACCTGGCCCAGTTCTTTCCAGACTGTGCAGGGTCCTACTGACTCATTGGAACTATAGCACTGACTTCCTGTCCCACTTGTGACTCCCACAGGCAGCTATCTCCAAGACCTTCTGGAATAACTCACTAAACTTGCAGTAGCCCTCTCTGATAGCACTCTCTCTGTGTCCAGTCTTTCTGCTCTCACTGGTCTGCTGTGAATTACACAGGGCAGAGGTTAGCATGAGGCCACTGGCTTCTGATGCCTACATGCCCGCAGGTCTCCACTCACAGGCAGTAGTATTTAGAGGAGAGCTACGCAAGGTGGCACACACCTGAGATCCCAGCACTTGAGGTGGACGCAGGAGGCTTGGGAGTTCAACATCAGCTTGGGCTACATAAGACCCTGACTCAACTCACCTGCTCCCCACAGGAAATTTTGCACTAAACCATATGGAGGGCCTTCTGTGCTTCGCTGACATGATCACTTAGAACATATTAGACCCAGTGGATGCATGCTTCTATTAAACTTTTTTTCCCCTGAGGAGGGGCATTTTTGCAATAGAATCTTACTGTTGCCCAGGATAATTTCTTGGGCTCAAGTGATCCCCCTGCCCAGACTCCTGAGCAGCTTGTCCAACAGTGTACCACTACACATGGCTGTATGCTTCTCTTTTCTCATCATTGACATCCAAAATCCCAACAGTCATGACCTTGATATTCCCTGAGGCCAGTTTTCCCTTAGAGCATAAGTTCCTTGAGTGCAGGGATAATGCCATCTTGCACTTGTATCTGCACATCTTCCACCGCTTGGCATGTGGCAGGTACTCAAATGTGCTGAGCCCAGTGATATAGCAAGTCTATGCTGGGCAAAAAAAAATTCCTGTCTGAGCTCAATTTTCTTTCTTTCTTTCTTTCTTTTTAAGGCGTGTGTGTGGGGGTAGTCAAGGTAGGGTCTCACTCTAGGCCAGGCTCATCTCAGGCTGGCCTCCAACTCACAGCACTCTTCCTACCTCTGCCTCCCAAATGTTGGGATCAAAGGCATGCACCACCATCCCTGGCTTAATTTATTTTTATTTATTTGAGAGAAAGAGGGGGAGAGAGAGAATGATTATGAGTATGCCAGGGCCTCTAGCCACTGCAAACAGATTCCAGATGCATGTGCCACCATGTGCACCTGACTTATATGGGTACTGGGGAATCAAACTTGGGTCCTTAGGCTTCACAGGCAAGTACCTTAACCACTAAGTCATCTCACCAGCCCCACTTATTTTCTACTTGAGGTAAATCTTAAAAATCAGTAATATATTTAGACAACATTTTTGTTTGGTTTCTTCTGTTTGCTTGTTTTAAGCAAGAATCTCATAATGTTGCAGGCTCATTGTGAACTTATGATCCTCCTGTCTCAACTTCCTGAATACCTGGATCTACAGGTACAACCAATATGCCTGGGTACTTCCCTGATTTTTATCTCTGTACAATAAATTACACAAAAATGAGTCCATTCTACAGTATCCACCAGCATGGCAAACCACTCTGGTTATACTCCCGGAGAAGCAAAGTTATTTTTCAAATCATCACTTCCTCTTGGAGCCAGAAAATAAGGACAACAAAAACAACAAAACCCCCTGATTAATTGATCATAGCATTATAAGAACCAACCAGAGGTTCCCTGACCTCACTGGGGTTGATTAAAATTGTATACACACACACACACACACACACACACACACACACAAAATTGTATGCACAGATATCTGTATCTTTTCCTCAACTTGTGTGCTCAGCTCATTTTGCTACTCTTTGGTTAAATTCAACCATGACTTCCTGAAACTTTAAAAAAAAAATGTATTTATTTGAGAGAGACAGAGAGAAGGAAGCAGAGAGAAAGAGAATGGGCATTCCTGTAGCCCTGCAAATGAACTCCAGACACATGTGGCACCTAGTGCATCTGGCTTATGTGGGTACTAGGGAATCGAACCTGGGTCCTTAGGCTTCACAGGCAAGCACCTTAACTGCTAAGCCATCTCTCCAGTCCTTCCTGAAACTTTAAATGTGATAGTCCAGCTTCTCACCCTGGATCCCAAGCCAGTCAGCATCAACAGCCAGAGACAGGTTCTCCACATTCACCACTCAGACACGTGACCTCTACACTAGGTTTTAATTTTTTTTTCTTCTAGGTAGGGTCTCACTCTAGTCCAGGGTGACCTGGAATTCATTATGTAGTCTCAGGCTGGCCTTGAACTCATGGTAATTTTCCTACCTGTCTCCCAAGTGCTGTAATTAAAGGCATGTGCCACCACATCTGGCTCAAGACTAGTATTTTTTTCTTAATTATTAGTTTTGTACTCAGTGAATACAGTCAAATTGGTACCATTGTTAGGCTCATCCATGTCCTACCTCCTCCCCCGGTCCCTCCTTGTTGAGATATATGGGTCATGCTTTGGGGAGTTAGCCCACAGTTATGGGTAGGAGAAATGTCTCTGCATATCATGACCCAATGTGTGGCTCTTAGATTCTTTCTGTTCCTTCTTCCGCACAATTTCCCTGAGCCATGTTGGGTTCATTTTTGTTCTGCTTGAGGTGTTGAGGTGTTGGGGGCCTCTGGGTCTCTGGAAGAACTAGTATTTTTATCAGCCAGTTTGGGACAGTACTTAACTATTAGGCTGTTGCTGAAGATTAAATGGAAAGTATCTGATACAGGATGCATCTTCAGCACACATTTTACCTGGTTGTACATGCATGACAAGAAAAATGATGCCAGGGCTGGAGAAATGGCTTAGCAATTGGGGGGTTTTCCTGCAAAGTCAAAGGACCCAGGTTCAATTCCCCAGGACCCATGTTAGCTAAATGCACAAGGGGGCTAAAGTGTCTGGAATTCCTTTGCAGTGGCTGGAGGCCCTGGCATGCTTGTTCTCTCTCCCCTACTCTGTCAAGTAAGTAAATAAAAATGAGAGGGTCCCTATTAAAAAAAAAAAAAAAGAAGAAAAGAAGATGCCAGAGTTGGGCGTGGTGGTGCACGCCTTTCATCTCAGCACTTGAGAGGCAGAGGTAGGAGGATCACCGTGAGTTTGAGGCTACCCTGAGACTACACAGTGAATTCCAGGTCAGTCTGGGCCAGAGGGAGACCTTACCTTGAAAAAAAGGAAAGATGCCACAAGAGCCAAGTTTACATAAATTGTTCATCACTGTATCTCCAGACAGCACCAGACCCTTGACTCCTGGAACCATGCCTGGACACTCACTTGGCTGAACAAATTAATTGCTCATGTGTCCCCCTTTCTCTAAAGAGTTTGTCTTCCCGCCTGTGCTCTTCCCTCTGCCTTTAGCCAATCACTGTTGTTGGGCCAGTCCAAGCTGTTTAGTGTCCAGTGTCAATGGGGCCCACAGGTCTTTCCCCTACATCCCAGAGGAAAGTACACCTGTGGATGCTGCTTTCAAGCTGCATTATGTGAAGGACGCTTCAGCACTCAATAATCTCAGCTATGGTAGCTTCACCTTTGCTAGTTTCTTAGAGAAGTTCCCATCCCATGACCTGAGGCTAGAATATTCCCCAAAATTGTTGACATATGTACCCAAGAATTTTAAAAAACGGACAAGATTTCCGAATCTATTAGAGCACTAATCTCCCTCACCCCCACTTTTGGAACACTCATTATTAGAGCAATCTTGCCAGGATTCCCTGTATGAGGCAAGTAGAGACGTGCCTGCAATGGAGCTGCTAGTGGAGAAAGTCAGAACCAGACAGACAATTCTGAGCTCCAGTGAAGATGACTAGCCTTGCATACAGAAAACATTGCCCATTTATGCCTCTGACCTCCCAGCAACACCTTCAAGTTCTCCTAGCCATCACATGGGCATAGTGGGAGTTTTGTAGTATCTATAACTTACACAAATTTGGTGTGATCAAATATTGATAATTATGGGTATTGATAGTTATGGAAATAGTAAAATTGCTATTGAAAGACAAATGTTTTTTTTTGGGGGGGATACATACTGACAAAAAAGCAGAGCCTTGAATAGACATGTTTGAAGGTGTATTTTGAGTTATAATAAACCTAAATAGACAATATGTGAAAGACCATAGTCATCTTAAAATAAAAAAAAATAAACTGCTTTGAATATGAGCCGGCCTTGAACTTGCCACGTGGCTAATAGTGACCTTAAACTTTTCATCCTCCTGCCTTTACCTGAGAACTGCTGGGATCCCAGGTGCGTCACCGTGCTTGGTTTAGTGATGCTGGGATGAAACCCAGGGTTTCCTGCATGCCAGGCAAGCATTCTACCAACTGAGCCACATCCTTAGCTCACCAGCTGGTGTTACAGTGTTTTGATTCTCATAACCAGAGCCTGTGATAATGTAAGTTCTAATAGTCTTCCATTCCCACAGTGAGTGATGGCAGCAGGACATCATCTTGACTGGAATTATTTGCTTTCCAAATTTGCTATTTTCAGCAAGACAGAGCATCCAAATGATGAGAACATTGCAAATGTTCAGACTTAGGGAATTTTGCTTCAGTGACTTTGGAAAACTGACAGGGACTTGGTCAATAATTTTTAGTTCAAATCAGTGTTAAATTTCCTAAACAATATCCCAAATTTGGTCAGCATTTGCCATTCCATTCTAGCCAAGATGTGGCCTCCACAGGGAGCTCTGAGCTGGATGCTAAAACTCATATATCCCAATGAAACATCATTTCTTGGCAATACCCCAGTGGGCTCATACTGGTTTTCTGAAAATCCCATAGCAGAATTCCACAGAAAATTCCTTTGGCCTAGAATACAGGAGAGCTGTATTGTTCAATGGTTTGGATCATAAAAGAATGAAATCACTAGTTTTTGTCCTCTGGGTACTCCCATTTGGTTTTATAGGGCTTAAGGGATTTACTGGTGCTGAGGGAAATAATATATGATTTTTAAAAAGTTCTGGCTGGGACTGGTGGCACATGTCTTTAATCCCAGCACTAGGGGGGCAGAGGTAAGAGGATAGCTGTGAGTTCAAAGCCAGCCTGGGCTAGAGCAACACCCTTCCCAAAATGTTAAGTGCACACATGCTACATACAGCCTGTGTGTGGAGGCCAGAGGTCCTTGTCCTCCACCTTGGAAGCAGGGTCTCCTATACTCTGCTACATGCATGCCCCAGGCTAGTTTCTGAAGATTCCCCCATCTGCCTCCAATCTTGCTGATGGCTTCCTTCAATAAGACATGAGCTACTCCTTCTGGCTCCACAGGGCATCTGGGAATCAGAACTGAAGAACTCACACTTGTGTGCTTTATAAACTGAGAGGGATTTTTGCAGTGACTTCAGGTTACTTGGTGATCTGAGTGCTCCTGCACACCCATGTCAGAAAACCTAAGTGTCTTAACTCATGGTCACCACAGTGACCAGAGCTGTGACCACCTAAGCACCATGTGCCATTTGTGCATCTGGCTTTACATGGTTACTGGGGAATCAAACCCTGGCCATTAGACTTTGCAAGCAAGCACCTTTCACTGATAAGCCATCTCCCCAGCCCAATTTTATTTTAAAGGTAGGGTCTCACTCTAGCCCAGGCTGACCTGGAACTCACTCTGTAGTCCCAAACTGGCCTTGAATCCAATCCACAGTGATCCTCCTACCTCAGTATCCTGAGTGCTAAGGCATGCACCACCATGCCCAGTTTAGAAAAGGAGGGAAGTACCTGGCATGTCTGGCTGAATTGTTTATAGACTATTAAATAAATTTTATTAGGACAGAAAAGCTGGGCCAGGTAAGACGCTACCTCAAAAATCTGAAAAGAAAAACTGGTTCGGTGGCTCATGTCTTTAATCCCAGGACTCAGGAGATTAAAGTGAAAAAAATAAAAACAAAAAGAGAGCTGGTGTGTGATATCTAGTAATTTTCCATGATGAAATTTATACCTCAAAATAGCAAGTCATAAACCACTTTATTTTATATGGATTGCATGAAAATCATGAACACTATAATGGAAAATACTTGGGCCAAGGGCCTATGAAGAAAGTGTACCATATCCCTAAGAAAGTAGTTTTATGTTACTTTTACCAAGACTCAAGCCCTGTATGTAAATCCACCAGTTTCCTAAAGCTGCAATAATTCTCTTTTCTTTTCAAGGTAGGCTCTTACACTGTAGCTGAGAACTAGTTAGCTTTAAACTCAAGGCAGCCATCCCTGCTTTGCTTTTGAAAGCTTAAAAGATTTAAATACCAGAGCAATAATTTAGATATTTTTTATAACTTTTTTTCTCAGAATTCCCCAAATATCACAGTACCAAGAAATATTTTTACTTATTTTTTGGTTTTCTAGCCCAGGGCTGACCTGGAATTCACTGTGTAGTCTCAGAGTAGCCTCGAACACACGGCTATCCCAAATACTGGGAATTAAAGGCTACCATGCCTGGCCCAAGCAGTATTTTTATTTTTATTTTTTGTGGTTTTTCGAGGTAGGGTCTCACTCTGGTCCAGGCTGACCTGGAATTCACCATGGAGTCTCAGAGTGGCCTTGAACTCACAGTGATCCTCCTACCTCTGTCTCGCCTGGACCTGTCAGCCTGAGAGAGGAGAGAGAGAAAGAGGGGGGAGGGGAGGAGAGAGAAGAGAAACAGATCAAATGGATGTACTAGGGCCTCCAGCTGCTACACTTGAACTCCAGATGCATGTGCTTTGTGCAACTCTATGTAGGTACTGGGGAAACAAACCCAGGTTATTAGGTTTTGCAGGCAGGTGCCCTAACCACTGAGTTATCCCTCCAGCCCTGTTTTAAAATTATTAGTTTCTCTTAAAATAGGGCCTGAGTCCAGGGTAGTCCCAAACTCCTGAGCTCAAGCAATCCTTCTGCCTCAGCCTCCTGAGTAGTTGGGGCTCTAGGCAAATCACCAGTGTACCCCACTGCCAACTAATTCCATATTCTTTAAACAATGAAGCTTTATACTGGAAAGGAATGGTATCACAAGCTTCTCATAACTATAGACCAAACATTCAAAATTTAAAGTAGGGTAGGATGATATGGCTGTCACTGTGCCACTGTTGACCCCCATCTGCATAAACATTTGTCACCTGAGAGACGAAGGAGACCAGTGTGCACATTTATCCCCATAGAGAAACTTCAGCAGAAATGATAATTGTAACTAAGTCTCTGGGGCTTCCTTTGTGACCTCAAAGGTCAAGAAATGGGAGGGGGGGGGGTTACATAAAGCACCACACCACCATCAAGCCCTAGAAATAGCAGTGGGCTTCCTTCTGTTATGAACTATCGTGGCCAGTAACATAGCCTAAATGCACTAGACCTGTCCCTGAGGCATGAGTCATTGCTAGTGACAGGCATGTCTGCTTTCCTGAGTGCTCCATTACTCAGCTATACCCCCAGGCCTAAGGCAAAGTTTGAGCCAATATGTAGAAACACTGTATTTTAGGTGGAAAAAAAAAATAGGGAAAACAAGTTCAAGCTACACAAGATCGTTTTCTAGCAATATGAAGAATCTATACCAACCAATAGGGAAAACTTTCAGATCAGCCTAACCAAACACCAATTTGTCTCACTAACATTACATATTATATACATGGAAACCAATACAGTCTTTAACTCCAGATGCATGCACCGCCTTGTGCCTCTGGCTTACGTGGGTACTGGGGAATTGAACCTGGGGCCCCTAAGCTTTGCAAGCAAGCATCTTAACCACTAAGCCATCTCCCCAGCCCGGCAACTAATCTATTCTTATTCATCGCTCAGGACCTACCACTGTTTTTATTTAAAAAGACTAGATAACTGTTCTATTTGGAAGATCATGAGAGAATATCCTGGAGGCATAAAAGCAGGATGACGGTGTCATGCTTGTCTTGTTATCCTTTATGGAAGTAAAGTAAATTTGAGGAAGCGGACCTGCTTCTACAACTGGCAGAAATGGTGAAGGCAGAGTGCTAACCCAGTGTTCAAAGAACTGCACCTGTACTTTGAAAGCATCTAATGCCATGCCCAACTTAGGAAACAAAATTAGCTTACAGTGACCACTATCACCACATCTTATTTCTAGTATTTCTTCATTTGTAAAGCCATTGAGCCAAAAACAAAACAACACACATAGAAACCAAACAAACAAAAATCCCCAACAACTTTAAATGTTATCAAGCGTTAAAAACACAAGGGAAAGTTTAAGGAAAGAATATATTTGAACCACATAAACAAAAAGGTATTACATAAGAAAAAAATAATGTAACAATTCATGTAAGTAAGTACCTAACATGAGCATGCGTTTACATCTAAAACAAACAAAGGGTAACATTGGTACTATATATATAAATATCTATATATTTGACAAGTGTGCATTAAAGAGATCTCTAATATAAAACATTTAAAATGTGGAGAATACTTTTTCAAGATACAGAAAACAGTTATGATAGGCACACCTACAGTTTTCTTATAAAAAACATGTCGGCAAAGGTAAAATCCAACTGAGAACTCAGATGTACAAAAGCTAGGAAACTTAATCACTGGATATTGCCTCCACACTTACATGGTTTGAGTCTCAACACTGATTGGTATGAATTTTGAGTTACACAATGAGAGACTTACTTTTCACACTCTACCAGCTTCCACCTAGAACACATCTGTTTAATATGAACACTTAAAACAGCAAGTGCACTTGCATCACAGTCACGTCCTCACATTCTGTTTATTAAAAAAAAGTCACTGTATATAGAAAATGGTAATAACAGCTGGTGCTTTGGGTGACCAGAAATGCCAATCAATGTGCCCCTCCATCCTCAGTAAGTCTGAGAAGTCCTAACTGAAAAGAAGACAAATGTAAAAAGCTGATAAGATTTGAAGATTATAAAAATTGGTTTATTGTAAAAAGAAATTCAAGAATAACCAGTTAAATTCCGCATGCTACCTACTACAGGCAAGAAGCATCACACACGTTTACATTAGGGGTAAGGACACGACAAGAAAGACCGTATCAAGGCCATGAGTCAAATGCAGTAAGAGAAGCATTCTCAGGTCTCCTATAGGTCAGTACGAAGCACGGTCTGATCAAGGCACTGTTGGGTACCACAGGGCAGCTGCGACATTGAGGTATAACTGGGCAAATGAGAAGAGGGAAAAGGAAGATGACATGTTGGTTTGTGGGTGCACTTAAGTGACTGAAATTTTAGGAACAACTGCCTTTACTGACAGCAAGATGCAAGGTAAGTCTTTACTGAAGAGAAACAAGCTTATAAACTTTTCTATCAAAACCCCTCTAATTCTTCATAGCCCTCTCCCACCCTCCCCCTATGCTAAAGCTAGCTTGCACATATATAATATGCTGTCTCCTAGGTCGGTGGCTTACTGGCAGGTTGTAGGTACTCTTAAACAGCCTTGATTCATTTGCATTCTAGGTAGAATTTCATTATTGTCCTAAAATTCAATCCATCTGCACAGCTGCCATTCCCCCCCCCCAGACTTAAATCAAGATTGAATCTCTCCTAGTTTCTTAACAAAAACCTTAAAATCAATTACTGCACATGATCAACCTATGAAATCATTATATACAATACAGCGATTTCATTTTTTTGAGCACTGAAAGTACTTAAAACCTTTTATTCCCACTTTTGTACTAAATATAAAGGACCCAAATACTTAAGATTTCCCGATTGGAAAAAAAAAAATTATCTTCCCAAACCGAGGCTTTTCATAGGAGCTTTGGTCAGGAAGAAATTTTTTGTTTGTCATAAACCCTTGAAAATAAGGGATCACTCTAGAAGCAAAGACCCTCACATGACAGCAGTGCTTGCTGGTGCCACTGTAACTACAACCACCTATTATCTAATAGCTTATATTGAAGAGTTAATTCATGCTTATTTTGTTCCTTTAAAAAATACTCTTTGGAAACCATTATTACTCCTGTAGACACATACTCTAGTTATATCTCTTCTTGTAAAAATAAAGGCATAATCATGCTTATCTCTATTTCTGCTAAATTCATCTACCAATATACATTTATTAATCCAATCACTTTACCAGCTAGACCAAACCTCACATTATTCTGTGTACTGCCTGGGGACTATTTTCAGCATACAGAAAATAAGCAAGTTTTCTCAGATCTGGTAGGCAGTACTCAAATCCAGTCTCCATGGTGGTTATCACAAATGAAAACTAAAGAATCAGTTTATTTCCAAAACTAAGGGGAAGGCAAACCTCTTTAAAGCTCACTCCTGTCCCCTTTGAGAGCAATAAACCTGCTCAGCGGTATCTCATCAAGACTCAAGTTAACCCAGGGGGAGAATAAAGCCATTTTGTTTGCTCCTGTCCAATTCATCAGGTACTATTTGGCATGTGTGCAGAGGATCGAGAGAACTCCTCTAGGCCCCACTCAGTCAGAGTCTCTTCTAGAATACCACACTACCTTAAACACTTGCAGATGCCCTTAACTGGAATTAAAACTACCTGTGAAATATAAACTACTAGCTGTATATTCTAAATGCGTATGTTCAAACCTACCATTTTAAAAATAGATTGACAAGTAGGGAAGGAAACCTTAAAAAAAAAAAAGATACATTCTTCTATCACACTATTATAAACATTACAAGTGTGTGTACATATATGGAGAGAGCAGATAAAGATTTAAATAAGATGGTAAAACCAGGAACTATAGATTTCCCCAAAAGAACTATAATAACCATCCCAAGCTACAACTATAAACAGATTCACTAATATAGTAACTTGCCTAGCTTCCAACAAAACCAACCAACCAAAATAACAAACCCAAAACACCCACAAAAATATCCACCCAAACCCTACCCTAGATTATGTGGCAATAGTTAATATATTTCTATGGAAATTGTCTCATGCCTTATAAGCTCCTAAAATAAAATCAAGGTCACTATGTGACTAATGATAGCACTAGGAGGAAAACAAAAACAAAAAACATTGAAAGTCCAACAGTCTTCAGCCTTGGTTTCAGCTACCTCTTCTAGTTAAGCATTGAGTACTTAGTATCAGATGCAATGTTTTTTGGCTTATCAGACCAGTAAGACGTGTTTTTCCACTGGCCAAAGGCAGCTGAAGGAACAACTTCTTGAATAAGCTGAATACTATGACATGAGCATGTCAGTTCCAAGTCTGAGTGTTCAGTTAAAATGATTGGTGAACATACAACTGAGCAAAAAGGAATGACGGCTATCATCCAAACAGGCTCCTTTTCCCCAGGCCCCAAACACACAGTAGTTATAATAGCAAAAGGAACATAAAGGGTTTTTTGTTTTGTTATTTTGTGTTGATCTTCAGGGCCAGCTGTGAAAGAGGTCAGCACATTACCAGCAGCAACGGACAGAGAAGAGCAAAATAGTGGATGAAAGACTCTTGCTGGACGTTTGTTCATCTTTTCCTGTATTAGCCAGAAGATTGCAACTGGCATGTTTGGAGATTTCAGGTATACATCTCCTTAGATCCTTCACAGACATAGATAGTGGTCTACCTGAGGGCTCTATAACCATGTAAGAAAGCTTTCTTTATCCAATTTGGTGGCGGCCAAAACAGACTCCATGTCATTAAGGATGTCAGAGCTCAGCGCTTCCTGTAGACTGGGCATCAACTCCTCTCCTTCTATGTTCATCCCATCTCCTTCCAGGGTTCCAAGGTCCACATTCGTCCCGGGAATGGCTTCCAGGTAGTCTGGGAAGCGACTCTGCTGGGAGGGCAGGGTGCTTTGGTTGATAGTGTCACCTAGTTGCAGGCAAAGGGACAGAAAGAATATGAATAAGGTATTTATGAACAGCAGACATCAGACCTGCATCACACAAGAATACAGAAATGCAGACAGAAAAGCTCTCCAGGTAGCCCTGACTGAACTGATCTCTGACATTTATTGCATGTGTGCATGTGGAAATCAGACAACCTGGGTGTCATCCCCAGGAATGCTTGAAGTTTACCAAGATGCTAGACTGGCTGGCTCTCTCGTACTAGGGATCTAATTTAGTTCTCATTTTTGTGAGGAGTGACACCCACTTCCCCAACCCTCAGCTTTTTTGTTAATTTACTTATTTTTATTTATTTATTTGACAGAGAAAGGGAGGGAGGGAGGGAGGGAAAGAGAGACAGAATGGGAGTGCCAGGGCCTCCAGTCATTGCAAACGAACTCCAGGCGCATGCGCCCCCTTGTCCATCTGGCTAACATGAGTCCTGGGGAATTGAACTTATGTCCTTTGGCTTTGCAGGCAAATGCCTTAACCGTTAAGCCACTCCTCCAGCCCTATTTACTTATTTTTAAAAGAAAACAACATAGATAAGAAAGTAACAGTGCCAACTTTGCTGGTTTCAACATTTGTTCAATACTTGATATATAGCTTGGGCACTGTTGCAGTCAGCACTGTGCTGCTGGAAACTCAATCAAAGCTTGTGAGGAAAGTGTTTATTTCAGGCTTACAAATTGGAGGTGAACACCATCAATGATGGAAGAAGCTGGCTCATCTCCATAGATCCAAGCAGAGATACCAGCAAACGGCCAGGAGCCACCAATAGCAGTAAGCATGAACCACTAGAGCTGCAACTGCTCTTCACACACCTCAGGGCTGGACTCCAAGATCCAGCCCCCCCCAATCACATACATTCCTTTTTCCCAGGAAGGCTCTGCCCACTAGAGACTCAAGATTTAAGCCTGAGTCTATGTATGGGGCTATACATTTAAACCACTATAGGTACTTAATGTAAAGTGCTGATCCCTGAAGGGAGTTGTGTAAAAGCACAAATCCCTTGAAGACCATTTGCCAAAGGGAGAGAAGGGAAGCATGCCACAAAGGCACTGGCTGACGCCTCCCTCCTGCCTTCCAGATCCACACCACTACAGTGAGATTAAAGTTAAAGTGAATACAGACACCCGTCTTCCCTTCTCTGGGACACACAAAAGAAAAGCTCTGCATTAATACTTTACAACTAGAGTCACATGCATAATAGCAAAACTCTCTTAGATGGCCTTGAATAAGTATGTATTCTCTATTTTGCTTTCAGGTTTCTCAAACTGGCCACAGAGTTGTTTTTTTTTTTTTCCCATTACATTAACACTGAGCTTCAATGTAACAGCTTTTCAGAAACAGTAACATAATTCACCAAGTACTACAGGGGTTTGGAGAACGAAGATGAAGAGATGAGTCAGGACGGGGGCTGGGCCTAAGGTGGTCCTGCTGTGGCTCCTCTGGACAACTTCCGGTCTAAGTAAATGGAGAGAAAGGGGTAGTAGGGATTCTAGAAGTCTTGCAGACTTGAAAGGCTTCCTAAACCCTTCCAGAATAGAACTTGCCAGCTAATAAGCTGGTTAGCTGAAGAAGTATACGTTTCCCTGATGATTTCTGCGTCCTGATACCTATCAAATCCAGGGCAACAGTGCTGGGGAAGCCATGGCTCCTGAACTATGTCTGTAAGATAGGTATGTCTCAAGTCCTATAAGACTGCTACAACTACAAAGTGGGTGATCCCTAGCACCTAAACCTTTTATCTTATTTTCTGAGCCCATGAAAATCTCAATTCCACCAAATCACCAGAGATAAGGCAGGCAGACAATGAGTTACACCAAAACTTTCTCTGAAAATAAGAACACAAACCTCAAGTAAGTCTATGTTACATTTCACTATCTTAAAAACCAACAGAAGAGTTAAACTACAAATCAATCCATAGAAAACAAAGCTGGTCACCCACCTGCTTGTCATGAGACTATTCAGCGCGTGCATTATGGGACTGACAGGTGGCGGGCTCTGACTCTGTCCCCAGGGCTTCATCTCAGCACAATGTCCCTGCTTGAGCCAGCCCACCTGAACTGTCATTCACCCAGACCTGAACTTGGTAACTCTGCCCCGAAGAGCTCCACACCATGGTTTTGAAAACATCTTATCCAGTTCCTACAGACTCTCCTGTGCTTGAATCAGCTCTCTCTCTGTCCTTCTTGATAGCCTCTGATTGACTGAATGACTGATTGTGGCAAGCAGAGATTTTATATATATATATATTTTATATATATATATATAATATTATATTATATATATTTTATATATATATTTATATATATATATGGTTATATATATGCATATATCATTATATATATACATATATCACTGTGTAAAGTATAATGTCTGATTAGTAATTAAGACAGGAATAAAAGAAGCTATTTTTCCACTGGCCACAAAAACCAAGTGAAATCAGTAGCACTTAGTCAAAGGAAAAAAAAAACCTAATGTACCTTGTAAATTCATTGGTATTCAATAAATCTGAGATTGTGGGACGACAAAAAAAAAAAAAAACAAAAAAAAACCAAAGCTGGTGGGCTGGGCTGGAGAGATGGCTTACTGGATAAGGCACTTGCCTGCAAAGCCTAAGGACCCAGGTAAGCCAGATGCACAAGGAGAGTTTGTTTGCAGTGGCTGGAGGCTCTGGTGTGCCCATTCTCTCTCTCTCTCTCAAAAAAAAGAAAAGAAAAGAAAAGAAAAAAGAAAGAAAGAAAGAAGAAAAGAAAAGAAAAGAAAAAGAGAAAAGCCGGCACCTCAGCATTCAGTAGACTGATGCAGCAGGACCATGAATTTGAAGCCGGCCTGGTCTACATAGCAAGACTGTCTGCCCTCTACCCTTTACCCCAACAAAGCTTCAGGGTTTTAACTGGGTTTCTTCCGAGTAAGCTCAGCTGGTGAAATCTATGGAAGCAAAGTTTCTAGAGGAATGATTCATACTAACCGGTGTCCATTTCGTCAACGCTGTTAAGGAAGTCATCTGGAGTCCGAGGGACGCTGTAGCTGCTCATGCTTAGTCCGCTATCCGTGCTCTCATCTCGAGAGTGATAGGTGCCACTGTGAAAAGCAATAAACATCTGCCCAATTGCAACATGCTTCTGGGGGAGGGGGCAGGGAAAATTCCTGTTCTGCAGTACCTAGAACAAGCATCCCCCTTCCGGCCGTCCACAGCCCTGTGCTGAGAGGTGACAGAGACTTGCTAATCCTAACCAGAGTCGACAGCTCTAAGGACCAAGACCTCTCCTAAGTTTCTATGCTTAGTGGCAATGACAGGAAAAAAAAAAGTTAGTTAGTTACCTTGGCTGATAGAAAACTCTGTGTAGGTGGTGTCCTCTCTGGAATTCTGTAATACCATCTGAATAGGGATGGGAGGGTGGGGGTCAGGGTGGCACACTCCACATAGCTTGCTGGCTCCAGGGTGAGAGCACACACTCCATGTGGGCAGTGAGACAGGGCAGCCTGGGAGTTCAGGTAGATTTCTAGCTCTGGGCAAAGACTTTAAGCGAAGGAGAATCCAAGCCCAAATAAAGACCTAGAATTCCTTTTTGTACTGGGCCAAATAGATGAGTCATTGCACATAAGATAAGAATTCCCACAGTTTGATCTTGCTTCACTTTGGGGGGAGGGGCCTTATCTAAACACCTCAGCACAAGATAAGAGGCCACTGTGGTAGGAAAGAACATGGCTGGAGGCAAAACATAAACCCAAATAATCTTTACTTTAGACCTAGATTTACATACAGAGGCGGCAGGTATTGTACTAAACTAACAATTGTACTAAACTAACAATACAGAGTATTGGCTGGGATAAACTATCAAATTTTGAGCTCTACCAAAACTGCCCACATGATGAGCATTTAAAGCAGCCATTTAGGGTTGGGAAGATGGTGTGGAGGTTGAATGAGCTTGTTTGCAGGGCCTGCTAGCCTGGGTTCGATTTCCCAGTACCCAGGTAAAACCAGATGCACAAAGAGATACATGTGTTTTGAGTTTGTTTGCAGCATCAAGAGGCCCTAACTCACTTGCTCTTTCTCCTGCAAATAAAAAGAAATATTTTTTAATTTTTATTTATTTACTTTTATTTTGGTTTTTCGAGGTAGGGTCTCGCTCTAGCCCAGGTTGACCTGGAATTCACTATGTAGTCTCAGGGTGGCCTTGAACTCATGACCATCCTCCTACCTCTGTATTTTTTAAGAAAATAAATAAAAATGGGACTGGAAAGATGGCTTAGTGGTTAAGGTGCCTGCCTGCAAAGCCAAAGGACTCAGGTTTGATTGGACCCATGTAAGGCCAATGCACAAGGGGGCACACGCATCTAGAGTTCATTTGCAATGTCTGGAGGCCCTGGTGCACCCATATTCATTCATTCATTCATTCATTCTCTCTCTCTCTCCCTCCAATAAATAATAACAGGTCAAAATCTACCATCAACCCTGCCTCAGCTTTAAAAACAAGTTTTAACAACTGCTCAAGTCTTAAAGATGAGTACCCTCAAACTTCTTCCCTAAGCTGTTCAATGCATTGGGCAACTACTGGCTTACTGTAATGCATCTGTTAGATTTTGGCAAGATTCAAGTTTCAAGCAGATTTAAGAAAACACAAACTTTCTTCTGAGACCACTATGTATCACACAGCCAGGTATGATGAGAAGGCTGAATAGGATAGTTTTTCTTTTGAATACCCCTGCTGGGAACAAGGGCCCCCATCTGTGTGTGTGTGTGTGCCTGCTTTTTTATTTTTTGAGATAGGGTCTCACTCTAGTCCAAGCTGACCTAGAATTTACTGTGTGTCTCTGGCTGGCCATGAACTCACAGCAATCCTCCTACCTCAGCCTCCAGAGTGCTGGGATTAAAGGTGTGTACCACCATGCACGGCACTCAATTGTTTGTTTTTTCTTGAGGTAGAAGGACCCCCATCCTTGTAATCACTGTTCTTATTGCTAAACCCAGGGCATACCTCAGATATCTAAGTTCATTACAGAGGAGGTGGATTTACAGATTCATATGGGGTTCTCAGAGACCACAGGAGAAGCCCACAGCATTCCCAAGGCCAGGGCTCAGGGTCGTGCTGCGGATAGACCGGCCTCAGCTCCCTGACCTCAGCTCCCTGAGGTTGCCACTGCATGACAGGCATCAGACTGACTGAGGACACAGAGGTTAATGACAAAGCTAGGGTGTTCACAACTTCAGGGAGAAAGAGGGAAAAAGGCTTCAGAGAGGGAAATGAACTGGCCATGAAATCCAGTGGACTGAAAGAGAGACAGGTGATGGAGTCAGTGACAGGCAAGTCTCTGAGCTAAAGGAAAAGGTGTAACTCAACAAGTAAAAAGAACAAAGAAAACATCCAGGCTTTTTCTTTCTTTTTTCTTTTCTTTTTAAATTGTTTGAGTGTGTAGGAGTGTTATGTCGTGGTCTGCACATGGAGAAAATGCTGGGTCCATTTTGTTCCATGGCACGTTTCCTTGAGATAGAGTCAGTCTCTCACTGAACCTGGCACTACCTTTTTCTGGAGTAAGAGTGGCTTACTGGTAAATGCCATGAATGTCCAGTTTTTGCTTCCCACCTTACTGGGGTTATGAGCATGGGTAGACACACCCAGCTGTTCATGTGGGTACTGAGGAATCAAAGTCAGGCTGAATCAGATCTTTTCAGGTCCTCATGCTTGTGTGCAGCAAGTGCTCTTACCTGCTCAGCCACCTTCCCAGCACAAGTCTTTTTTATTCTTCAAGTTTATTTTTATTTTTATTTTTTATTTTCAAGGTAGGGTCTCACTCTAGCCCAGGCTGACCTGGAATTCACAATGGAGTCTAAGGGTGGCCTCGAACTCACGGCAATCCTCCTACCTCTGCCTCCCAAGGGTTGGGATTAAAGGTGTGTGCCACCACGCCTGGCTTGTAAGGTTTTTTTTTGTTTGTTTTTGTTTTTTTAAGAAAAACAATGTTAGTCAGGGACGTGCTTTAGAAACTGGGGTACTCTCACTGGGACTCCAAGGCTTGGAAGTCTGAAATAAGAGGCTTTTGAGTTCAAGGCCAGTCTGGGCTACATGTCAAGACTTTGTCTCAAAAGAAAAGAGAAAAACTGGGGGTAGGACATGAAATCAAGGAAGCCATGTAGGAGTCTGCTCTTTGACACTAAGGATGTATGCATTGTCAGTTCACAACAAATAAATCTAAACTTCACCGGTTTCTCAATAAATGTTTCTAGTATTTTCACAAAGGACTGCCAGAAGGCTAGGCAGCCTTTTGAAAAGTCTGATTTTGATTAACATAACCCTTCAGTAAGACAGGAACTAGAATTACTCAGAATTTTTTTTTCTGGAAGAAAAAAAAAATTTTGTGCTATGACCCTTTCTCATCAGCCTCAGTTTAAGTCAAAATTATACAAGCTTACCTACATATACTCAATTTTAGGCAGAGATTTACATTCTGTGTATAGAAAAATAACTTTTTAAAAATAATGTTGTGGCCTAGAGTGGTGGTACATGCCTTTAGTCCCACCGCTCAGGAGGCTTTGGATTGCCATGAGTTAGAGGCCAGTCTGGGATTACAGAGTGAATTCCAGGTCAGTCTAGGATAGAGTGAGGCCCTACCTTGAAAAACCAAAAATCAATCATCTTTGAAAAAAAAAAAAAAAAAAAAAAACAGTAATGTCTCACTCTACCCCAGGCTGATCTGAAATTTAACTATGTAGTCTCAGGGGAGCCTGAACTCACAGTGATCCTCCAACCTCTGCCTCAGGAGTGCTGGAATTAAAGGTGTGCACCACCATGCCCAGCCCAATTTTTCTTTCTTTCTTTCTTTCTTTTTTTTTTTTTTTTTGAGGTAGGGTTTCACTCTAGCTCAGGCTGATCTGTAACCAACCCTGTAACTCACTATATAGTCTCAAGGCATCCTCAAACTCATGGCGATCCTCCTACCTTCTACCTCCTGAGTGCTGATATTAAAGGCATGCACCACACCTGGCCAAAAAAAAAAAAAAAAAAAAGTCTTAAAAAATGTTTTGTTTTGTTTTTTTTCCGACTGGGGAAAAGGCTCACAGGCTAAAGGCACCTGGTTTGCAAAGCCAACTAATCTTGGTTCAATTCCCCAGTACCCACATATGGCCAGATGCACAAAGACACATGGGTGTGGAGTTCATTTATAGACTCAGGAGACCCTGGTATACCTGATCTTTCCCACTTTCCTAGAAAATACTCACAGGGAAGAGAAGAGGGAGGGAAAGAGGGAGGAGAGAGAGAGGGAATATGAGAATAGGCCTCTAGCCACCAAAAACTTCAGATACATGCATCACTTTGTATATCTGGCTTTATACAGATACTGGGGAATCAAACTAGGGTGGTTAGAAGCTGCAGGCAATCACCTTAACTGTAGAGCCATCTCTCCAGCCCCAATAAATATTTCTTTAAAAAAATGACTTTCCAAACATGAAGACAGGACCTGCTGTAAGCTTGAAGCTTGTTATTTTTGTTGTTGTGGTGGTGGTTGTTTTTTGAGGTAGGGTCTCATTTTATCCCAGGCTGACTGGGAATTCAGTATGTAGTCTCATGGCAATCCTACTATCTCTGTCACCTGAGTGCTGGGGTTAAAGGTGTGAGTCACCATGCCCAGCAAGTTTGCAGTTTTCTTTCTTTTTTTTTTCTTCTTTTTACTTATTTGAGAGCAACAGAGAGAGAGAGAGAAAGAAAGAGGCAGATAGAGAGAGAGAATGGGCACGGCAGGGCCTCCAGCCACTGCAAACCGAACTCCAGATGCGTGCGCCCCCTTGTGCATCTGGCTAACGTGGGTCCTGGAGAATCGAGCCTTGAACCGAGATCCTAAGGCTTCACAGGCAAGCGCTTAACCGCTAAGCCATCTCTCCAGCCCAAGGTTGCAGTTTTCAACATAGCAGTTTATATTTAACAATGCCTGAAATGCAAGGACTGTGGTAACTCATTTAGAAGCATCAAGTTGTGATTTTACTTAATGCCATTACGGTGAAAGCTTTATTTATTTAACTTTCTTTAAAAAATATTTTATTCGTTTACTTGCCAGCAGAGAGACAGAGATTGAATGGGTGTGCCAGGGCCTTCAGCCACTACAAATGAACTCCAGATGCCATTTGTGCATCTGGCTCTACATGGGCACTGGAGAATCAAATCTGGGTTGTTAGGCTTTGCAGGCAAGTGTCTTAACTGCTGAGACAATTCTTCAGCACTATTTAACTTCTAAAACATTTGTCTGTGTGCATGTGAATGTGTCCAAGTGTGTGAGTAGGGCATGTGCATGATGCCATGATGCACGTGTGAAGGTCAGAGGAAAATTTGTGTTGGTCCTTTGCCTATCTACCTCATATCTTGCTCAGGTGTTTGCTGTGCTTGCCACAAGCTCTTGGAAAATTCTCCCGTCTATTTTGCTGTCAGCATCAGTGTGCGGAGAATGAGAGGCTACCATGGCTTCTGGTTTTTTGTTGTTTGTTTTTTTTACATAGGGTCTGGGGATCAAACAATGGGCACTCCAGCTCTATGCACTAAGCCATCTCTCCAGCACCAGTTCTTTTTAAAATTTTTTCAAAGGGGCACAGCCTTGTATTTTATCATCCTAAACCAGAACTTTTAAAATATGTGGTCTTACAGTAAATAGCTATGTGGAAAATCCCAGCCAGTGATCCTTACACTACAATCCTAAGTAGCTTAACATGCCATTCGTTTGTTTTCACAGAAAAGCGCTCTCATGTTCCTTCATGATTCTGTAATGCGAGCAGCCTCAGTGAAGAGGTCAGGCAGAAGCAGACACGTTGAGACTTTGACCAAGATCCTTCCACAAGTCTCCACAGTTCACCTTCTACTATAGGAGGCAGCCTTTAATCCTCAGCTTTGACTGTGCTTGCCACTTCATAGAGATGTCTTTACAGCTGTGATTTTGGCCCACCCAGATGTTTGAAAAACCAACAACATGCACCGAGACCAGAGCAAAGCTAGGGTCTTTTCAGACACCAGCCAGTAGCCTTCACACCCACCTGTTAAGAAAGGGATCTGAGCTATTGGTTGTCATTGTTCTCAGCTCCTGAGACATCCCGGGAGAAGAGACTGGATTCTGAGTCCCTCCATCCTGCTCCAGTGTAGGTAACTGGCTACGAAGAGCTAACTCCTTAAACAAACAAACACAAATATAAAGAAAATCAATCCACTGATTAATAAATGGTTGCTAGAGTTTATGAAGTAAAATGCACACCTGAGTAGTGAGGTAAAAACATGAACACTCATTTTAAAGTTAACTATTTCCTGATCAGAATAACCAAATTCTTCTCTACATTTCTACAGACCAAGAACTAGGATGCACACATCCAAAGCTTACCTAGGTCTATTAACCCCACAACATGCAGAATTAGCTCCAGCATTTCACCTCATTGCTCTCTACTCAAACACATCTCCCTTGGGTAGAATGGCAAGTCTGCTCTTTAAAAGTCACTCTTAAGAGTTTGTATTACTCACCATCTCTCACATCGCTTTGTGTGTGGGGCCAGCAATAAAAATAAAGAATAGAAAGAACATGTGATGATTTACTGTACAACATCCACCCTCCCCTCCACCCCCACCTCTGGTTACACTCTGCTATGGAGTGGCTCACTCTGACCTCAGGTTTCTTCTATCAGGACCTGGACAGAGTTGTGTTCCATCCTATAGCAGGCACAGAGCAGTAGGTGGGGGGTACAGAAATAAGAGCATGAACTCAAAAGTTTCTCTGCCACATTACAATATTTAATATAGGGTAAACTTTCTTCATCCAGTCACCTCTCAGCAGAGCTCTCCAGACTTGGAAGCTCAGGGTCTGGGCTGCTTCTGGTTCCAAACATGGTCAAGGCCATGGCAATAACCTACCAGCTCTTCACTGCCACTTCTAGATTAGGGTCTTCCCAGGGCAACCCTGCTTTCTATCCAAGTAGATGTTCCATCCTTTAAACCAGAATTTCTTAGCCAGAGGGCCATATGAGAAATTCAATATTATAAGTTTTGCTGATTAAAAATCTTAATTTTGGTAATTTCTGATTTTAAAATATTCATCTTCTTTAATAGTAATACAATGTAACAGTATTCATTATAGCTTTGATATTTTTATCACTCAGAAGGTCTGGGTATTTTCTTAACATGGTTTGTTTTCAAATATCTTGAAATACCTCTTATGCTCATAGTTTCAACCTTATGGCAGCTTTAAGACAGTCTTCTAGAGCTCTTCATATGATAAAGAACATGTCATATTATATTTTGATGTTTTGACAACTATACCAGTAAAATTCCTTTTCATTCTTCAACCAATGAAAATAAGTGAGAAATACAAATCAAAGCTACATTGGGATTCCATCTTACCCAGTCAAAATGGCTATCAAGAAAACAAACAAGGGGTGGAGAGATGGCTTAGCGGTTAAACGCTTGCCTATGATGCCTAAGGACCCCAGTTTGAGGCTCGATTCCCCAGGACCCACGTTAGCCAGACGCACAAGGGGGCACATGCGTCTGGAGTTCATCTGCAGTGGCTGAAAGCCCATTCTCCCTCTTTCTCTCTCTCTGTCACTCTCAAATAAATAAAACTGATTAAAAAAAAAAAGGAAAACAAACAACATAAAATGCTACAAGGGTAGGAATGAGGAAATGTAAATCAGTGCAGCTTCTATGGAAACTGGCAGGCAATTTCCTTTAAAAAAAAAGGGGGGGGGGAGGCTAATGGCCTGAGTTCAAATTCTCAGTATCCATGTAAAGCCAGATGCACAAGGTGGCACATGTGTCTGGAGTTCATTTGTAGTGGCTAGAAACCATGATTCACCATTTTCTCCCCCACCCCTCTTCTCTCTCACATGCATGCAGACACAAAATATATGCATGCATAGTACGTTCACAGAACAAAGTAGAAGGGAGATTATTTGGGAAAAACCAGCTGAGGTGGATACTGTGGGTGCATGTATGCAAAGTAAATGACACATATATGTGAAAATAGCATATAAAATAATGGCCTTCTTTATGACAACAATAAAATTTGGCTGGAAAGATGGCTTAGCTGTTAAGGCACTTGTCTGCATAGGCAAAGGACCCAGGTTCAATTCCCCAGTACTCACATAGAGCCAGATGCACAAAGTGGCACATGCAACTGGAGTTCGTTTGCAGTGGCTAGAGGTCCTAACATGCCCATTTCCCCTACCCCACTTGCAAATCAATAAATATTTTTAAAAAATCCTTTTAATCCTCAAGTTTTCATTTTTGTTACACATTTTTAAAAGCCCATTACTCCTAGAAGGGCTCCAAGGACTCAGGTAAATCCAAAGGGGTCATCTGCTTCCTGTACTCAACTTCTCTCTCTGTTTCTCCACCCTACACACGGCAGGTTTGGGAGCCTGGCTCAGGGCCTCTTGCCATCTCAAGTTTACCTTATGCAATCTTCTTCAATATACCTACATTTCCAACCTCCCTCCATCACTCATATGCATGGACACCAAGGTAAACCACCTTGCAAACCTGAGTCATGGTTTTTGGGACAACAATCAGGGTTTTACTTTTTCCCAACTGTAATCATCAGCCATACACAAAACCCACATAATTCAGGGGATCTCCTTTAAACTGCAACATGGCTGACAACTACATGACTGTAACTTGCTTATGAACTTTTAGTCACACCCTGGAATTGGCTTAGAAATTTCTCTCCCAGAAACCTTACATGCATCTTTATGTGTGAGAGGGAGGGAGAGAAGAGGTGCACCAGAGCCTCTAGCCATTGTGTACAGCTCCAGATGCATGCTCTATGCTGTTCATCTGGCTTACATGGGACTCAAACCTGGTCCCTTGGCTTTGCTGGCAAGTGCCTTAACTTCTAAGCCATCTCTCCTGCCTGCATTTCACCTTTCTGACCAGTTTTCTTCCTCTCTGTTCCTGGACTCTTATCAGCTCTTTAAAATCAGATATTCCAAACCCATCTACTGCTAGAGTAAGTAGTCCATCCCCTGATTCTATTCTGGTTTCTTATTTTTCTGCCCCTTCTCTAAGAACTTGAACTCATGGACAAATACACAAAGCACATTTCAGATTTCTGATATACACACAATTTTCCCTTGCCCAGCTAATGTTATTTTCAATCATTGCTAAAATGTGCTCATTTCATTTTGATGCTAAGATTGTTGAGAAATGCTGAGCTAGGGGACCATACAACTAGCCAGGATGAAATCATTACAAACTAAAGGTCTTCAGCTTTGTCTGGGCCCATTACACCTCTTCCTAGTCCCCTCAATAGCATCTTCATTCACTCTCCCATCTTTATAACTTCTTCTGCCCTTTGCTGCTGGGCGTGGTGGGCATGCCTTTAGTCTCAGGAGGCAGAGGTAGAAGGATCACTTGTGAGTTTGAGGTCAGCCTGGGTTAAAGTGAGACCATACCTCAGGGGGAAAAAAGAAAAAGAAGTTCTGTAGCTGGGTATGGTGGCTCACACCTTTAATCCCAGCATTCGGGAGGCAGAGGTAGAAGGACTGGCATGATTTCAAGGCCACCCTGAGAGTACATAGTGACTTCCAGGTCAGCCTGAGATAGAGCGAAACTCTACCTTCAAAACCAAAAAACCATCAACAACAACAAAAATAAACAAAACCCCCCCCCCAAAAGAAAAAGAAATTCTAAGTTCCATCCATTCCCCATACTTCCTTACAAATGGGATGATCAGGAGACTATGTTCTGTCCAACAGGATGTGAACAGAAGTAACATAGGTAACTTCAGGATTATGCCTCTAAACACAAATAAGGACCTTTTACCCCCCCCCCTTTTTTTTCTCCTGTCTAGCCCAAGGCCTCCACAGACATGCTGGGGATTAAACTTAGGGTGGCTTAGGTATGTTAGGCAGGAACTCTACTAACTGAGCTACATCTCCAGTTTCATTCATTGATTTCTGAGAAAGGGTTTCACTATGTAGACAAAATTGTCTTCATATTTGTAATCTACCTGCCTCAGTGTCCTGAGTGTTGGGATTGCTGACTTGTGGCCTAGATCCTAATAAGTAATTTGTTGTTTTGAGGTTGGGGCTCACTCTAGCCCAGGCTGACCTGGAACTCAGTCTGTAGCTCCAGATTGGTTGTGAACTCACAGCAATCCTCCTATATGTGCCTCCCAAATGCTGGGATTAAAGGCATGTACTGCCATGCCTATCTTCATAAGTGATTTTTATTTGTGGGGAAGGCAGGAGGAGGGAGGGGGTGAGGTAGGTAGGGTCTCACTCTAACCCAGGGTGGCTTTGAACTCAGTGATCCTACTTCTGCCCCCCAAGTGCTGGGATAAAAGGCACACAGCACCAATCCAGGTTTTTTTTTTTTAATGATTTTTATGGATGTTGTTTTTTTATGGATGTTGTTTTATAAAGCCATCAACAGACTCTTTCTCCTAATTATTTTGCTGTTGTTGTTTTTAGGTAGGGTCTCACTCTAGCCTAGGCTGACCTGCAATTCACTATATAGTCTCAGAGTGTCCTTGAACTCATGGTGATTCTCCTACCTTTGCCTCCTGAGTGCTGGGATTAAAGGTGTACACCACCATGCCCAGCAGCTGCCTAGGTGATTTTAACAGATTTAATGAGATAATTCACGTCATAACTTACACATAAGCTGCAGAATTTGATGAGCTTTAATTATACCCAATTCTGAAACTCACTACAATCAAAATATTTAACTCTCAAGTTTTCTCCCACTTTTCAGCTTCCTTGGTAGTACCTTCAGAAAACAAGTATCCCTGTTTGCCATGCCAGGTTAGTTGGCAAAGTATCCATCTCCATGTAAGCAGAACCATGTGACATGCACTCTTCTCCATTTAGCCCCATCCCTAAGAGCTCATGTTAAATCTGCAATTGATATTTTGGCTGTTAATATTCTACTACAGGAAGGCTATCTCTCCAGCCCTGTTTTCTTTATTTTTCAACTTATTAGGAGTCAAAATGCTGTGTTCTTCTTCAGTGTTTGATAAGGAGATTCAAACCCAATGTCTGGCACATGTAGACAAGTGGTCCAACACCAAGCCCCATCATCAAGTCTTTTTTATCCTATGTGAAATTTCACTGCTATTTAAATGAGGGCAGAAATAGAGGCAGCTTCTGGTGGGCCCTGGTTCCATGAAGGTGCATTATGTAAAGCAGGCAAGCCATTTATGAACTGCCTACTATGTCGGGCCATGGCTTTATTCAGTGCTGAACTGACTCCAAACAGCTTCCAGATTAAATGAGATTTACAGGCTCAATGGGAAATGCCACTGCATTTTTGTATCATTACAGAAGAAAATGAGCTAAAAATACTTCATTTAGAAAAAAAAAAATCGAATGCTCTAGAATAACTATTTGACCTTTGAAATGAGAGCAGAACCACAACCAGGTTCTGGCCAGATTTCCTAAAACTTGCTTATTTCTCTACTTTTTGAAAGACTGTCAACTACCTTTGGGAAAATAGCAAACTTGTATTTTTAGCTCAGTAGACTAATTTTAGGCATTTGTTCAGGATAAAATAATCCCAAAACTCCTTAGAGAAAGATGCAACTTTCAACATAAAATGTTTCAACTCAAATCAGTTTTGTAGGCAATCCAAGGCTTATTTCTGTATCAGCCACGGCAGACTTACACAATTAGAAAGTCATGTTCACATTCAAGCAGAAATTTTCAGCAATGATTTTGTTTCTAGTGCTGTGGATCAAGCTCAGGGCTCAGCACAAGAGGAAGGCCCTCCTTGACCTCCTCCCCCACAATGTGTTGTGTTAAAATTACTGTGCCAGGATATACACAGACACAAACTTTTTAAAATGCATTGTTTATATGGAATAAATTTTTGGATTACAAAATTCAAATTGGAGCCAGGCATGGTGGCGCACACCTTTAATCCCAGCACTTGGGAGGCAGAGGTAGGAGGATTGCCAGGAGTTCAAGGCCAGCCTGAGACTACATAGCAAATTCCAGGTCAGCCTGAACTAGAATGAGACCCTACCTTGGAAGAAAAAAATCAAATTGCAGACTGGAGAGACGGCTTAGTGGTTAAGGCGTTTGCCTGTGATGCCTAAGGACCCAGCTTCCATTCCCCAGTACCCCCATAAGCCAGATGGTACATTCACCTGGAGTTTGTTTACAGTGGCCAGGAGTCCTGGCGTGCCCATTCTCTCTCACTGTCACTTGTGCGCTTTCTCTCAAATGAATAAACAAACAAAATTATTTTTTAAAAAACAGCAAAACAAATATGTTAGGGGAGCTGATTTAAGACAACAAACAAAAACCATTTTTAAAACCTTTTCCAGGCTACAGAGATGGCTCAGCAGTTAAAAGTGCTTGCTTGCAAGGTGTGACAGCCTGGGTTAGAGTCCTCAGTACTCACATAAAGCCATACGCACAATGTGGTACTTCTGTCTGGAGTTCAAACAGTAGCAGGAGGCCCTGATGTGCCCGTACTCATATTCTCTCTCTCTTTCTCACACACACACTCAGTCTTGGTCTCTCTGTCTCTATCATAAATAAATAAATAAATGAAAATATTTTTTTAAAGATAGCCCCAAACAGTTCAGTTCAGCATTCCTTGCACTATCCTGAAATTCAAAACTAGGCCAGGTGTGGTGGTGCACGACTTTAATCCCAGCACTCACTCAGGAGGCAGAGGAAGGAGGATCACCATGAGTTCAAGGCCACCCTGAGACTACATAGTGAATTCCAGGTCAGCCTGGACTACAGTGAGACACTACCTCAAGAAAGGAAAGAAGGAAGGAGGGAAGAAAGGAAGGAGGGAGGTAGGGAGGGAGGAAGAGAGAAAGAAATCCAAAAGTATTTCTGACAGAGGTCTGGAATTGTGTTTTTGGCAATTTGTGTCTCAAAGTTAACACCACCATACATGGCTGGAGATGGAACTCAGTGGCGAAGTACTTGCTTGACTGTATAAAGTCGTGGGTTGGATTCCAGAACTGGCAAAGCAAAAGAGAAAACAGAACTACCACATCAAACAACTACCTAACTACCACCACTTATGGCACCACTCACCTAAGAGGCAATTTTACTTAATTAAACGCATGAAGTAACCACTTATGTGTGTGCAAGGGTGTGAGCCCAACGACCCGCTCCTTTGTGAGTGTGGGGGGAGGTCTTACTCTGTGCCCTGGCTGGCCTTGAATTTGCAGTGATCCTTCACCTCTGCCTCCCAAGTGCTGGGATTCACAGGCCAATGCTGCCATTTCTGGCATGTACCACTATAACCAGCTTTCCCCCTTCCCTTTTAACACAAAACTTTGACATACCCACCAAAAATAAAACATCCTAACGAATCCAGGATTTATTCAAAATTAGTACTTCAAAGAGAAGAATAATAATGTTGGAAAAAGTGCTAAAAGGATCTTGAAATTGCTTTTCTACTATCTGCCAATATGAAAGACAGTTTGTAGGGATAAAAGCAAAATTCTTTGCCACTACTATGTTCACAGTAGGAAAAAGGTCTTTGGCAATTGTTATCACATGGCTCTGAGCAATGGTATTATTTTCCTCTGCCTAAAACTGAATGTCTGAGCCTCTTCACTACAACAGCCCAGTGTCCTTAACAGTAATGCTATGGTTAACCACACATTAACAACCAAGTAGCTGGGATGAACAGCTATTAGTGCCAGTACGATAGCAATGTGACAGTATTCATAACACACATTACCGATCCTATAAGTTCTAAGAAGAATTCTATCAAGAATCTTGATGAAGCCGGGCGTGGTGGCGCACGCCTTTAATCCCAGCACTCGGGAGGCAGAGGTAGGAGGATCGCCGTGAGTTCAAGGCCACCGTGAGACTACAGAGTTAATTCCAGGTCAGCCTGGACCAGAGTGAGACCCTACCTCGAAAAACAAAAAACAAAAAAAAAAAACAAACAAAAAAAAGAATCTTGATGAAGACACTTTGGGGTGTGTCTTGACCTAGGATTTACTGGGGGAAAATGTAGAAGCTTAATTGGTAAGTGGGAAGGAAGGTGAGCAAGATTCTCATGGACAAAAGAGCAGCTCACCCAGAATTTGTAAGAAGCTACTGACCAACACCGTAAGCCAGGCAGACATAAGAATCAGGGATCCAGATACTAAGTCCCACACTCTTTGACACAGAAGAGTGGGCAAAAATGTTCATAGCAGAAGACTACCTTTCCTCAGAGTGGTTCTCTCAACACCTTGAGGTGGAACTGGAATGTGATTCCTAAACCCTCGCACTCCAAAGGAATCTCCAAGTTACAAAGCAGCACTGATGTGTAAGAATAATCTGACAGAAAACTGGGAGTCTCTCTAAAATGTTTCATCTGAAAATAGAAATTGCCTTTGAAACATATAAATGGTTAATTATTGAAATGAAATTAAAATTTGAAGATGTCATGTGACAAATTTGCCCCCAAATGCTTTGAACAAATTATATTAAATTAAGGTGAAAATTACCATAATTACTTGCATAGATATAAAAATGCCTTTAAAGGTTCAAACTTTCAAAGTATACATTTCAGCATGATCGAGTCACATACTTTTGAGATTTTTCATTAACCTTACTCAAGTGACATTAGTGTGAATGACTACAAAACTCTAGAACACAGCACAACTTGCTAATCCTATCAAAGTATTAAAAGACAGCTTGTGAATTTAGTAACTCAAAAAAGCTCTGAAAGTTCAGGTGTGATGGTGCACGAGGCAGAATGAGGAGGATTGCTGAGAGTTCAAAGACAGTGTGGTCTACATAGCACATTCTAGGACAGCCAGAGCTACAAAGCTTAGACCCTGGTCAATTAAAGAAAGAAAAAGGAAGAAAGGGAAAAAAAAATACACAATCAAGTTTTGTAGTTTCTGACATCCTAGTATATGAGGTGACACAGATTTCAATGTTATGTATTAATAGGACTAATATTTAGAAAAGTAAAACCAAACACAATAACCACTTTGAAGAACATTTCCAAGACTGAGTTATGGTCTTTACACACATTGCAAGGTATTCTCTGACTCTTGATTGCTCTGATACACCCCACTTGAACGCCCCTTCCTGGCATTGTTGAAGTTCAGCACTAACGCCCGAAAGCATGGTGCTCTGGCGAACTGGAGACAAGGGAAGCGTCTCGGCAGCCCATCCTCTGATTTCCTTGTGTTTCCTTTCTCCTCAAAGGCAGGCCGGACACTAGAACTCCCTTTCTCCAAGGAAAGACAGAGCAGATAGAACCCTTCTCCCCAAGCCAAACATAACACCTAGCAGTATCACCTCTAGCCAGAACCAGACATTCCACACATGACTTTTTCTGAGCTACTCTGACAGGTAAGAGTTCACTCCATACGGGGTCCTGCCCTATGCCCAGGAAACACTGTCGGGAGAGGCCACCATTGAACTTGGGCAGTCAGAATTGCCTCTCAAGTCCATTACCACTGGCCATGCCCCTTTGTCCAATCAGATTTATACAAGGCTGTCCACTGCTCACCAAACTTACGCACAAAAACTGACAGGAGTGGGTGAGGGGTAAATACAACCACAATTCATGATATACAAGTTTAAGAATGTCATAAAAAAACCATTCTTCTTGTAATTAACACATGCTAATTAAACTGATGAAAACCATTACTATACCCAGCAGCAAGCTATATTTTTAACTCTAGTATATGCAGTGAAAATTTCAAACCTAGCTCTTTCAGGTTGCTTTCCCCCCTTTGGAATATACAAACTTAAGAAATGAATTTTAACACCTTTAAAAATTATTTACAAGTCACATTTTTTTTTGATAGGGAGGGGAGGAATATTGCCTTGTGCTAAACATGTGCTCTACCACTGAGCTGCACAGCCAACTCAAGGCTCTCTTTCCTAAATCTTAAAGTATCAAGCCAGGCATGGAGACTCACAGCTATAAGGAGGACCAAGAGAGTGAGGCAGGAGAATCATCACAAATTCCAGGCCAGCCTGGACTATGGAGCAAGATCCTGTCTCAAAACCCAAAAAACAAGCAAACAAGAATTGCTGATAACTTTAATACAGCAACTATTTTTCTATTTAAGAATGAAATGAAGTCCCCAAAACATTTACTTGCCAGATTTAAGGTGTAAAATGTATGAATGAGAGACTGTCAGCATCCATTTTTGGTTGACAAGAATTATGCAAATCCAAACCTCAGTTTGAAGTCTCCTATGTTAGTTTCTATTTCAAGTGTCACTAATAGAAACCTCCTTGCAGACATACTTCAGAGGGGAAAAAACAAAAACAAAAACAGGAAAAACTGTTTTCATTTTGTAAGATCCAACGCTATCTTGCCTTTCAAAGTCAGATGTATTCCTGTCCCTATCTTAAGAATGACCACCTTCTACGTCAGTGGAGACCATTTGCTATTCTCTTACTTGGTCTTTTGATTACATGCAGGCATTTATGGGACAAATGAAGAGTTTCACTCTTACAAAGTTAACAGGTCTCTGAGTTCAGTATCCAACTTTATCAGTAGGTACTCCAATGGACAAGCTACTCAGTGCCCTCCAAGGTGAGTGACACTGCCAATTTCCACTTTCATAGCAAATTCCAAAACAACATGTTCACTTGACTGGTACAAATGGAGCTACACAGAAAAGGTGTTAGGCTCAGGGTGTGGCAGCACATGACTAAAAATCAATCCCAGCACTCAGGAGGCTGAAACAGTAGAATCACATGAAGTTTGATGCTAGCTTGGGCTAAGTGAGACTCTAGGAAAGAAAAGAGGCGGGGAGGGAGGGAAAGAGCAAAAAATGAAAAGGAAAAGACTATAAGGTGCTTTGTGGCAGTTTCTGCCCCCAAGAGAACACTAATCCTCTGAATCATAAGTTTTTTAAATCTTAATTACCACAGACACAGAATCTCTGGTTTCTAGATGAGACTGCTCAAGACAGGAGTCCGTGTTAGGAAGGAAAGACGGCCGCCAACCTCCCATCCCCATCTGATGCTCTTGTAAGCAGTGTGCCCTGGAGGTCAGCAGGAGAAACAGCGATGAAAGTCAACAAGTCCTGAAGTAGGCCTTCTGACTGTTTTGATATTCCTCTTTTAGTAAGTCTGCCAGAGCGACTTATTCTTCTCTTTATAGTATGACTTAAAACGGTTTCTAAAACTAGTATGCCCCAGAATATAAATAAATTCCACTTTCTTTTACTATGGTTCAGTTTACTAATTTTTTAAAGCAGAAAAAAAAAAAGAGAGAGAGAGAGACCATTTTGAGCTACTAAAATGAAAATAAGACACATTCTGTGGATACCATTTTCAATATAGAACAGGAAAAGCTACAGATTCCCAGAGAATACTAGATCCTCCCTGGAAGGAATGTGCAAGGGCAAACAGGCCATGCTCTCTTAGAAAGGTAAGGTTAAGTGTCTTAGCAGAAAGATGACTCATTTATATACTTTGGCTCATCTCCAGTGAGGACAGGACCCTGGAACACGGTGTCTCTCTTCCCTAATTTAGTATCTTTTTCCCCCAATGCTAAAACATCATATAAGAGCCTACCTGACATTTTGGAGAATTGGCTGTGCTGGGATTGATATTCCGCATTGCCTAAGAGTGAAAAATAAGACGGATAAAAATTACTTTAAGCCACATGGTTTGGCTGTGTAGGCTGACTTACAAACTGTATCCAGACATCTCACCATAGCACAGAATTCCCAAGCTTCCCAAGAAGCAGCAGGCCGAGGAAGACAGGAGCCAGTGGAGTCACCAGGTTGTAAAACTGAACCCTCAAGAGATTTAATAGCACCGAGGATAGGACAGCAAGACTGGAGGTGTCAGGACCAAGACAAAAACAGATTAGCAGTCAGGTAGGTTCTATGCTTCTGTATTAAATGAAGTGGGTAAAATTAATGTTTGATGTCTTAGCAGTAAGACAACTTCAGGGAGAAGAAGTTCAAGGGAAGCTGAAGGACTTGGATATATTTTATTTATACTAATTGCTAAAACAAAACAAAAAATCCTTTTAGTCCCATTAGCAAGAGAATAGAGCAGACCTGTCCTTCAAAGTAAGACTATACAGCAGGTAGGAAAGAAAGTAACAAGAGATCACCTTTTAAAGGAGGTAAAGCTATCTCTCCAGGGCCCGTCACCCAGAGTAAGAAGGACTAGAATTTAGAAAAATTCTTTGGAAAGAAGAATTTTATAAGTAGTAGCATTTTGCCCACCAGAAGCCAGGCAACAACACAATTGGCAAACAGCCCATTTCTGAACTTCAAAAATCATCACCGAGAACAGCAAGTTTTTGACATGATCAAACACCCCTTTGAATCTAAAAACTTTCTTGATTTTTGAGACCCTCATGCATGCAAAATTGAGACTTGCATTTTACTTAAGAGTACAGTCTTCCGTCACCACAAAATGAGGACAATAAGAACAGCCTGAGCTAACAGATTTTTACACTGTTTTATTTACTCTTAATAGACAAAATGAATTCTCAGTGGTGGTGTTACCTTGTTTGGACAGAGCAGTTTTACATAAGTGACAAACACCTTTCTTTCATGCACTTGGCTGGGAAGTCTCAAAGGAACAGTAGTACGTGTTATTAAGCCGCCCCTCTGCACCTTTCATGACAGTCAGTCTTTGAATACCGTTTCCTCATGGCATCTGCTGGAACAAGCTTACTCTGCCAGCGCTCACCTTTAATGCCAGCCACACTTCTTGGACTACATGGGCACATCATGACAGAGCACAACAGTTTAAGGATGGCTGGCTGTGAGCGCAATGCTTAATCACTCCTTCAGGTATCAACTCCTAACACCCGAATCAGAGTTCTGAGACGACGAGTTCATGTATTTTCAACACTCAAATGACGCTTTTAAAAACCCCAAATTGCCTATCTTTAGAGGTCTACATCTGGTAACAGAAATGTAATATATATAACTGAATTTTTAAAATAAAAATAATGACTTATTTATTCATTTGCTTATGTGTGTGTGTGTGAAAGCAGGTGCAAATGTAAAGAGAGGGTGAGCTAAATTTCAGGTTGGCCACTGCCTGCTCACCTCATTTGAGGGAGGGTTTATCTCTGGATTCTCACTTGTGGACCTCTCCTATCTCCACCTCCCGTCTTGCTATTAGCGTACTGGGATCACAGAAGCTTTTCATGTGGGGTCTGGGGATTGAAAAAGCTATGCCACATTGAGGAGCAAGCACTTTACCTACTGAGCCATCTTCCCTGCCTTGATAACTGACTTTAAATATGCATAGTAAGCTATGATTTGGAAGGGAAATGGTTTAGATATGTGCATTTTATGTTTGTGAACATAATTATTTTGGAGGTGGGGAGAACAAAGTTACTTGGTTATTTTACACCCATAGGAGAAAGCTAGAGAAAAAGGGACAAGGAGATTCTCATTTCCAGGGTATGCAGTTCTCCTGCACTTCACTGCAATCTCTGCCATCCTATCTCTTAAAATAGTCACATAAAAATTTGGACAGTTCTATACGCCCAACCTAAGACCAAATCCCCAGTATGCAAATAGTATCTTAAATATCTGAACACAATAAACCAAAAATTAAAAACAACTCTTTTGGGTGAGTAGTGGGATCCTTTTGAATCCAGGGAATTCATATATGATATCCAAGTGCTCTGCCACTAAGCTATATCACCAACGCAAAAACCTAATTTTGAGATGAGCAATTATGTGTTTTTACATAGCCGAAAGACCAGTGTTTTATTTCTTGGGGGACCAAAAAAAAACACCCCAATAATGGTCATAAAGGGTATGATAGCCCTCGTTGTCAGGTCCATCCCACCCTTAACATGAAAAAACACCCACGAACAGACATTTCTAAGTCACACAGCGATCTTCTGAATTTGTGAGTAATGTGTATTGTTTTAAATGAGAATTGCTACATCTAGCGATTCTGAAACACAACCGCCATTCAAGAATCACGTTGGCATACGGCCCAACAAACAAGCAACCCGCTGAAAGTGAGAGACGTGCTCCTCCAGCTAAAACCCCAGCTCGTCCATTTGGGAAATCCTCAGCAACAGTGACCACAATACCAGGTACATCTGAAAAGCATTCTTGTTTCCTCTGATTTCTGTTCGACTGTAATGACCTTTTGGAAAATATATTTTTTTTCTTATCTTTGAGACAAGGTTTTATGGATATAGCACAGACTAGTAGCCTTGATTCTCCTCCATCTGCCTCCCAAATACTGGGATCAAAGGTGGGTACCATTATGCCTGGCTCCAACAGCTTTTTTTGTTCTTGTTTGTTTTTTAAGGTAGCGTCTCACTCCAGTCCAGGCTGACCTGGAATTCATTATGTTAGTGTCTCAGGGTGGCTTCAAACTCACAGCAGTTCTTCTGTGTTTGCCTCCCAAGTGTTCAGATTAAAGGTCTGCACCACCATGCCCAGCTTCCAACAGCTCTTCATACCAGATCACAAGTTACAACCCATGTGATCAAAGGCCAATCAAAAATAAGACAAGGACAGACGGGATAGAATGTTTCAATGTCACCTTAATCATATAAGGACAACAATCCTCTGTAACTGACCTAGGCTACAATGAAACACACCAAGTTCACATAGGAAAAGACATCCCCAAAAGAGGAAGGCTGGATTCTAACCTGGGGCCTCACCTGCCGCAGCAATTCCTGCTGTTTCAATCGCAGTCTCTCTTTCTCCATTTGCAGCTGCTGCAGCCGCATCTGCTGCTGCTGGTTGGAGCTGCCCCCACCCATGACGCCACCCTGCGGGCTCTGGGGAGCCAGGGGTGGTGGCTGTTTCACCGGAGCGCTCTGGCTGATCCGTTGGTTCATGGCTGAAATGAAACAGTAACAACAACAAAAAAAATCTGTGCAAAAAATACTAGTTAAGATGGTATTCAAAAGCACCTGAGATTCAATGTAGCTCTTTCGGTAGCTCCACTAGAAATAGCCCCAAGGACCCACCAAGAGTGTATGATAACACAAGTTATCAGCATCACCTCTAAGAACTTTTCACTTATTTATGTATGGGGGGGGGGGTGTGGAGAGGTACTCCGGGCCCTCCAGCCACTGCACAAACAAACTGCAGATGTATGCCTCACCTTGTACATCTAGTTTTACATGGGTACTAGGGAATGTAACCTGGGTCCTTTGGGAAAACTACTTAATGACTTTCTGTCCCACCATCACCATTGTTACAAGATAGAAGTAAAAACAAATGGGCAGCTCCAGAGAAAACAAATTGAGGCCAAGACACTCTGAAGGTGCCAAAATGTGACTATAGTTGAATAATTATGAATATTATGTATTATAAAAATATGCACCCAAAATGACAGAGAATTCTGAGCAGGAAATTTCATGACAACAATCAATCCCCCAATAAAGCAGTATGATCAAGAGATCCTACAAACACCCGGACTTGTCTCACTCAACACCATTGTTCCCTCAGTGAACTACTGGTCACTGTTTTTTGTATAAGACCCCATTTGAAGGTTAGAAAGAGGCTGCATCTTTACACTAGTAAATTTCTGTTACTGATACAATACCCATCAAGTTGTAGACTAACGACAATGTGCAGGTCAAATGAGAATGATGACACAGGGCTAAATACAGGACACAGCTCAGTGTAAAGCACCTGTTCTGTGTACAGTCTTTGGTACTATGAAAAAACCAAACCAAACCAGAAATCAGAATGATGTATCTTTTCAGATGCTGTGATGGATTTAGAATCACCATGGAAATAAATCTCTGGGCATGTCTGTAAAGGATTTTCTAGACCCACCCTAAATGTGGTCAGTACCCACATGGGCTGGCGCCCAGACTGAGCACTAGCATCGGTCATTCTTTTGTTTCCTGACAGCAGGCACAATGTCACCAGCTGTTCCGTACTTCTGCCACCATGCTTTGCCTGCCACAATGGACTGTACTTCTGTAAGCCAAACTAAAACAGTCCTTCACTTTTGTGTGTGTGGCATGGAGAACAGTAACTAATAATGCAGATATTCACCCTTTCCATCACCTTCCTCCCTTTCTTTTTCTCAACAAGGTCTTTACTATATGGTCCTTGCCAGCACAGAACTCACTATGCACACCAAGCTGACCTCATATTTATCACATTCCTCCTGACTCCATCCCCAGAGAAGTGATATGCCACACATGTATCACACCCAGCTCAGTATACCCTCACTCTCCTCCCGAGACAGGGCCTCTCAATGTAGGCCAGGTTGATCTGGAACTCACTCTGTAGGCTGGCCTTGAAGTCACAGTGATCCTTCTACATCTCCCTCTGGGTGCTTGCCTTAAAGGCATGCACCACCACACCTGGCCCAGTTCAGTATTGTTAAATATTGAAATTTATTTATTCATTTTGTTTTTGTGTTTCGAGGTAGGGTCTCACTCTAGCCAAGTCTGACCTGGAATTGACTATGTAGTCTCAGGGTGGCCTTGAACTCAGTGACCCACCTACCTCTGCCTCTTGAGTGCTGGGATTAAAGGCATGCACCACCACACCTGGCTAAAAGTTAAATTTTTGAGATGGTTTCTGCTACATTGTTAGCATATACTGAAAAAACTCCACAGAAGAGAAACAAGATCAACCTTATACCACCTCTTCCAGATACCTCTCAACACTTATGAAATCAGTATAAACTGATATGCTACAAGGATGTTTCAAGAAAAGCATTTATACTCATCTCTCTCACAAACTTTGCCTGAAAAATCTCAAATGACACACTTAAGTGTTTGCTTGGTGAATAATACCTTCTTTGGTCTAGAATACCGTGATAACCCTTACTAGGCCCTGGGTTCAATTTCTGTCATGATTAGTCGTCATTGCCAGCCAGATGGGTCTTAAAATAACCAAGGAGATGCACCTCTTCGTTTATCTGTAAGGGTGTGTCCAGAGAGGGTTAACTGAGGAGGAAAAATCCACCCTAAACTCTGCTGCATCATCCCATGGGCTGGTGTGGACTGAGAGAAGAGGGAGGGCAAGTAGCCTCACGTTCTCACTGTCATGGCCCCCATGCCCTCCCCTGGTGATGGAGGGGTTTTCCACAGCTGTGAGACATACAAACCCTTCCTTAAATTGTTTCCTTTAAGTATTTCATCAAAGTAATAACAAAAGTAACCAATACAAATCAAACAAAAAGCCTTTATCAGAGCACTTCTACTTTGAATCTCAACTGATTCTAATTTTCTTTTCAACACTTTGTTCAGTAAGGCTTCACAGTACAAACCATGTGCTCAAATACTATGAAAATATTCCTGAGTAATCACTAAGGTAAAAAGTTAACTTTTAGTCAGGCGTGGTGGCATGTGCCTTTAATCCCAGCACTCGGGAGGCCGTCAGTTCAAGGCCACCCTGAGACTACATAGTGAATTCCAGGTCAGCCTGGGCTGGAGTGAAAACCTACCTCAAAAAACAAAAACAAAAACAAAGTTAACTTTTTTGAGGCTATCCTGAGACTATATAGTGAATTCTAGGTCAGCCTGGGCTAGAGCAAGACCCTTCCTAAAAACCAAACAAAAAAATTTAACTTTTGGCCTGATGTGGTAGGATGTGAGCTCAAGGTTAGCCTGGGACTACAGAGTTAAGTTCCAGGTCAGCCTGGGCTAGAGTGAGACCCTATCTTGAACTCCACTTTCCTCCAATGAAAAATTTCACTTATTAAGGTAAAACAAAATAGGAATCCTCTCTATTACTGCTCACATTACTTAACCTTTCGTGATGTCAGCACCACACTGACAGGTGGAAGCAACAGCACTGTAAGGGAGAAAGCTCACAGACCAGCTGCTTAACTGCTAAACCACCTCTCCAGGCCCCAAACTTTTTTTTATAGAACAGTTTTAAAAATATTTTACTAAAGCCGGGCGTGGTGGTGCACGCCTTTAATCCCAGCACTCGGGAGGCAGAGGTAGGAGGATCACTGTGTGTTTGAGGCAACCCTGATACTACATAGTGAATTCCAGGTCACTCTGGGCTAGAATGAGACCCTCCCTTGAAAAACCAAATATACACACACACACACACACATATATACATACATACACACACACACGCATTCATTTATTTATTTTACTGGGCTGGAGAGGTGGCTCAGCATTTAAGGAGCTTGCATGTAGGGTTTAACAACTCAAGTTCCATTCCCCAATACCCACACATAAGGCCAGATGCACGAAGTCACACATGAATCTGGAGTTCATTTGGGTCAGCTAGAGGCCTGGGTATACCCATTCTCTCCCTCTCTCCAAATAAATAAATTAAAAAAAAAACATTTAAAAACTGTATTTACTTGTTTAAGAGACAGAAATGGCTGGGCAAGGTGGTGCACACCTTTAGTTCCAGCACTTGGGAGGCAGTGGTAGGAGAACTGCCATGAGTTCAAGGTCATCCTGAGATTACAGAGTAAACTGCAGTCAGCCTGGGCTAGAGTGAGACAGAAACAGAGAGAAAGAGGTAATGAAAGTAACACACATCGGGCTGGAGAGATGGCTCAGCAGTTAAGCGCTTGCCTGTGAAGCCTAAGGACCCTGGTTCGAGGCTCGGTTCCCCAGGTCCCACGTTAGCCAGATGCACAAGGAGGCGCACGCGTCTGGAGTTCGCTTGCAGAGGCTGGAAGCCCTGGCGCGCCCATTCTCTCTCTCCCCCTCTATCTGTCTTTCTCTCTGTGTCTGTCGCTCTCAAATAAATAAATTTTAAAAAATTAAAAAAAAAAAAAAGAAAAGAAAGTGACACACATGTCAGTTAGTGCATCTAGGAACTATGGAATTGAACCCTGCCTTTAACCACTGAGCCATCTTACCAGTTCCTGGCCTCAGACTCCTGATCCTCCTGACTCAACGTCTCAAGTGCTGGGACTGGGCCTGTGCCACCATGCCTGGCTTCATCTTTACTTTTGATCCTTATACAGTTGTGCCTTCATATTTTAAGAGTCAGCAACGAGTTGGGTGCATTCCTTCAGTCCCAGCTCTTGGGAGGCAGAAGTAGGAGGGTCACCATGTTTAAGCTATCCTTTTAATCATTAGGTTTTACTTCAACTGCATTATGGATAAAAGAACAGGACAATAGCTGTAGAAAACTCGTGACTTCTTGTAGACTTGACTTGCAGTTAGTTCTTCTAGGCCAGGCATGACAGGCTGAATGCTGGCTTCACCACAAACCTGCTTCTATATTTTCTTTCTTATTCTTAACATTTGAGTCTCAATATAATTAGGAGCTGATGGCCCTTCTACAGGCTCCAAGACTGTTTTCACTGATTTGTGTGCCGTTATTTTTCTGACCTGCTGGGCTTTAAAAAAATTTTTTTTTATTTGAGACACACACACACACACACACACACACACACACACACACACACACACACAGAGAGAGAGAGAGAGAGAGAGAGAGAGAAAAACCAATAAAATGGGCATGCCAGGGCCTCTAGCCACTCACTGCAAATGAACTCCAGATGCATGCATCACCTTGTGCATCTGGCTTATGTGGGTCCTGGGGAAATCGAACTTGGGTCTTTAGGCTTCACATGAAAGTGTCATAACCACTAAGCTATCTCTCTAGCCCCCTATTGAGATTTTTGTTCCCAATTATGGCCTCATATATTGGTCTGGAAGAGCCTAGAAAGGACAAAACACCATGTACTATTTGGCCACTTATTTGAAGCCTTGTTAATCTCTTATACAACCAGAAAAAGAAAAATCATACCTAGTGACTTAAAGGATCATAATTATGGCTCATACTTAAATTATAAGGAATCAATTGGGAAAAAAGTTAATCATTTTAGAGCAAAGGTGAGCCAAGCACTAACAGCCTTACTTCTTATGACAGAATATTCTATCACAGGGCTCAACAGAGTGGGAGGTTATTTTATATGGGAGGTATTTTATAGGTGTTATATCTGCTCCCCTCTCCCACACAGTTCTTTCTAAACATTAATACTGGCACTCCAGATATCCATGCCCTCTCCTATTCACTGTTTTCACATATGTCTATGATCCCCAAAGCTATGCACACGTAGCTTTCCTAGAAAGCCCACATGCACAAAGACAGGCGGTGACAATTCAACTAGGCATCTGTCTTCTAAACCCCATTCCACTCAGCACACTTCCACAGACACATGAATCATACACTGTGATTTGGGGGAGTAATCTGACATCCTGGTATACCCATACTTTTTAATCTCCCCTCTCCTCGCTCTCTCTCTCTCTCCTTGGACTGGAAAGATGGCTTAGCAGTTAAGGTGCTTGCCTGCAAAGCAACAGGAGCCAGGTTCAATTCCCCAGGACCCACGTAAGCCAGATGTTCAAGGTAATGCATATGTCTGGAGTTTGGAGTAGCTGGAGGCCCGGGCATGCCCATTCTTCCCCACGCCCCTCTCAATAAATTAATAAAAAAATACATTTACAAAAAGTTTTCAGTTGTAAGCAATTGTTCAAAATTACTAGAAAATGGCCCATGTATATTTGAGAAGTACTAGAATTACAAAACATGAATAATTTTAACACTAATTCTACAGCTATTAAATATTTAATGTTTTGAAACTTCAGGGCTAGAGATGGTTTAGCACTTAAGGCGCCTGCCTGCAAAGCCTAAGGACCCCAGATGTATAGTGGCACATGCTTCTGGAGTTGGTTGGTAGCAACTGGAGGCTCTGGTGTACCCATTCTCTCTGTTTTTCTCTGCTTGCAAATAAATAAAAATAATTTTTAAAAACATTCAGGAAAAAACCCACCTTTGGGATCCATGCTAAATATATGAAGTAATATAACACTAAATGTTTTTGTAATAAAACATAATTAGTAAAAACAAATTGAGGCTCACATGGTGATATACAACTGAATCTAGCACTCAGGAAATTGAGGCAAGATGATTACAAAAACAAATTCAAGGACAGCCTCAACTAATGGTGAATTCAAGGCTAGCGTATGCTATAGAGACTTTGCCTCAAAACAAAGTAAGAACATCAAAACCAACCAAATAAAACCAATAACAATAAAATTAAATTGGACAATAAGAAAACTGCACAGAAATCAAGAAGTAACCATCCTTTGCTTCTCCCCACCAGTTCCAGAGCAAGGTGAGGTAGGCAGTGTTCCTCACTGCAGCAAGCTCAAGTAGGTTCTGCTTCAAATCTGAACTTACCCTACCATTCGAAAGTACAAAAGCAGAGATAGATCACCAGGGTCTCAAAAGGCAGGAGGAAGCTCAGAGCACAAAATTAAATAGACACCTGCACAGAATATGCAACAGAGGGTGTAGGACTGTGGCGACCCTTTTGGGTGTGCTTTCATAAATGTCACAGGTGGATACAAGCTATGTACCCACGAGGTTAAGAGGTTTCTCTCCCTAGAAAAAGATCACTTAACCTCTTGCTGTCTGTCTCCAGAAGCTGGGATTGTTCCCTCTCCAGAGGGGCCTGCTTTCCACCTCTGAGTATCTTCTGCTCTTCACAAAGCTCAGAGCGCCCACACGGGCAGCAAGGGCCTCACAAGCCAAAGACAAAGCAAGCTTCCTTTTGTGGGGGGGGGGGGGGGGCAGCACCAGCAACTTCTCCCCCACCTCTGAACAGCAAAGAGGGTATGGGGGGGGGGGAACTCTACAAAATGCTGGAAGTGTTAAGATTGAAATGTGCTCCATGTTAAGATTCAACCTGTATTGTGTATATGAGGAAGGACTAAAGTCTTTATAATCAATCCTGACAGGTGAGGTGATAACCAGCCACTCGGAGACTGACAAAGAGGGCCGCCAAGGCCAACCCCATGGGTCTCACCTCAAGCTTCCTTTTGAAGTCAAACCCCTGAATTTTCTAACACATAACTTTTTAGATTCACACAATCTATAACCACAAAACTGTGGATAATTAGGAAGCAATGCAGATTTGGTAGTCAAGTATGGAACAATAAATTTTTATTTTTAATTTTTATTAACTTTAGCAAGTATAGACTTAGTACTTTTGGTGCTAAAACATGAAGTTACAATTCTGTCAACAAAAGCACTTCTTTATTTTGTCTAATGCTTGCAAAAAAAAATGAAGGTTGTTCTGTTGACCTTCAAACACACACCACCTTCAGGCTGCCTGTGTTTACATGATGTAAGGGACAGGGTATCAACAAAGACTCACAGTAAGTTGGCACAATAAATTTATTATTCAACTCCCCATGAACTCTATCACACACAATAGGAGGAAAGGATTAAGGGCCCATAAGCAGGCATGCTGTACATGCCTGTAATACCAGCACTCTAGGGGATGCAGCAGGTGGATCATGAGTTCGAGGCCAGCTTCCCTTCTAGGAATTATTTGGTTTATGAGGAAGAATCTTGCTGGATGTAGCCCAGGCTGGCCTCAAACTCATAGTAATCCTCCTACCTTGGCTTCCAGTGCTAGATTAAAGGCATGCATCACCATACCCAGCTGGAATTATTTTTAATTGAGATAAAATTTATATGCTATAAAATTCCCCCTTTTGACAAACATCTCAGTAGTTTCAAAAACTATCTGTCAAACGACATAGCCACTGTAACTCCAGACTATTTCACAACTCAACAAGACTCCTGTGTCCATAAGCAGCTTACTCTCAAATGTCCCATGCCCCCCTCCCCCACAAGCAACCACTACTTTCTGTTTCTATAGATTTGCTCTATTCTGGACATTTCACATGAACTGAATCAAACAGTATATCGAGCCTTGTAAGAATGGCTTCTTCCACTTAAGCTGGTGTTTTCATGATTCATCCACTGTGCAGTATGTATTAACACTGCATCTGTTAACTGCAGTATCAGGCACTGTGTTTAGAGAGACCATCTTATGTTAAGTCTATTTATGAATCAGATACCAGAGTTATTTCAGATGTCTAGAAGTAGAACTGGCTGATCACATGGGGAGGTTATGGTTAACTTTAAAAAAAAAAATTATTAGAGACAGAGAGAAAAGGGGAGAGAGGGAGGGGGAGGAAGGGGGGAGAGAGAATGAGCATACTAGGGCTTCTAACCACTGCAAACGAACTTCAGATGCACGTGCCAACCTTGTGCATCTGGCTTATGTGGGACCTAGAGAATTGAACCTAGGTCCTTACGATTCTCAGGCAAGGACCTTAGTTATAATTACTAAGCCATTTCTCGAGCCCCATGGTTAACTTCTCGGGGGACTATTAGACTATTCTCCAAAGTGGCTGCATTATTCTTCCATTTTACTTGTAACATATGAGGGTTACAAATTCTCAACATTCTGGTCAACACTTGCTGTTCTCTTTCTCTTTTTTGAGGTGAGCCCAATAGACTGGTCGGTCAGTCGTTCTCTCTTTCTCCCTCCTTTCTTTCTCTACTTCCTTCCTTCCTTTTTCTTTCTTGTGTCAGCAAGAGAGAAACAGAAAGAAATGGCACGCCAAGGCCTCCAGCCACCTCACACATGCATCACCTTATGCATCTGGCTTACATGGATCTGGGGAGTCAAACACGGGTCCTTAGGCTTTGCAAGCAAGTGCCTTAACTACTAAGCCATCTCTCCACTGCTATTGTGTCTCTTCTTATTCTAGCCATCCACAGGGGAATCAAGTGAGTTCCTCACTGTTTTCCATGCACATTTCCCCAGTGACGACTATGTGGCAGCAGTTCACTTACTCAAGTCCTTACTGTAGAACCCACCACCAGCAATGTCTCCCTCCCTCATAATGCTCTATTTTTGTACCTCTTCAAGTTCTTCCCCAAGATTAAAGTATTCCCATTTTTAACTGCTAAAAATGCTGGCAGTGAATAATCATAGTTTTTCTCCTCCAATCTTTAATCAAAACATTGGCTTTAAAAAAATAATATAATTGTGGATAAAGCAAAAATAAAACAACCCAGCACAGCTGGGCAAGGTGGCACCCTGGTAATCTCAGCACTTGGGAACCTGAGGCAGGACCAGCATGAGTTCCTGACTAGCTTAGTCACAAAGTGAGACTCCAAAGCCCAAAACCATCTGGAAAAAAAATAGTTCAGAGCTGAGGAGACTGCTCAGCACTTAAGTGCTTGCTTGCAAAGCCTGATGGCCTGGGTTCAATTTCCTAGTACGTTAAGCCAGATGCACAAAGTGGTGCATGTGTCTGAGTTTGTGTAACAGCAAGAAGCCCTGGTGCACCCATGTACCCCTTCCCTCCTTGCAAATAAATAAGATTCATTTTTAATGAAGGACCAGATGGGTCCCAAAAATTACAGGTTTATTTCTCATTTCATATAATTTATTACCATGAATGCTTTCCACTGGAGGAATTTATAACGTATAAGAGATTCATACCCTTGCTTGGCTTCCTCTGGCCACCCATACACCCTGTTTCCTCTCAAAGCACCTATTTATTATCCTTCAGTATATGGACTAGTTTAAACTTATTTCCTCATTTATTAACTTGCACCTCCTTCCCATGGTTGCCTGACATGTAAGTGACAGTCAAACAGCTTTCACCCCTACTTAGTGGGACGCTGTTGGCAATAAGCATAATGGTTTGGGGCAGAAGGGTAAGGTGATTTTTGAAATGACCTTGGCAAGCAGAGAAGCAGAACAAAATGAGTCAAAACAAAACCAAAACCTGAACCACCCTGTTCTACTGTTCTAAATACTCCCAAGTTATTTAAACAAAGATTGACTTTTCTCCTGGGAAGTCTAAAATCTCTTCTCTTTTATCTTAGTCTCTCTGGGCTCACATAACACACAGTAAGCAACATCTGGCTCCTTTAGCACATGTTAAAGCTAATACAAATAGAACTTGAAACAGATTTTAGAAATAAAATAAGGTGTGTGTGTATACACACATTAAATACTATGGGCTTCAATAATATAAATTAATCATGAAATTATAAGCCAGTAAATATGGTGACATTAAGCTCTTAAATTATGTGCTAGGCATAGTGGTTCATGCCTGTAACACCAGTGCAAAGGAAGAGTCAGAGCTGAAGGTCAGTCTTAGCACACAGTGCGAGTTCTGAGCCAGAATGGGCCCAAGGTAAGACCATATTTCAGAAAATCAGTATTAAAAATTAGGAATGGAGGCTGGAGAGATGGCTCAGGGGTTAAGGTGTTTGCCTACAAAGCCTAACACCCTGGGTTTGATTCCCCAGCACCCACATAAAGCCAGATGCAAAAAGTGGCACATGCATCTGGAGTTTGTTTGCCATGGCTGGAGGCCCTGGTTTGCCCATTCTCTCCCCCCCCCCGCTTGCAAATAAATAAATATTAAAATTTAAAGTTAGGAACAAATAATATTATATAAGCAAGGACCATAATGCACACTATACAATTAACTTTTAGACTGCTGATGCACCCATTGAGTAGAAATTACCTATCAATTTAACTTCATCAGCACAGGCCTACTCACCCTGGGTGAGCAACAGAAATATTATTTATCATAATTGAGAACTTATTTTGGTACTGTTTCAATGAAGTTGAAAATTTTTTTTAATTGCAAATTTCAAGTACTGAACCACTTTTGAAATTTATTCAATAATCTTATGTTTTACAATATTCATGTCTGCAAATGCTAACTTTTAAGTTAAAAAAACTGCTACAAGGGCAATAGGAGTATCTTGAACCATGCTTCCAGAACGCACAGTCTGGAACCATGCTTCAAGTTCATTTACATCAAATTTACTATTGTGGGCAACCCATGCAAATTCTAACATTTAAGAAGAAAATGTGCCAACACGGTGCTACTGTGAAGGCAATGCTAATGATGGAGTGTGTGGGCCTGGCTTCACTCCACCGCCTTCCACCTCACCTGATGTCTGCCAGAGCAGTCTCTGCCTGATAGGGTTTATCATTAAAGATTAAGAGATTTCCCAGACTCCTCTTCAAAAATAATTTCCAACTGTGATCAAAAGACCAAAAGCTAAGCTTATATGAAACAATAAAAATAGTTTGAGTTACCTCTGAACCCTCAGTGAGCTCAAGTTAAGGCTTGAGAAGTAACGTCAAACAAGGCTCCAAAGAAGTTGTAAAGAACACATGGCTGCAAATACCTGCCTTTTTGTAGTGTTGGGGATTGAACCCAAGACTTTGTCATGTTGCGCTACACTCACAGCCTAGGCCTGGGAATACTCAAATGTACCAGGTCTTATCCACCCAGTCACATATACATGAAGTCAAATAAGTCCAGAGATGAGATGACTTCCTTAACCAGCTAGCTATTTATAAGTATCACAACTTGGCACTCTGTGTGTGTGTGTGTGTGATAGCGTACAGTGTATGTAGAGAAGTATGTGTCCTGTGTGCATGTGTTCAGAGGCCAGATAGAGTATGTCCTCCTCTATCATTCTTCCCCTGTATTTCCCTGAGACAGGCTGACCATGGCTCTGAAATAATCCTGTCTCTGTCCTTCTCAGCACTTTGGCCACAGCATGTGCAACCATGGCAGGCTTCTTGACATGGGTACTAGAGATTGAACTCAGGTCCTCGTGCTTGCACAGCAAGCATTCTTACCCACTGAGCCATCTCCCCTGGCCCCAAACTGGCTCGCAAATTCCCAACTAAGTAGGCAATATTTTTCTTCATCCTAATTTAATTCAATTGAATCTAGTAGAACTGAGTAGAAAAGAGGATGCTAGCTTTTACTTTAGGGACAGAAAATGACAGGTCTATTTTTCTTACTGAATACAGAGTATACATATAAAGCACATTCAAATATCACAAGAGGCAACGTGTGAACCGTTTAAGAGCAGAGATCAGGGCTGGAGAGATGGCTTAGTGGTTAAGATGCTTGCCTGTGAAGCCTAAAGACCCATGTTCAACTCTCCATGTCCCACATAAGCCAAATGCACAAGGTGATGCATGTATCTGGAGTTTTGATTACAGTGGCTAGAAGCCCTAGTGTGCCAATTCTCCCCCTCTCTCTCTCAAAAAGAAAAAAGGCCAATCTGTTGGGCTTGCCTCAAAACAGAAAAGACCACTCAGAAGGCAGAAAATGGGGAGAACAAGGCTCGGGGGCTCAGCAGGCTCAGATCCAGGGTCTATTCCCTACCTTTTCCAGCTTTAATACTGTTTAATGTGTTGGTGGACTGGAGCCATAAAGATGGGTTCCATGGCATTTACAGTAGTACAGGATCAGAACACTAGTGTCTCTCCCACTGAGAAAGTCTGAGTTAAGGCTTTATACCAAATTTTGAGGACTATCTGATAAATTTTGGTCAGCAATTTTTAAAATCTAAAACAGTGAATCATCATTCTTTTCTATTTTAAATAGTCAATATAATCCAACACCAGATTACTAGGGAAGTTGGCAAACAAAACAAAAAACTAATCATTTTTGGGTTTTTTTTGAGGAGTTCTTTTGGGTGATCCTCCTATCTCTCAGACTCCCAAGGGCCTGGCTGCAGCTTCTTTTTAATGCACAGGTCAAGACACTTCAATAAAATACAAATAATTAGATACTAACATCCTCTCTACCCAAGACACCATTACTGAAGCTACAGCTTTATTTTTTAACCTGTGTCTTCTCATCACTAACAGGGTGAATTCTTGAGATTTTATTTGTCATTAAGTATATTTTCCTCAAATAAAACAAAATTAGCAACAGAATGGATAAAGATTAATGAATGTCAACTTAAATTTTCTAATATATATTTATTAATGCAAAATACTTAACTTTGAAAAGAAACATACACTAAGAAGCTTTAGGAACTTATTTTAGTAAATCATACACATCTTATATTTTACCTATTCCTTTACATTTTTCTTATTTCAACATGTGTGCATGTAACAAGACTTGCTTAACTTGGGGCCAACAATCAAAACCAATGTCTGAGTTTTAAGTACATTTGCTGTTTCCATGCACAAAATTTCTGTGCATAAAACTATGGCAGAAGTTATAAGCTATGCTGGTATTGCCACACTGTTCATTACTTTCTGCAATATTTTCCTCCAAACCTCTGGTTTCAATATTTTGTTTACAGCAAACACTTTTTTGATTTTATTTTTATTTATTTATTGAGAGAGAGAAAGAAGCATAGAGACAGAATGGGCATGCCAGGGCCTCCAGCCACTGCAAACGAATTCCAGACGCATGCGCCTCCTTGTGCATGTGGCTTATGTGGGTCCTTTGGCTTTGCAGGCAAGTGCCTTAACTGCTAAGCCATCTCTCCAGGCCCTACAGCAAACATTTTTAAAAATATTTTTTAGATTATTTATTTATTTATTTGCAAGCAGAGAGAGACAGAGACAGAAGAGAGACAGAGAGAGAATGGACATGCCAGGGCCTGTAGCCACTGCAGATGAACTCCAGATGCATGTGCCTTAACCATTAAGCCACCTCTTTAACCCTTGATTTGAACTTTTTAAATTCTAGAAAACAGAAATTATATACATAATTCCTTCCCATTCATTAGGGCTTTTACTGAAAAATATTCACTATGTAGTCTCAAGGTGGTCTCATCTCACGGTGATCTTCCTCTGCCTCCTGACTTCTGGGATTAAAGGCATGTGCTACCACTCCCGGCTCAGTTTTTAATATTAAAGAACAATTAAGCCATGAAAAAGAACCAAATCCCAATAAAATTGCATAATTAACTTCACAAGGGTTGTAAAGAACTGACAAGTTATTTTAATACTCAAGTTAAACAGCCTAGAAATATAGAAAAGGGGTTGACATTTGAAGCAGACAATAATATTAAGTTTATATGGAGGTATCATCCTGTCTAATAATCAACCTAGCTAAGAATTAGTTGATGTTTTAATACACATGTGAAGAATGCAGGAAAGCAAATTCCTAATTTGCTTGTTTTACATGGCTCCAACGGTCAGAAATAAGGGGAGTTTATGTTTCTTTGGCAGAGATAAAACAAAATCCACTATACAGAACTTCAGATTTCAAGAAAAACCTCAAATCTAGCAGCTAACAGCTTGCCTCTATTTGCTGTCACCCCAGATCAGAGGAACCCACGCGTCTCTTCTTCCCTGCCCCCTTCAGTTACACTTTAGTGCTCTGGCAGAAAAGGTCTGGAACAGATTACAAGTCGGGCCACAAAATGAAAGGCTCTGGCATGCTGTCAAGCCTGTCTGGAATACACACACACAGGGGCCAAGAAGGGGAACTACAGCAATGGGAGAGTTTCATGGAACTTTTGTTGGCACTTCTTAGTTGTATGCTTGAGTGTACAAATGTGTGTGTGGGGGGGAGGAGTTGTGTAAATTTGATTTTTTAAATATCTTCTCTCCCTTAAAACAAATATCAAGCTGTGTGTATAATGGTATAATTAAGCTCCTATTAAAGTTGGTATTTTTAAAAAACTATCTTAAATCCTAATCTGTGTAGTTGTTAATCATTTTTCATCAGCTTGGGGCAAAGGTCGTACCACTATTGTTTAAAATTTACCAAACGTGGGTGAGTCTAATTCATTAAATATAAGACAACATGACTTAGCATTCCAGGTGATACAAATGGCAAATTTACTACATGGTTTTACCTTCATAGCTTCCTGTTTCAACCACAAAGGCTTATTCAAGTACTAAGCAGAATCTGAAGTTGCAAATTACTAACATGCCAGGTTACTTTTTTACACTCCAACAGGTCTTGAAGCTCAAACAGCTGGCATTTAAGCAGAACCGGATATCTGTCAAAATGACAGCCCAGGGCTTGACCCCACCTTTGACTGTACTTTGAATGGGCAGTTCAATTAGTCCTTAAAGCCGCATGTGAGCAAGCCCAAACACTGGCCCCCGCCCCTGCCCTGCACAGTGGCTTTTTTTTTTTAAAGGTATACACAAGGCCCAGGAGCACAGCTCTCACAGCCTTTCTGACAGAAGTGATTTGATCCAACCTTCTACCTTCTTTCTCCCCTGGGGTTGTGTTTGATGGTGTTCACAGAGTTAATTCCCCTTTCCGGGAAGGAAGGCCTAGCTGTTGGTGTTAGGTCAGCTCATAAAGCTTCAAAGGGTTCCGCATCCCTGTCTGACCTACTCAGTGATCTGCACGATGTTTTCATTTGGCGGCAGCTAGGCCAAGATGAGAGTTTCAGACCACAATTATCTGCTTCTTTTTAAATTCATTTTCCATGGCTCTGGAAAAATATCTCAAACCCAATGGAAGAAACTGAAAGCAGTAAGGAGAAATGATAGGAAGGCAGAGAAAACATGTAAACTCTTAAGGAAATGTGCACACTTGGGAAGAGAGCATTCCTCTGTGC